>NW_020954577.1:20939967-20981098 GCF_900497805.2 Vombatus ursinus | reverse complement strand
TCTCTCTCTCTCTCTCTCTCTCTCTCTCTCTCTCTCTCTCTCTCTCTCTCTCACACACACACACACACACACACACACACACACACACACACACACACACTGACACACTGACACACTCACATACTCAAGGCATGCACACAAACCCTCCAGTTCGTTGTGTATTTGCCATGGCTACATTTCAATGTTTATGTATCTATTTTCAATAAAGATGAACCCTTATTATGACCGCTAACTGGCTTATTTCTGAACAGTCCTAGGTGCTTTGTTACAGAATAACACCCCTCCCCAAAATGACAAGGTGGTTGACAAAAAGGTTAAAACATGTCTGAATCTTTGTTTTCTGGAGGACAAGAGCTTATTTTTCATATTCATTTGTTTCCTTCATGCAGATGAGGTCTCAGTCTTGTCTATCTGCCTGTGTCTGTTTCAGTCTGTTTCCCTCTGCCTCTGTCTCTGTGAATGTGTTTGTATCTGTGTCTTTCTCTGTCTCTGTCTGTCTTGTCTGTCTCTGTCTCTCTCTTTCTCTCTGGATGTCTGTCTCTCTGTCTCTCTCTCACTGTCTCTCTGTGTCTCCTGTCTCTGTCTCTCTCTGTCTCTGTTTCTCTCTCTGTCTGTCTCTCTTTCTCTGTGCCTTTCTCTCTCCCTATCTCTCTGTATCTCTCTCCATCTCTCTTTATCTCTGTCTTCCTGTCTCTCTTTCTGTCTGTCTCTGTCTTCCTGTGTCTCTCTTTATCTCTGCCTCTCTGTCTCTGTTTATCTCTCTGTCTCTGTCTCTCTCTTTCTCTCTGCCTTTCTCTCCCCCTGTCTCTCTATCTCTGCTGTCTTTCTCTCTCTGTCTCTTTCTCTCTCCCTCTCTGTCTCTCTCGGTCTCTGTTTTTCTCTGTCTCTCCATGTCTCTGTGTCTCTCTGTGTGTGTCTCTCCCTGCCTCTCTATCTCTGTATCTCTCTCTCTCTCTCTGTTTCTCTCTGCCTCTCTGTCTCCCTGTCTCTCTCTGTCTCTGTCTCTCTGTCTCTCTTTCTCTCTGCCTTTCTATCTCCCTGTCTATCTCTGTTTCTTTCTGTCTGTCTCTGTGTCTCTCTCTCTCTCTGCCTCTTTGTTTCTCTCTGTCTCTCTGTCTGTCTCTGTCTCTGTCTGTCTTTCTTTCTGTCTTGTTCTCTCTTTCTCTCTGCCTCTCTGTCTCTCTGTCACTCTCTGTCTCTGTTTCTCTCTCTCTCTCTGTCACACACACACAAGGGGGCACCTGTCTTCTACTTAAACATCCTCAGTGATGGGGAGGGGGAGGCAGAAGGGAGGACTCTTGCCTTTCAGAATGATCCTGTCTCCTCCCGGACCTCTCTCATTACATTTGAGTGCGAACAAGGGATCTCAGAATATTCTCAGAATAGAATTTGAGAAGAACATGAGGGATAGGGTGCTTGGGATGGTGAGTGAGCATGTAGCCCTGAGTGAAGGCAATGGTAGAAGAATGACAAAGGGAGTCCATGGGGGTGGGGTGGGCAGTAGACAGACAACACAGAGCAGATCATGTCTTGATTGGCCTCTCCACAGTGTATTTTTTATTTATTTTTTATTTTTAGGCAATTGGGGCTAAGTGACCTGCCCAGGGTCACACAGCTAGTAAGTGTCAAGTGTTTGGTCTGAGGCTGGATTTGAACTCAGGTCGTCCTGACTTCAGGGCCGGTGCTCTATGCACTGCACCACCTAGCTGCCCCCTCCCTCCATGGTATATTTACTCCCTGTTGACCTGGATGGCCCACAGAACTTCCTTCACACACAGTGTGTGTGCCCTGGGACATGCTTCTTGCAGCCTGGTTTCATGTTGAGGCAGTGGACTTCCCTCTTTGCCTGAGTTTGAGCCTGGGGACAAGGGGAATAAGGAAAGTGACTAGAGGAGGAGGATATATACGTGTGTGTGTGTGTGTGTGTGTGTGTGTGTATTATATATATATATATATTATATATATATATATATATTTTTTTTTCCCCCTATGGCATTGACTTCACAAGTCCTCCCACCACTGAGAAGGGACACTTTGACTCCCCATTTACTGTCATGCCGGGCACGGACATACCTCAGGCTGGTCACCAGAGAGCCTATCACAGCCACCTGGAAGAATAGCACCAGTGAACCATGTGCCGCCTCCTGCTCTTAGCACACTGAGTTGGCCAGGGTCAAAGTCCTAAGGGTAATGGACCAGCATTTGCTCTATAATTAATAGACCGTTTAAAGTCCGTTAGAAATGAAAGGAACCTTCTGAGTGATGGAGAAGTACAGGTTATAATTATGTACTTTCAATAAATACTTGAAAGCTTTAAAACCTTCTTCTGGAAGCCACAATCTTTGGGAAATCTTACTTTTACACTTCCCACTCTGTTTATCATTTTACCAGGTCTCCTGTGCATCAAAGGAATGTTGCTGCCCCCTCCCCACATCCCCAATTGGAATGGAACTTGAAGTGTGCGTGAAATCATCCCTGAGACCTAATAGGGAGAGCATCTCAGAGAGATAATTTAATTCTCAATATTAAGATCATACATTGTGTGGACTTTAGAGCCAACACTGCTCCTCTGTCTTTGTCCAGAGTGAATTTGATGCTCACGTTTCCATTTTTCCATCCTCTGGGATATTAAACGGCCTCCTTCGTTCATGAATGGACTAATTAGGAAAGGCTTCTCCCTGCCTGAGGCAGCAGAGGCAGAGCTCTGTTTGGAAGTTTCGGAACAAATACACACGCATGTGCATATATGCATATACTTACATCCATGCAGAAACATAACGTCTCTCTCCGTGTTGTTTTAATTCCACATTAGATGACTAAAATCTTTCTTTGGTCAAATTTTGACCTTTATCATTTTTGCGTTGGCTCAACTAGAATATCATGAAACGTACAAACACAATTTTGTCCTTGTTGCGGTGACACAGATGAGGCCCGATGGAAGAAATGCTGAAAATCTCTTTCTCAAGGATCTTCTGAGCACCTTCTCTGTGCTTATCTCAAATATATAAATAAAAGAACAAAACTTCTCCCAAGGTCTGACTTGCACGGTCGTTTCCACTGTCTCTCTTTACGTTTAGGCGTCCACGTTGAGAACCATTCCCAATGGCCAGCAGCTGAGCATATAAAATGTTTGTAGATGATGAGATCTGCTCAGTAGATTTTTTTTGGGGGGGGGTTAGGCAATGGGGTTAAGTGACTTGCCTAGGGTCACACAGCTAGTTAGTGTTATGCGTCTGAAGTCGGATTTGAACTCAGGTCCTCCTGATTCCAGGACTGGTGCTCTATCCACTGCGCCACCTAGATGCTCCACTCAGCAGATTTTTTTACAACTTGCAACATGTCCTCCCTTCTGCCTCCTCCTCCTCAACACTGAGGATGTTTACATGGAAGACAGGTCCCCCCATCCTCGTGTGCGTGAGTGTGTGTGTGTGTGTGTGTGTGTGTGTGTGTGAGAGAGAGAGAGAGAGAGACAGACAGACAGACAGACAGACAGACAGACAGAGACAGTGAAAGACATCACTCTTTCCTCTATACCACCTAACTGTCCCAATTGGATTAGCTTGTATATATTTTGTAACATGCAAAGTATGTGTATGTGTATGTATGTATATATGTATATACATACGTGTATATATATATATATATATATATATATATATATCTGATTTTGAAACTGTTCTATAATTTTGGAGAGCCTCATGTGTCCAACATCACCTTTGGTATTTTAATTTAATTAAACTGGAGAGGACAAAAATGAAGATATCAGTCCCAAATGGGAATGTACCTTTCCCATGTTCCCATGTGGTTTCTCAGATGGACAAAGCTGCGGTGTAATATGAATTTGACAGAAGCTCCAGATCCATGATGTCTCTCTTCAGAGAGCTCCAAATGGTTCCTGTGCTTCAAAGTAAGGTGAACTTTCAAAAATAGGTTTTTTCTTTCCCTTTTTCAAAAGAGTAACTCCTCTCTAGGCAGTCCGGCTCTAATGCATCATGCACTTACAGGAACAGACTTTTCATTAAAGTGAGGGGCTGACCAGCAACTCAGCAAAATTCAGTGACTTATGACACCTTTCCAAAATTCTTATATAGTATTTTCTTTCTCACACTGTATGGTTTAATGGTAAGGTCTTTTCTGTGCTTCATACATACAATGTGCCATCTTCTTTCTGCATACCTTTGGACAGACTAACCCACATACTTGGAATTCTCTCCCTCCTCATCTCCACCTTTTGGAATCCCTGGTTTCCCTAAAGACTCAGCTGTAGTGCTACCTTTTCCAGGAGGCCTTTTCTGGTCCTCATGACTGCTAGTGTCTGCCCCAATTGGATTGCTGTTCAGTTATTATTCAGTCATGTCCAACCCTTCATGACCCCATTTGCAGTTTTCTTGGCAAAGATACTTGAGTCGTTTGCCATTTTGTTCTCCGGTTCATTTGTCAAATGAGGAAGCTGAGACAAACGGGATGAAGTGACTTGCCCAGGGTCACACAAATCTGAGGCCAGATTTGAACTCAGGAAGATGAGTCTTCCTGACTCCAGGCCGATCACTCCTTCTTCTGTGCCAATAACTGCCCCAATTGTATTAGCTTGTATCTACTTTGTAAGTGTCTAGTATAAGTCCATACTTGCACCTTTGTCTCCTATGTTAGAATGTAAGCTCCTTAAGGACAGAGACTATTTCTGTCTTGTCTTTGTATCTCCAGTACATAGCAAGAGGGCTGAGCACATTGCATGTGATTAATAGATGCTTGTAGATTGATTGATAAGTGGATCCTTACCTGTTTGACTCAGAAGAGTAATGATGAGGGCAGATGTGCAGATGTGCTATTCCCAGTTTAAACCAGAAAAAAAAACTGATTTATTAAGGTTAGTCTACAATTTTTCATTATTCCCTCCATGCCAAAGCCTTTTGGACTCCTCTATGCAGTGTAATTACTAGTCCTTTGGGGTTGATGTTTTTAGATGACTTTTTCATTGTTCCCCCAACGAAGTGCCTTGATTAGCCCTCTGGTTCTGCTTTTACTTACACAAAGAAGTAGTTTCCACAAGTGACCCATTAGCCATTAAGTGGTTACAGTCTCTGAGATGCAGAGTGGCCACATCATCACTTCTGGGGTGACAGTTCTCCAAGAAAACCTGCATCTCTGAAATTGGAGAATGAAGCATCGTGATCAGTTGCATTAAGTGGCAAGCCTCCTCATGCACTCTGAGACCAGAATGGTAATGGACAACAATGAGAGACTGCTGGAAGGTTTGTAAAAGGTGCTTCACATCCTCTTTCATTTGAACCTCTCAATAACCTAGTGATATAGGCCAAAAATGCACTATTCGCCTCATTTTAGAGTGAGAAAATTGAGGCTACATGTGGACATGATCTCACAGTTGGTAGGTGCCAGAATCAATACTCCAACCCAGGTCTTTCTGACTCTCCGTGCAGGCATCTACCTCTTCGATTATTCCTTGGGCCACAACTCATGGGCTGCTGAGATAACATGCAACGCTCAATTCTATGTGACTCAGTTTCAGTGTTTATAAGAGGAGAATTGTAATAGTTATTTCACAGGGTTGTTGGGAGATTTAAATGAGATAATAGATAGAACATCTGTCATTATTTATCAATGAGTAGTAATAAAAATATCTTCCTGTCATCGAAATGTAATGAGCTGCAACTATAACACAATTTACTTTATTTCTTGTAGGATGCACTAGACAGAATATTGGACTAGAGTTAGGAGACCTGGCTGTGACTAGGGGGAGAGCCCTTGACTCATCTAGGACTCTATTTCCTCTCATCTAAATATCTCACCCTAATGTTTCTCCTGATCTCCTTTCTAGCAGAAATGATGGTGATGATGATGATGATGATGATGATGGTGATGGTGATGATGACAATAATGACTACAGTAAGAAAAGAAAGAAGAAAATAAGTATTTATTAAGCACTTACCATGTATCAGGCACTACACTGAGTACTTTACAACTATTGGGTCATTTGGTCCTTAGCATAACCCTCTGATGGAAGGTTGACACACAGACTGAGGCTAGATTTGAACTTAGATCATCCTGGCCACAGCCCCAGCTCTCTGTGCACTGTGCCACCAGAAAGTATGTCTCTACACATGTGATTGCATCACACCATCCATATGTGGAACCACTGATTATAGCAAATGGAGAGATTTTGAATTCTGTGGACAAGTTCACTTACCTTGACAGTATACTATCCAGTACACATGGACAATAAGGTTGATGCACACATTGCCAGAGCTAGCTCAGTGTTTGGGATGCTCCAAAGGAAAGGGAGAGAGAAGAGGTAGCAGGCTGCCTACCAAACAGAATGTTTACAGAGCCATTGTGCTGACCTCATTGTTGTATGCCTGTGAAACTGGACAGCATACCAGTGCCATGCCAGGAAACTGAATCGCTTCCATTTGAATTGTCTTAGGAAGATTCTGAAGTCACACTGAGGTCTTTTCTGGCATTACCATAGCAATGGCAATGAGGGGTCCATTGAATAGTATGCAGCTCAAACTCAACCTGTCCAAAGTAGACCTCTTCATTACCCCCATGAACGTGACCTGCCTTCCCATTTCCCTCTTTCTATCGATGGTATTTTCCTCCTTCCAGGCACCAAAGTTTCCAACTTTAAAGTCATCCTTGTCTCTTCCTTCCACCATCTGACATGTTCACTCAATTATCAAGTCTTCCAAACCGTATACATAGCATCTCTCAATTAGATTCTTTCCACCCACATAGACTCTACTCACCTTCAGAACCTCATCATCCTCATAGCTTCCTAACAGCCCTCCCTACTTTTAAGCTCTCTCTTTTCTAGTTATTCTTCACAGCTGCTAAAATAATTTTCTTAAAACATGTCTGACTACACCATTTCTTCAAAAACTTTTTGGTTGTTCCCACAACCCTCAATGATAAACTACCTGCTTCTCATCCTGACATCTGGCTCAAGTCTATTTCAGTGGGCTTATTTCTCATAATTCCTCTTCACACCATCGAGTTCAGCCACACCAGACCACAAAGCATTCTCTGAACTTGAAAGCTGCCCCCACCCCCTCTTTCCTTGCATTTACAGAGAGCATCCTCCCTTCCCTCCACTGAAAAGCCTGAAAAGTCCTTCCTTTGCTTCTCTTCTCAGAATCCTTATCTTCCTTCCATGTTCATCTCATAGACTATGTGCTCCATGAAATTTTCTCTGATTCTTCCAGTTAACAAAGCTTTCTCATTCTTCAATTTTTGCATTGTATTTATTGTTGAGCATATCATATTCTTCCAGCAGAGTGGAAACTCTCGAGGGCAGGGATTTCAGTTTTGTACTTTGCATCCCTAGTGCCTGACATAGTTTTGTGCAAACAACAAATGCTTAACATGGGTTCAATTGAGTTACATCAAAGAAACTTGGCTCAGTGAGCTCTAAGGTTCTGCCCAACATTGACGAAGGACCTTGGCCAACTGAAGTACCAGTAACAACAAGGGCTTGTTTCTATCTATTATATTAAGTGCTGCAAGGCAGTCCACACATTTGATCTAGTTCAGCTCTCCAACAATCCAGTGACGTAGCTGATTTTACGATCACCATTGACCAATAAGGAAATTGAGGTTAGCAGGGCTATACTGACGTCTCTGAGTCAGGAATCAAATTTGGATCTTCCTGAATCCAAGTCAGAGTACTGAACAGCTCAGGAAAATGGCCCAGACACTCATGAGCACTTGGCTCCTGGGGGTCTTCCTCTGAAGAACTCTTGTTCCTTAGATCCCCCTCCCCAAAGCTGGAGCGATCATTGAAGTCCCCATGAAGGACTGTTGTGTATATCATCTGAATGGTAAGCCTAGAACCAGCTGGATTATGGAGAGGGGAAGAATTTATGACTGAATAAGAGGTAGAGAGGATCACAGGAAATAAAATGGATCATTTTGATTACATGAAATTTAAAAAAAATGCACAAGCAAAGGTCAGTACAGTCAAGATTAAAAGGAAAGCAGGAAACTGGAGGGAAAAGTTACAGCAAGTTTTTTCTGATAGAGGCCACATTTCTCAAATATATAGAAAATTGAGTCAAATTTAGAAAAAAAAATATGTCTCATTTACAACTTTACTGTGATTCCTAACCCTGAATAATTCAGAAAGAAAAGTAAAGCCAACTTATGTCTCTGGCAATAGTATCAGTGGCGGTCAATGAACAAGAGTCCAGAATCCTTGATAACTTTGCTGCAGCTGGGCTCATGTTCATTGGGAGTTGTTGGAATTAAACACTGCCAACCAGGGAAAAATCAATAAGGCTGTTGGAATGGTTTCCTAGGGACCTTTGTTATAATTGAGAATCCCCCTCTTTACAAAACCCATAACTGTGTGTCTGCCTATATATGTGTGTACTGTTTTGCCTCTTTAGAATGCGATCTTCTTGAGGGCTGGGATTGTTTTATCTTTGTCTTTGTATTCGGGGTGCCTAACAATGGCTGGCACAAGGCAGCTACTTAATAAATGCTTGTTGAATGACTCTGTGACAGATGAGCCTGCTCTGCCCACAAAAGCATAAATATTTCCCTCCACTCTCCACTTCCCCCCCACCCCCACCATGGGACAGCTGGTCAAATTCTGTTTGTTGGTGTTCTTAAAGGGAAATGATTAGATCTTCTGCACACACAAAGTGCTAAGATTAGAGGCAAGGCCAGGAAATGTATTTCTAATTAAAGAGGGGACCAAAATTTTATTTGGGACAGAACTAACTGATAATAAGGAGAGAACAACCTGATTATTAACCCTTCAATTCTTGTTGGTCTTGAGGGATTCTTTTCAGTGGCCTAATTAAACTGAGTCAGCAGGCCTCTCATATCCCCAGTTAGCTGCTCAGGCCTTGTGATCAGCCCAGAGGTGCTTTCTTGCCTTCCTAGTTTTATTCAATGGGTTTGCATATGTTCCACACCTCCTGTGCTTAGTTTTTTGGCATTATTAGTGTGTGTAACTACATGATTTATAAAAATAAATGTCACCAGTAAGACAGATTGACTTGTGGAGTTCATTGTCAGCCTAGGAGTTTGACAATGGGAAAGCCAGGGGTCCATACTCTAAAAGTCCAACAGGCTAATTGAACCCTCCTCTCTCCCACACCTTTTGGGACCCTTTGCCAAATTCTTGGCAGGTATCTTGGTGAGGCCAGCTGTAAGGATACTGCCTCAGTGACCCTCCATGCTGTGAATAGCACGTCTCCTGATTCATACTTTCCAGAATCCCTGCCTTCCTTCTTAGCTCAGCTCAGGTGTTCCATCCTGCAGGAAGCCTTTCATTCCTGACTCCCCTCAGTTATTGGCATTGCAGCCTATGAGAACTCAGCTCAGAGTGAATTACAGATTCTAGAGAATACCCATGCCTATAGGAGCTGGAAACAACTAAGCTTAGTACTACATTAAGGTAATTTATTAAACTAAGAAGCTATCCAACCCCCTCCACACACACACACACACACACACACACACACACACACACACACTTACAGACAGAAACTCTTCATACCCCCCCAACTTACTTTTTCTTGAGGTCTATCACCCCTATCACCTCCCCACCCAATAGATTGGTCAGGAAGAGTGGATTTAGCAGCATCCTTTCCCTACATGGAGGATTTTATCTTGTTCATGAAAAGTGGGTAGACATGGATACCAACTTGGAATTAGGATCAGGGGTGCTGGCTTCACACTTTCCAGTCAAGGAGAAGAGCCTTGATTGTCATGCTGACTTCCTTTCATCTCCTTTAGAGAATTAGCATTGCATGATACAGTAGAATAAGAACTGACCTTGAGTCAAACTGGCCCCAGGTTCAAATCCCATCTCTGATCTTTGTTGTATGACCACAAGCAAACCACTTCACTCCTCCAAGTCTCAGTTATCCTATATGTACAATGGACTAATAATATAAATATAATATGACACAGCATTATATATAATATATATTATTACATAATAATTATATGTGTTTTATATATATATACATATATATGTATATATATATATATATATATATATATATATAGTGCCAACCTCATAGGGCTATTGTAAGGCTCCAGTAAGATAATATGCATAAAGCATTTTATAAATCTGAGCACAGTATGAATGCCAACTGTCATTTGTCTATCCCCACTACTGGGAAAAGAGTAGGTGCTTAAGGAATATTAGTTGCCTTGAATGTCATTCACAAATATCTGAGAGTCAGTCATGATATTTTTATGAGCCTCACCAGCAAAGAGAGAGGAGAATGTGGTGGACAGGGATGGATATGAGAGTCTTATATTTGTGGCCTTGGAAAGTTGTGCCACAGCATGGAGGCTTATGGGGGTGATCCTGTCTTTGTTTGATGTAATGGTGGGGGTAGTGGTAGTGGCAGCAGCAGCAGCAGCAGCAGCAGCAATGGTGGTGTTGAGTAGTAAAATGTGTGCTAGAATTCCAAAGAAAGTTGAAATACTGCCTGTTCCCTGTCCATGGAATGGTCCTGAATAATGTTGACTTTTTTATTGAGTCATTTGAGGTGGTTTGTTTCCAAACAACATGATAAAAATGCAACATCTTGAATCAATGCTTTAACCTTTTATCATAAAGCCTTTAAAAACGCTTGCCTGGGAATCTCTGGTTGGAAGTAGATGTCAAAAAGCTTCAAAGAGGAGAGGAAGCTTCTTCTGAAGAGGGAATTGATGACCTGTCAAGGGACCTCTATGTCCTGCAAATTCTGACACTGATCCAAAGACCTTCACCTCTCCAGGATTCAATTTCCTCCTCTCTAAAGTAAGGGAATCAGATGAAACCACATCTAGTATCCTTTTCTGCTCTGAATTCTATGATTCTTTGATCTATGAATGAAAAAAAAAAGAAATGAAACAAAGAAAAATGTTCCTTAGGTCTGCACAGCATTTTGATATTTCTATGGTGACCATGGGAGAATAGTGAAAAATGGGGCCAAGGGGTCCAAGAATCAGTCTTTAGACCATATGACAACTTTACAGTCAGTATAGGTCAATATGAAGTCCTTGTCCAGTGATATTGAGTGGCTATATTATTGGAAGAGGGGAATCAAGTCACCTCAATTTTGATATTCTCACCATCAATGAACCCCAAAGAAACAGCCAAATGAAACAAGAGCTCCCAAGTTCTCATTGGAGAGGCAAAGAAAGGAGCTCACAAAGCTGGCTTCATCCTGTATCTGGAGCAACAGGAAACTACATTTCATGAGATCCTGGGATAGGTCATATGGCAGTATTCATGAACAGTGTTTGCAAAAAGACCAATATGAAGACAATTAAACATATGCACAAATATCTCTTCAAAAGAAACTGAGAAGTTCTGTGAAGAACTTGGCAAAATCCTGCAAATGAATTCAACATCAGCAAGGACACTAGGGGATTTCAGTGCAAGGACTAAAATAGGTAGAGATAGTGGATGAAATAATGTTGAAAAATGTGGATTACAAATAAGTAATAAGAAAGGCCAAAGATGTGTAGACCTCATGTCTATACATCATGAATACTTCCTTAGAGGAAATAAAAACCTAAATGTTTTCAACATGGTAAACTGTTCTCAAACCACTGCAGGATCCTGCATTGTTAGAATAAAGAAGAAAATCTATACCATATCACAAGAAAGAAGAGAATGATTAAAAGTTATGACGAGAAAGAACAATTACAACCTGACTTATTTAAATAAATTACTGACAAGGAAAATGGATTAGGACTCCAAGAAAAGACATAGTCATTAACTATAATCATTTCCTGTGGAAGTTATCCAACATAAATAATCACAACCAGGAGTATAAAAGTATCTCAAAATCACCTTAGCAAACATGTGACTTACTTGGTGAGTGGATTCCTTTGGTAGCCTAGGACAACACACATTTGGTATTTAAATGCATTTGTGAAAGCTTATGGGCAAGAATGATAGAATTGCCTCATAAAACCAAGAAAAGTATGGGACAGTGATACAAACTTAAAGAGTGCTTGGTGTATTATCCAAGTGAGTCCAGTTACCCTGATACTACAACAATTTGATACTGGATGGAAAATAACAGAGAAGAAAGATGAAAAAGTTTGGGAAGGATCCTTATAACAAACTCATTTCACTTTCAAGGATAAAAGAGTCACCATAATTGGGCTCAATCATTATAGTCTTAGATACATCTGTAGATGAAGTAGAGATGATATTAGAGAAAAGAGAAAAAAAAAGCAACAGTTTTACTCTCTCTCTCTATGTGTGTGTGTGTCTGTCTGTCTGTCTATCTGTCTGCCTCCATGATAGAGGCCATAACGGAAAATTCTTGATCTGTTAGCCTGGGGCCTTCAGCTCCCATGGAGGGAGGCAGGGACTCTGGTGCCTTCCTGTTGTTATAGGCTCTGGCACCTTGCTGACATGTTGTTTTGATATCCTTTGTTTTGATGATGAAACAGCTCCTGACTCTGGTGATCCGTCCATACATCCAAATTGCTTCATCATCTAAATAAGCTACACATTCATGGGGTTCATATGTTGACCATGTTACCTATACTTATATTGAATTGGGGTTGGAGATGGTACAATTATTATTTTTTTTCTTTAGGCAATTGGGGTGAAGTGATTTCCCCAGGGTCATACAGCTAGTAAGTGTCAAGTGTTTGGTCTGAGGCTGGATTTGAACTCAGGTCTTCCTGACTTCAGGGCTGGTGCTCTATCCACTGTGCCACCTAGCTGCCCTGAGATGGTACAATTCTGAGGGCAGTGAGGGGAATAATCATAAAAGATTTTGGGGGAAAATTGCCTAACAGAGCCTCAGATTCTAATAGCACCTAAACCAATAGTAATTTGTAGTGACCAAGAGCACAGCAGAAATTACCAACCTCTATGCCAATTTTCCCATGTAATATCATGTAGATAACAAATATATATGTATATGATATAACACATTATATACAATATAAATGTGCATGCATGTTATATACATGTATGTGCTATGTGGAGATATGCATATGATATGCAATACATATAATGTATTTATGTATGTATATATGTAAGTGTAAGGAGGGGAGAGACAGAGGGGGAAATACAGAGAGACAGAAAGAGAGAGGGACAGAGATAGAGAGAAGACTACCCCTTCAGGGCATCCTAGGTAAGGGGATTAGTAGCAAGCAGGCTTGTCTTTTTAAACAAGTAATATTCTAAAACCAACCACAGTTTTACCATCAACAATTGACTGAAAGTTGTACAAGATAACCTTACACTGACTTTGTTAACTCTGAAAAAAGCTTTTGGATTAAGAGAACAAAATGTTGCCTTAAGGCCTTTCTGCCAACAAGTTATCTCCCATGAATACATCAACATTAGACTAGATTTCCTTGAAATAATCAAGAGAGCTGTTTCAGGGCCCTTTGATCATTAATGTCTAGTATGGCATAAAAGAGTCAGGCATCTGCTCACCAAGAAACTCCCCATTGTGATAGAGATCAAGAAGCTTTCTAGAGATGGCAAAGCTTTCCAGATGTTCCAGTTTGCAGACAGTATTGTGCTGGTTGCATCATGCCCTAGAACAGTTAACTGCTCAGGTACACATAACTGCTCAGAACAGTTTGCCCTATCCACACAAGGAAGAGACAAAGCTTGTCTATCGTACTGATTAGATAGCCAGCATGTAAATCTTATTTAGTGTGTGTGTGTGTGTGTGTGTGTGTGTGTGGGTGTGTGTGGGTGTGTGTGTGTTGTATGGATATCTCATATGGACAATGAGTTAGATCTAAAATTACATGAGAAAAGGAGAGTTGGTTTCATTTCTTTTGGAAAGTAGGAAATCTTTTTTTTAACAAATTAAGGCTTGTTTTATAATTTTATTGATTTTCCAGAAATAAAAAAAAAGTTACAGAGAAAATAATTCATATTAAATTTACAAGTGCATCATGAGTACATTTTCCTCCCCTCTGGGTCACTGATTATTCTTCACTGGCCCCAGTTTCTGTGCCATTTTAATGGAAAATATTTTTACCAGATGATATTTAAGATGACTTCTGGTTCAAGAGCACTAGAAAAATAGCCAGCAAGTTTTTAGGGGTAAGAATACTGGAGGATTTGGAGGCAGAAGCCTAGTGCTAGAGGCAGGTCTCCAGCATTTGCTGGCTCTGTGACTGAGCAAATTGCAGCCTCTTAAGCCTCAACTTTCCCACTTTTCAAGTAGAAATCTCATTTGTCCCACAAAACCAGACTGTTGTTCTTCCTTCTTTTTTTTTAAATTATTAATTCATTTTGAATTATCAACAATCACTTCCACAAGCTTTTGAGTTTTAAATTTTTCTTCCCCTCCCTCCACACTTCCCTCCCCAAGACCACGTGCAATCTGATATGAGCTATACATACACATTCCTATTAAATGTATTTTCACATTAATCATGTTGTAAGGAAGAATTAGAACCAAGAGGAAGAGACACCAGAAAGAGGAAACAAAACAAAACAGAAGAGAAAAATAGCAAATACTATGCTTCAATCTGCATTCAAACTCCATAGTTCTTTCTTTGGGTGTGGATAGCATTTTCCATCATGAGACCTTTGGAGATGTCTTAGATCCTTGCATTGCTGAGAAGGGCTAAGTCCATCAACATTAGTCATCGCACAATGTGGCTGTTACTTTGTACAGCGCTCTCCTGGTTCTGCTCACTTCACTCGGCATCAGACCATACAAGTCTTTCCAGGTTTTTCTGAAGTCTACCTGTTCATCATTTCTTATAGCACAATAGTATTCCATTACATTCATATACCACCTCTTGTTCAGCCATCCCCCAATTGATGGGCATTCTCTCAATTTCCAATTCTTTGCCATCACAAAAAGAGCTGCTATAAATATTTCTGTACATGTGGGTCCTTTACCCATTTCTATGATCTCTTTGGGCTACAGTCCTACAAGAGCTATTGCTGGGTCAAAGGGTAACCCTAATTGTGCACAATTTTATAGCCCTTTGGGCATAGTTCCAAATTGCTCTCCACAATGGTTGGATCACTTCACAACTCCACCCACAATGCATCAGTGTTCCGATTTTCCCACATCTTCTCCAACATTTATCATTTTCCTGTTTTGTCATGTTGGCCAATCTGATAGGTGTGATGTGGTACCTCAGAGTTGTTTTGATTGGTATTTCTCTAATCAATAGCGATTTAGAGAATTTTTTTCATATGACTATAGAGGGCTTTAATTTCTTCATCTGTGAACTGCCTTGTTCATATCCTTTGACCATTTATCAATTGCGGAATTACTTGTATTCTTATATATTTGACTTAATTCTCTCTATATATTTAGAAATGAGGCCCTTATCAGAGACAAAAATTCTTTCCCAGTTTTCTACTTCCCTCCTAATCTTGGTTGCATTGGCTTTGTTTATACAAAAACTTTTCAATTTAATATAATCAAAATTATCCATTTTGCATTTCTTAATGTTCTCTATCTTCTATTTGGTCATAAATTCTTCTGTTCTTTATAAATCTGATAGGTCAACTATTCCTTGCTCTCCCAGTCTGCTTATAGCATCGGACTTCATATCTAAATCATGAACCCATTTTGACTTTATTTGGGTATATGGTGTTAGATTTTTGGTTTATGCCTAGTTTCTGCCATACTCTTTTCCAGTTTTCCCAGCAGTTTTTGACAAATAGTGAGTTCCAGAAGCTAGGGTCTTTGGGTAGGAAACCTTTTTTTTTTTTAATTGATGCCAATTTTTCTGCCAGAAACAAAGGACTATCTTTTAAGTATTATAGTCCTGATGATGCATTTTTCTGAGTCATAGAACACTGCAGTCTTTGAAGAGTTCAAAGTTCAGTCTTAGAATGGAGTATAATGATGGCTCTGAGTCTAGTGCCCATAAGACCATGTCACAGTCCTTCTACCAAGGCAGGGACTGACAGGCCTGGGAGGGGGCTTAAGCTGCTAACAATGTTAGGCATTAGATTTCTTCCCAGAATGGGATGAGAGGAAGTTAATGGGAGATCAGGATTGGAAGACAGAGATATTCACCACAGAAGGAGTTTGAAAATTTTCTCAAGAGGGTGGAAGGCTCTGAAAGGAGGAAAGTGCTGAGGCTTTCCTTGACATCAAGTGGCAGTGTGGCCTTGGCAGCTCTTCTTCTGAAACCCAAGTGAAAACCACTGAAGAAGGCATCAAGGAAGAGGAAAATGGTGTCAGCTCAGGTGATGAGAACACCAGGGAAAGGAAAATAAGCAAACAACAGCAGGATACATGGTCAAACTGGTACTTCTTACCCTTCCCCCTGCTTCACTTCAGATGGGTGCAATTGGCATCTGATTCTGAGCATGCTTTTTTGTCCCGATAAAGACTACACCAGACAAATCTTGTTTCTCACAAACAGTTGTGATTGACCTTTGTACTTTCTTGTATGTCTCTGCTTGTGGCATGAGGACCACCCTGAGAGACACATAGGTGAGATTGGTCTTTCTTTAAGCAGGACTAGTCTCCCAATCTCCCCATACCGCTGCTATTTTTTGCTCTCTAACAAGGGGTGTGATCATGAGTCATTCATATGTTTTATAACTGACTTTCTAAGGACAGAATTATTATGAACTAGGTGGGAGGGGGATTAAATCTACTTCATCAGACTATGATCCCAATGTAGTCACCCCCAGGCTTAGACAATTATAGCAAAATAAAGTAAAAGATACCATTGATAAAACGAATGACAGAGAAAAGATGAGTTGGCCACATGGAGAGCATGAAGGATAAGTGATGAACATGCCATTGCCTCCACTCATATCCTCACAATATCAGAAGACCTAGAGGGAGGCCTCTGGGCCATTGGATAGATCCTGCATGTAAACTTGGAGGCAGGGGTGGGGTGCAGTGTCATGGATAAGTATGACACAGGATGGCAGACACAGATCCATTGGAAATTACATCCAAAGAGTTGAAATTGTAATTCTCTTTGAATACTTGCACAAATGCATACTCCTGTTTTGTCTCTTCAGAATGTGATGTTCTTGAGGGCTGGGATTGTTTTATCTTTGTCTTTGTATTCTGAGTGCCTAACAATGGTTGGCACAAGGCAGCTACTTAATAAATGCTTCTTGAATGATGCCATGACAGATGAGTTGTGTCTTTGTAGGATGAGCAGACTGGGGAATAGATTTCTTCTTTTGTCACTTAATCAAAACTCTTTGAAAGAATCTAAGCCAAGAATCTGTCTTGACCTCCTGTGTAACTGAGCAAAATGATGTCCTCTGCCCAGACATTGTACAGATGCTTTCAGATTTATTACTTTCTTTGAATTGGTAGTTAAGATAAATTATTCATAATTTAAATTTCCACCAGGTTCTCTGCAAAGCAGCCTTTGAGGACATGCAAGAGTCAGCAGGAAAGTTGGGCAATTCATTCACAAGCAGGAACCCACACCCATAGCATCTCTGCTCTTCATTAATGTTCCACTTAGTGATGAGAACAAGTATTCACAGTTCAGCACCCCTCTCCCCAGTAGATCATGACATCTCAAAGAGATTGCTTAAAAGAGAAAATGGCCTTTGACAGCCTTTCTTGCAAATGGCGACAATCTGCACTCCTAAAGTTGCTGCCTTTGGGAGTCTCCATGATTTATTCTATGTGAGTAAAAATGGAAATGAGGTTGATTTTTCAGCTCAATTTGACAAGGAGAGGAGAAAACACCCAGCTTTCTTCAGAGTCAAGCTCTTCTCAGACTAAATAGCTTGAATTAATGGTTATACACCAAGATTCTCTGTCTATATCATATATATTAATGAACATACCTACAAACATAGCTACACATAGATAGGCAGACACACAGTTATGGGTTTTGTAAGGAGAGGGATCTTCAATCATCACAAGGGTCCCTGGGAAACCATTCCAACAGCCTTATTGATTTTTCCCTGGTTGGCAGTGTTTAATTCCAACAACTCCCAATGAACACGAGCCCAGCTGCAGAAAAGTTATCAAGGATTCTGGGCTCTTGTTCATTGACCACCATTGATACTATTGCCAAAGACATAAGTTGGTTTTACCTTTCTTTCTGAATTATTCAGGGTTAGGAATAACAGTAAAGTGGCAAATGAGACTTGGAACAGGTAATTCAGGGGGAAGAAAATACTGCCTGTTGACTTGTGTATGAATGGCTCTCTTTCTCTTTTTTTCCCCTTTAGTTCTGTCTATTTTCAAAGAAAAAAAATCACCCTGTGATTTTTAGATACATTTAAGTAAAATTATATGCTTTGTCAGAATCAGTTTTTAATCATTTAAATTATTTCAAATGCAAACATTCCTCTGCTTAGAGAGAAAAATGTCCAGATGGACATAGTGCCCATCCTCCTCTCAGACAGAACACTGTTCTGTAAACCCTTCCTTCAGGGGAGATTTGGGGTCCCGAGAAAAGTTTGCAATTCACAGGATCCACATTGGCCTGGTGAACTAGCCAGTGAGGCCAGTGACATTGCTGTCACCTCAGCAGCAATGCACACAGCACGATGGTGAGTCCTCAGTGGGACCAAGCACTTCCCATCAGGCAGCAATAGTAGCACTAACCACCCAGAGAGGTTTTTTAAATCATTATTTATTTTTAACATTGATTTTTGAAAGTTCCAAATTCTCTCTCTCCCTTCTGCTCCTCCCCTGCCAATGGAGAAGACAAAATATGATAATGGTTATACATATGAAATCATGAAAAACGTATTTTCATATTAGCCATGATCCAAAAAAAAGTCAAATTTCACACGGTAGGGAGAAAAGGATGCTTCAATTTGCACTCAGAGTCCATTAGTTCTTTCTCTCTGGCAGTGGGTAACATTTCTCATCTGAGTTCTTTGGAATTGTCTTGAGTCATTGTCTTAATCAGAGTAGCTGAGCCTTCCCAGCTGATTGTTGTATAATGTCGCTGCTACTGTGGACGTGTTCCCTTTGTTCGTCCCAGGTTTTTCTGAAACCATCACCATCATCATTTCTTATAGCACATAGTATCCCATCACAGAGATATAGCACAGCTGGTCCAGCTATTCCCCAACTGGTGGACATCCACTTCATTTCTAATTTTTTGCCACAGAACTGATGTAAATATTTTTGTACCTATTAGTCATTTTCCTTTTTCTTTGATCTCTTTGATTTCTTTGATCTCTAGTAGCAGTATTGCTGGGTCAAAGAGTATGCACAGTTTGATAGCCCTTTGGGCATAGTTCCAAATTGCTCTCCAAGAATGGTTGGATCAGTTCACTACTCCACCAACAGTGCATTAGTGTCTAAATTTTCCCATATAATCTCCAATATTCATCATTTTCCTTTTTTGTCATACTAGCCAATCTGATAGGTATGAGGTGGTATCTTGGAGTTGTTTTAATTTTCATTTCTCTAATCAGTAGTGATTTAGAACAGTTTTTCATATTACTATAGATAGATTTGATTTATTCATCTGAGAACTGTTTTTTTCAAATATTTTGATTATTTATCATTGGGAAATGACTTGTATTTTATTTTAAATTGATTAAATTCCTTATATATTTGAGAAATGAGGCCTTCATCAAAGAAACATGCTGTAATCCCCCCCATCCCACTGTCCTGCTTTCCTTCTTATCTTGATTGAATTGGGTTTTTTTTGTGCAAACATTTTTTGTTAATTTCATATGATCAAAATGACCCATTTTGCTTCCTATGATCCTATGTCTTATTTGGTCATAAATTCTTCCCCTCTCTACAATGCAGCTAGTTCTATGCTTACCATCTGGATGATATACAAACTATTCCTTTATGAGAACTTCAGCCATAGTTCCAGCTTTGTGTGTGTGTGTGTGGGGGGGAGGAATCTAAGTAATTTTCATGCCTGAAAGTCCTGAAGAACAGAAAGAAAAGTCTGTTCTTCCAACTCCAGTTTCCACATTATCCATCACCATAGCCTGAACTCCCAGGGTCCTGACAAATGTTCCACTCTGCCATTTTATGGAGACCTGAACACTCTTTGCCTCCTCCTCAGCACAGTTCGGTGCCTGTCCTTGATTGATAACCATGGTATAGGAGAGAACAAAGCATTCTGGATGAACCATTAGGGACTGGAGCTCAAAACCCAGCTCTGCTACCCACCTGCTCTGAGCCTTCAGGCAAATCATTTGACCTCTCCAATCCTCGGTTTCTTCACATGCAACAAGCAGGTTGGGCAGCTTGCAGACCCTCCTTCACACAGTTGCGGAAGGCAGCTTGTAGAGTTTATTGGGCTACAGAGATGGAGGAGAGAAGAGTACTGGCTTGGATTTGTCAGCCTGTTTTCCAATGAAATGTCATGAACACATAAGGCCTTTCTTTACAAGGACCTGATTGGCTCCAGGAGCCCAAGGAATGCAGCTCTTGCTCTAGGCTCAACACCTCACCAGACAGTGGAATCCACCTCACCAGCTCTGGGTCATGTAGCTGGGAGGGATAACTCCTGATTCCACATCTTAGGTTGTGGAAGGAAAGCAGAAGCCCAGAGCCTTCTAGGTCTCTCAATTTATAAATACATTTAAAAAAATTGGAGGCTTTGAAGCAATTTGGCCAAATTTCTTAAAGGTGGGGAGAGGGACAGGATTTGCAACCAAATCTCCCCAATCTAGGATTAGACCATTCCACCCTGCCCCTCTTGGGCAGGAGAGCTTCCCCTTAACAAAGAAGGCTTATTTTGGGAGCGAAAACCAATACAAAATGATGAGGAGAACAATGGGCGATGCAGTTACCACATTCCTCTCTGCTCTTATTATATTCTCCAGCTGCTCCCTTGATCTCCAGCATGACATGAGTGTGAAAGAAATAAGAAGCTGAGCCTGAGTGAGCCCACTTCTTTCAGTTTATTTTGGGCAAGCAGACATCAGCATGCAGCCCAAAAGACGGGTGCGGAAAAGCCAAGAGTGCAGCTTGCCTTCAGAGAGCTCTTAATCAATACGACTTGATTCGATTGAGCTCCTGGCACCTGCCCCGGGGGCAGAAGGCAGGACCCACGTGAATGTGCTACACAGCTGGGCACCCCTTCTAGTTGCATTAGTGCTGACACCTGAATAGTCCTTTCCTGGGACCCCATTCCACCCACCCCCACCCCCAGGAGACCCAAACTGTCCAGAGACTATTGAGTCCCAGAGGTACCTGGAGGTAGACACAAGGGGTGGGGCAGTGAAGAAGGAAAGTCCTAATCTGAAGTGGAGTGGGAGAAGTTATCTAAGACCCTTCAGGAGCTCCGAGGAGACAGGAGCAGCTCTGGGTCACATAGCGGGGAAGGCTAAGCCCTGCGTCCACCTCTTAGGTTCTTTCCATTCTGTAGCATTGTCTTACTTCTCAGAGGTAGAAAACATGGAATGGGACAATGGCACTTAAGAGAAAGAGTTGTGGCTTTGAACTCCTATGGCTTCAACTCCAATATTGGCTTTGCCTTTCCAGCCTTATGACCTAGCCCCGGATGGTTTTACTCCAGGTGATTCTTATTTCTAGACATTGTTCTGAGTCTGGGAGCAGTCTGATCCATCAGCTAGGGGACTGGGGCAATGAGAAGATAATGCATCAGGAAGATTGAAGAGAAACTATGCTAAAAGTACAGGCAGGGGTCACAGAGGGCCCATGGTACTTGCTCAGAATTTCAGATGGCACAACGCTGAGAGTGATTTGAGTGACACGTTATTGCTCAGTCCTTTTTTAGTCACGTCTGACCCTTTGTGACCCCATTTGGGTTTTCTTGGCAAAGATGCTGGAGTGGTTTGCCATTTCTTTCTCCAGCTCATTTTACAGATGAGAAAACTGAGGCAAACAGGGTTAAGTGACCTACCCACGGTCACAAAGCTACTAAGTATCTGAGGCCAGATTCAAACTCAAGAAGATGTCTTCTTGATTCCAGGCCTGTCACTCTATCCACTGTGCCACTAGAGCGATGCCCAATTTCACCCCGGGTCTCCAAGGACTCTGATTTGTTTCCTTTCATCCTGACCACTTTTCCTGTATGCATGTCCCTTCAATAAAGTTGGATTGCTTTATTGTCTTGTTTTGTGCTCCATATTACCTAGCACTGCAATGCTGGGATCCCAAACTTTTGTTAAAACTATGTCAGAGACACTTTCTGAGAAGAAATAACGAATACCCTGAGTCCTAAAGGAAGAGAAATAGTTCAATGAGCAGAGATCAGGAAGGAATGTACTCCAGGCTTGAGGTGTAACAAATGCCAAGAGAAGGGTGTATGGGATGCAATGTCAAGTCCGGGGACTGGGCATTCCTTTGGGGGCAAGGAGTGTGGATCCCACACAGGGACAAATGTTATGAATGGCTTATGTGGACTGACAGTGGGGCATCTTGCCTCCCCGTTAGAATAGAAGTTCATTGAAGAAAAAAATTCTTTGCTTCTGTCCTTGGGCTGACAACACCAAGCACCATGTCTGACCCATAGCAGGAGCTGAAGAAATGATTGTTGGAGACTGCTTGATCTGGGGCTTGTGATGCATCTGGGGAACCAGGAGAAGAGACTGAGCCACCAGTGAATGGCAATCATTTCACAGCTGGGAGTTTGTTACATCATGGCAAAGGGAGGTCATCTGGGGATGGAATATCAGAACAACTTCAGGCACCTCCAGGAAGTGCTCGGCAGAAGGGAAGTTTTAGACCTGTCAGGAATGAGGGAGCTCTGTACGGCAGGTAAATGAGCCAATTACACTCCGTTAATCTCTGCCCAGTTATGCTGAACATGTTGGGGTAGGTTGTGGATAGCAGTTGATAATTGTCCTTGGATATTTAATTTGATGGATTAAGAAGGTTTTCTGTGTGTCCCACTTGAGATTCCTTCTGAAGAGGATTTGTTATCCCGGGGATTATGGCTTAACAGGCATAGAGTGCTGATAGAGGGCTCTGAGCCCAAGGTAGTGGCATTGTTTGTGTCCGGACGGTAGCTGAGTCCATCCTGGGGTGCTTTATTTTTCCTTTGCTTGTATTCCCTGAGACTTCAGAGAAAGGAACAAACAATACAAGCAAAACAAATAAAATTCTCACGTACTATTTAGGTGGAACAAGAAGAATTCACCAGGAAAGTCCCTGATTACGCAGGGAGACATCTCTGGCAAAAGGACTGATAGAAAGTCACAGACCCTTCTCCAAGGTTTGTGCCCGTTAGGAATATATTGCATCTGAATGACTGTTTAAAGTCTGCCATTCTAGACAGCATACACAGATCAACAACTGCTTTGTCATTCATTTGGAAGGAAAAAGTAACTACAAATCTCTCTTTGTCTCTGTCTCTGTCTTTCTCTTTCTCTCTCTGTCTCTGTCTCTCTGTCTCTTTCTGTATATGTCTCCAACCCTGTCTCTCTGTCTCTCCTTCCCCTCTTTGGAGAATACTAGTTTGCCCAAGAGAGATTCTGGCATGATTCTATTGGGATGCCATATTTAGAGACTGTGGCTGGCTCCTGGTGTACCTTTGCAGCACAAACGAGATCTTATGTCATTATTATTTCAGGGAAAGGCTAGAGCCAGCCTGGGCTCTCCTTGGGATCCTGTGTCCTAGTACGTCGAGGTATCATCATTTCCTCCCCCCTATAATCTCAGAGACACCCAGTCATCCTGGACCTTGCTTCTAGAACCTTCTAGAGTCTGGGCTTTGTTCTGTTCTGGTGTATTTAGTGCCTAAGATCATTCACGTTTTACTTTGATTTCTTCTTAGAAATTCTTTATGGATATCTTCTTCTTTGGTCTTTGGTACCACCAACACTTCCCCACATCCCCGACTCATAAAACATTTGCTCATTTATAGAAGAAAGTTAAAGAAAATAAACCAGCTCCAGCGCCATGAATCTAAGGATCTGCTGCGGGTGCCACCTTTTTCAACCCCCCTGGTTCTGGAGCCAAAGGAAGTGTGCTTCCCATGTGCTTCATGGGGCCCGTCAGTCATTCTCCTGGGCCACACAGATTCTTCTGTCCTTGAGCTATTTCGGGGGATATTCTTTGAGGCCTTGTGCATCTTGTTTTGATCATTCTCCTTGCTTTCTCTGTGTCAGATCCTAGGATATCCCATAGTTCTCTGAATTTCTCACATTCATAAGTTTTTCTTTTACCCTGCATTAATATCTCTTTCACTTATGTGCTCCAATTTGTCCATATGAGTCAGGGAAGTGGTCCCTGAGGTGAGGCTGGGCCTGTGACCACCTCTGTCCTCAGGGCTTCTCCTGAAACTCCGAGAGGGACCTGGCCTTCCGGTGCTCTCATTCACCAGCTCCTATCACCACGATTTCTTCGTTTGCTTTCAGCTGGTAGTCTCAATTAGCCTTTAAAAGGTATTTATTGGGGGGGCAGCTAGGTGGCACAGTGGATAGAGCACCAGGCCTGGAGTCAGGAGGACCTGAGTTCATATCTGGCCTCAGACACATAACAGTTACTAGCTGTGTGAGCATGGGCAAGTCACAACCCTATTGCCTAGCAAAAAAGAGATGAAAAAAGGTATTTATTAAACAGGTACAGGGAGATGAGCTTGTACAAGAACATTTCCCCTACACAAAGGCACATCCCCCGTACACACACACTGACACACATAGTCCCCGGGGAAATGTGGGCTCAGACTGAAAAGATTCTGGTAGTGTCTTCCCAGGTCATGTAGTCTAACTTCTTTTACAGATGAGCAACTGAAGCTGATACAGTAAGTGACTTGCTGATGGTGCCATAGGGAGGTTGTTTTGCGGGGTCCTGATCTGACCTATGGTAGTTCTTTTCCTCCAAATCCAGGGTGATTTCCTCCACTCCACTTTCCCCTTTCAGCTAGAAGACGATGAAGGTGTGGATGATTGAGGTGGAAGTTGAATGCACTAGAAGAGAATGATATGTCACTTGTGATTGAGTAGGGAAGTTCCCTTGGGGGTATATTCCCTCTCAGCATAACCTCATAGAGATGCTCAGTCCCCCCCCTCCCCATTAAGGTTGAAAATTGAAAGTCTAGGTGAGTTGTACTTTATAGCTGCGATGGATTGTGTTATAATGGTATTTCCCCTCCTATTGAAATAAGCTCCCAGGCTTCCTTTCGTGAGATCCCTTAGCCAGTGTCTGTTTCTTCTCATGGCCCACAAGCACCTCCTTCCCTGCCTGCAGAGTTCCCACAGATAGTGGCTCATCCTGTTGTCATTGCTCAGCAATTCTAATAACCTCATTTGTTTCCATTTAAATCATCCTCTGTCCCCATGGGAAGTCTCCCATTTATGTTAGGAATATTGGCATAATCACACACAGACAGCTTTTCATTTGTCCATCAACTTTGCAGAGGTACTGGCTTGAGGTATGTTTTTTCTTTTACCAAACTGTCCATTGTACCCTTAAAAAAAAGAGTTTAGGTAGCAGGATATACATCTTTCATTTAAAAGAGGGTAATCACCAGGACAATGGCTTTCTATTTCTGTGGAACCCCTTCAATTTCCTTCGCCTGGAAGAGCAGTAGGAGGTTCCTCCTACGTTTACAGCCAGAGAGTCATTATTCTATTTAGAGGATGTGAAAGAAAGTGGACGGACACAGAGCCACAGTTTCTCAGCATCTTGCAGCAGTACTGGTTAATGGGTCCTGTGATCTCACCAGTGTAAGGAGCTTCAGGTGAGGGACTTCTAGCTATGCAGCATAGCAAGTTGTCCGAAGGGCTCTGTGCTACACACTCTGCCATCATTCCCCCTCTTTTTATCTCTGGGTGTGCAGCAGGGAGCATGCCTTTGAGATGCACAGCCTAGATGCAAGAGTTCAGCTTTATTGGGGGTGACTTATAGGCAGGTGACAGTGCATTGTCAGCAGAGGAACAAATGGGAATTAGACTTTAGGCTCCAGACAAGTTGAGGCCTTGTCTTTTCTCAAAGATGCTCATTATTCTTTCCTGAAGGTTTTTCACCCCTCTATGCAGGGACAAATTTGTTAATAGAAAAAAGAAACATTCACCTATGGAACCAAAATGCATTCATTTGGATAAAATTATTGTACCTCAAAGAAATCTCTTTGAAAAGATAGACATTCCTGGGGGTTGTAGGTTAAGTCAAGTCAAGTCAAGTCAAGTCAAGCTAGTAAGCATTTATGCCAGGCACTGCCCCTAGTTCTGGGAATAGAAATGCAAACAAAAATAAAGTCAGTCTCTTCCCTCAAGAAGCTTACATTCTAGTTGTAATTAGGATATAGGAGAAAATTTAAGGGCGTAGGGGAGTTTCCTTGAGGTGGAGACAGAGTGCATTCTGCAGTGGCCTGAACATTTTCTGAAAATGGAGGTTTTAGGAGGAACCAGCCAGTCAGAGAAAGAAGCCCAAGAAAGGAGCCCAAAAGTACTTCCAGTTTGAGGAGTCTAGGGTGAGAGGAACCTTTGGGGGTAAGCTGGTTTCTTTGGCATGAGAGGGAAAGCCCAGAGAATCATGAGTGCAGCCTGGATGCTTTAAATTTCTTATTTACTATCAGAGGTTACGAAGACATTCACTTTGAAAGATCAAGGGTAGTTAAATTGGGATGAAGAGAATGGTAGAGGAATTGGAAAAGAGAAATAGTATTTTAATGCCATGGACAGGATTTGTTTATAGATTCCACATCTAAGGATGGGCACCCCACCCCAAGCACCTCCTCCCCTGGCCAGCCAGGGAGAAACCACCTCAGTTTAGATCTTCTTTTTGTCCCTTCAAAAATTTTTTTTGAAAGCCTTATCAAATGAATTTCAGCATGTAACCTCCAATCCTAAGACTGAATGTCTTTACTGACAATTTGCACAGATGAACATATTTATATGATGACTAGAAATAGAGAAGTGGGTGAATAATAAAATGGTGAGAGGTTGGCCATATATTCCATTTGTCTATTTCCATTTCTATCCTTTGGTTTCCTTTTTTCAGTGGATCATTATTCCATGTAATATATATTTACTTAAAAAACAAACCAACCTCCAATGATTTTAGATGGTAATCATGTTTTTCTCCATTTCAAATAAGAGAACAGATGCACATTTTAGCTATCCCACCCAAATTACAGGTTACAAACCAAAAATAGTTCTCTTAATATGTATGTGGTGTCTTTTATTGTCATTTTCCCCCTATAAGTTTGTGACTGACAGTTGTTATAAATAGGTAGGTTGATTATGGGTGTCTGTTTCATTTAATCCAAAGAATTCCTACAGTTTATGAGAAAGTAAGGGACTCCTATATGCAGATTTTTCACAGACCCACAGACTCCTGGATCTAGAAGAGACCTCAGCATTCAGCTGGTCTAACTCACAACTAACAGAATTTCTTTCATAGTATCCTCTATTACTGGTCACAGAACTTCTTTTTAAAGACCTTGAATGAGGTGGAGCCCACTAGCTCCCAAGGCAGCCTATTCCTGAATGGTGGCAGTCCATTCCACATTAGAATAGCTCTGATTGTGATTCAGATTTTCCCTAAATCAGTCCTACATGTGCCTCAGTGTGGCTTTGAGGCCTCTCTGGAGGTCTCCAAGCATGGCCACATATTGGGTATGGTATAGAGTCAAGATGATATCATCACTAGAGAGCTGGTCTCAGAACCAGAACTGAATTCAATACCCGTACTGACACATATTGGCTGTATGGCCCTGCTCAAGTCACTTAATCTCTTAGCTGCCCAAGCAATTCTCTAAGGCCCTATGTTGCAGAGCAGGTATGAATTTCTCTTCACAGAGGAAGTTCTTTTATTCTCAGTTGCCTAGATCAGTGAAATCACAGGCCTGGTTTATTTGTTTCTACATGTTGCCCTGGGGTCTGTCTTCTAGGGCCAAAATAAATAAACCTAATCTGCCTTTCACATATTTCAAATAGTTAAAGATTGCCACTGTATCCCACAGCCTTTGTCTTTTCTTCCCAAGACTAACCATCTGTATTTGCTTCCACCAATCCCCATATGATATGAACTCAAGGCATTTCCTCTCCTGGTTGCCCTTCTTTGGAGACTCCAACTCATCAATTTCCTGTCAAAAATGTGATGCCCAGAACTCTACTGTAAATGTGGTCTAACCTGGACAAGATTCAGAGGCAAGGAATGGAATCTACTCTAGCCTGCACATTTTGTTCATTTTTTTTTTCTCTGTGGAAGGAAACATCCAATTACTTGTCATTGGCCACATTTGGTGTGTCATTTCAGCTGTGGTTAGAGATTTATCTTCCCTACTTAATTTCTCTCTGATTTGATAAAAAGGGCAATACATGTTCCTTAATTTAAGATTTCCTTTGTCCATTGAGACAAGAAGATATGCTAAGAGAGGAGGGCTGTGCAGTTGTCAGGCCAGAAAGCCACATTCAAAATTGATTCCAATGAGGAAAGATTCAGGGCATCCAGCCCCCTTCTTGCCATTGCTTGCATATGTCATATCACTTATGGCTTATCTCCATGCTCTTTTTTTTTTATCACAGACCCAAGACAATGATGGCTTACACATTAGGGAGGGCTGAGTATCACATGGGAAGTCAGCACCCTTTTAAAAAATGCTTCATATGGCATAAAGAGCAAGGAAAACTAAAGCCAAAAATTGGGATCTAATTTCTTTTCTACTATGTTCAAATTCTTGGATCCCAATAGAAAATTCTCACAGGCATATTCAATGAAAATGTGGTTGACTATACCGAACAACTGAGAACCTGGCATCTGTGCTCACTTTTTGGAGTTCCACATATTGGAGAAAATAGTCTAGGAGAGTGAAGATGGAGATTTGACCATCAGATTTGACAATTAGAAACAGATTGGTAACTTTGGAGAGAGCTGTTTCATTTGAATTATGAGGTTGGAAGTGAAACTGTGAAGCATTAAGGACGTAGGGGGAAAGGAAATGGACATAAAGAACATAGATGCTTTTTATTTATCAAAGTTTATCTCAGAGGTGGAGGAAAGATATTGGAAAACACCTTAGGGGCATGGTAGGGTCTAATGAAGATTTATTCTTTTTCCTTTTGTTTTAGGGGGAGGGAACATAAGGCTTTGGGGAGACATTAGGGAAGGCACCCTTGCAAACTGAAAATGAAAGAGAGGAATACAAGTGAGGCAGCAGTCTCCTGGAGAAGGAGAAAAGGGATGACATTAAGGGCACACCTGGATGGGTTGCCTTGGCACCGAGGAGGTACGCTTCAGTATCAGACACTGGAGGAAGTGAGGAGAGAGTGGGAACTGATTTCATGGTGTTCTGAGGAAGCCATCTAGTTGCTAGGACCAATGAAATCAAGCAGTTCATTGAGTGCTAGGGAATCTGATAGATTAGTTGAACTTAAACTTGGGCTTTTACCCTGGAGAACCATGTGGAATATTGAAACAGATTCAGTTTCCAAGGGCACCAGGGGAGAAAGAGGCTTGTACTAGGACTGCGTCTGTAAGGAGGCAGCCAGGCATTATGAAGAACAAACAGGTTTGGCCAGTTCTAGCTTCTCTCAATGTGTGGTTTATATGTGGCCAGGGTCCTGAACAAGGCAAAAGCCTGGAGTCTAGAGACCTAGAGCCCTTCTAGCCAGAAACCCTGGCTTTGGATGTCACCTCCTGAATGTGTGGGCCCCTGAGCAAATTTCTTCATGTCCTTGACTCTTCATTTGCTTATGTTTCAAATGAGAGGGCTGCTTTGGATGATTGTGAAAGTTACTTCTAGCAATGGGGCCAGGATTCTATGACCAAAAAAAGGCATGTACTTCATTATGTTTGGTTCCTATCCTGAGATCCTCCTCTAGGTAGAGGTTTTCTTGTTGAACAACTGGCTGCTTATATGATGTAGGGGCGTTTTTATTCATGAGAAAGAATTCCTCAGCACCCTGTACTGTGCTGGCCATGGGGCAGGGCCTCACAGAACATGTGGAAATGTGTGGATTAAGTGGTTCAAAAGAATTAAAGGCAAAAGAATGGACTGTCAACATCAGAACCTGAGGAAGGATAGCCTCTTCTTAAGGCTTTGCTATTCTTTATTTGTTTGCTTAACTCAAATAACAATTTTTCTAGAGAGCAGATAGGAGACTTTCTAAAAATTTCTGGGACCCAAGATATGACAGTGGGCCTAACTAACTATTGGCTAAAGTAGAGAGATTCCTGCTTGGCATCCCTTGGCATTTTCCTCACCAAGGCATGATGTAAGAAGGGAACTAATTCTTAGGAGAAACAAATCACAGTTGGGCATTTTTCACATAATCAGCATGAAGCTTGTTCACATGTGCTGGAGGAAGGTCATAGAACAAATGTGGGCAGTGGCCACAGTCTGATGACCTCTGAAGCCTAGCCCAAATGTATCTGAAGAAAGATAGGTTTTCATAAACTGAGAGTAAACTGACTTTCTACATTTGGACCTAACTATCTTTTCACTGACGCTCTGCTTACCTCTCCATGATGAAGTGAACTTGTGGATTGGTGCACACAAGTCCTTTGGGACAAGATGGAGTGTCATGAAGTCGCACCATCACTCAAAGCTGATTGTCTTTGTTTCTTTGTTTGCGGGAATTTTCTGTTCTGCTGTTCTTCTGCTCCTCACTATTGACATTTCAACTAGGACAATGAAGAATCGCTATAGTTCCATGGGACAATCTATTCATTTCACCATAGTAGAATCAACTAGGTTTACACATTAGTGAGACAAGACTCTGACCTTCATTTTTCAGTGCTTTCACAGTTGTGTATTGTGAATTAAAAGCCCTGGGTTTCAGTCCTAGATTCACCATTCATTAGTCATGTGAGACAATAGGACATTCCTACAGCCTCTCTGAACCTAGTTTGCTCTTCTGTAGTAGCAGAGAGGAGCTAGTTGGGCCAGTTGAAAGCCCCAGTGTGAGCGTTCCTGCATTTTGTAACTTTCACACGTCACATAAACAAAAGGTGTCATTTCCTGGACAGAATGGCGTGACATGTACAAGATCCTGATGAAGGAGCAATGTGGGTCACTCACACCCCGACTCCAGTCTAGGTTTCTTCCGCACCTTTCACTTCTTTGCTTAATAAAACATGACGCTTTGGGTCAACAATTAACTTACTTGATTTTACACCCACAAGGTGGGCTCGTTTACACTTCATTTTCATCACTGACACACAGTGTCATTATTCAATGAGCCATTTGCGTGTCTAATAGGGCTCGTATTTCTCAGAAGCAGAACAGTTTTCTGGAGTAAAGGAGAGACTTGAAACTTGGTTCACAATTTAGAACTCACGTTTGGGGGCAGAAGTTTCTCCAAGCCCTTAGATAAGTCTTTTCCCTCCCTGGTCTCAGTTTCTCCACCTGTAAAATGAGGAAGTTGAACTTGATATTTCCTAGGGCTCTAAAGCTATGATTCCAAGATGTGATCTTACTAGTGATCCATATTTTTTTCCTGAATGTTGTTCAAATTCTGATTTTTTCATGCAAATAAGCCATTTTCTTTCATGAGCTGAATAGAAATCCCTGCTAACCCATCTGTTTCAGCAGTATCAGCTTGCATCTTAATGAGGCATTATTATTTACTGTCCTTGTTCCTGCACATTTCCCATTGTTTGTCCTGTCTTAGTAAAGCTGCTATGAAAGGATCAGAATTAACTTTGACTTTTTGTGTGGAATTGAACTAGATCTTGGCAAGAAATACCAGTAGTGGCACCCAGGGGACTAAGTAGAGACCTGAGAAGAGGGAGATGGAAGGGTTCTCTTGGCTCTTGGGTTATCTCTCTCTTTTGTTTTGGACAATTCTTTAATTTAGATACAGTTAGATGTTCTCCATTTACCTTGATAAACCAGATTAATTAAGGGAATACAGGCTTTTCAGGACAATCTAGGTTTGTGTGGGAACAACATTGTCACTTTTGGGTCCTTAGGATGGCACTAATTGAACAGAACCATAAAGATACCAGCTGATCCCTGAATTGCTTAGAAGACAGGGCATCCCAGTTTCCTGGGAGAATGAAGAGTGTTTTTTTCCATTATGAATGCTGTCATGAAATAGCATCTTCTTAAAAGTGTCAGTAAAGCAAAGTGATATGAATGAACAAGTAAAGCTATGGGGTAGTGCCAGAGGGATCTGGGTTTGGCCCTATGCTGTGGAATATCATTTGCCATGACTTCAATGAAGGCTCAGAGACCATTTTCATGATTTCCCAAATGGCCTAGGGCTAGGAAGCATAGCTGGCACACTTCATGACAGAGTGAGGACCCACAAAGACCTTGATAGACTAGAACAATGGATTGAGTTGAATAAGACAACATTCAACAAGAATAAATGTAAAATCCAGAACTTAGATTCACAAAATAAACTTCACAACTACAAGGTGGAGAATGTCTGATATTCCAACAGTTTGACCCACAAAAGTGCTAGGGAACATGATATTTGAAGTACTTGAAATAGTGCCAGGCAAAAAAATAAAAAAGGATTTGGTTTATTCTGTGGCCCTAGGAGACAGAAGTAGGAGAAATGGAAGGACGTTGCAAAAGAGGCAAATTGATGCTAGATATAAGGAGAAAATGCTTATAATTAGAGATATCCAAGAATGGTATCGGCTGACTTGAGAAGTCATGGCTTCCTTCTCATTGAAAATACTCAATAAAATGCTAAATTACTATACGAGTGTGTCATAGAGGGAATTACTGTAATTTTGTGATATGGTAAGTAAGATTAAAAAATCAGAATAAAAAGTTTTATATTTCAAAATTAAAGGATGCCATTATAGAATGGGGTGGGTCCACCTGAAAAAGACCTGGGGGTCCAATGGATGGAAAGTCTAATGTGGTTACTTATGTGAAATGTCACCTAAGAAAACTAATGGGATCAGACTTTGTCAGGAGGGACACAACTTCCAGGACTAGCAAAGTGAGAGTCTCATCTCATTCTGTCCTGGTGAAAACTCATCTGCAAAACTCCTATTGACTTTGAGGTACTTTATTTTAAAAGGGTCCTGATAAGCTGATGAATATTGTGAGGAGAATGGCCAAGATGGTGAAGGGCCTCAAGTTCATGATATATGAGAAGTGGTTGAAGGAAATAGGGATTTTAGACTGGAGGAGGGGGCAGGCTTGGGGTGGGATGAAGCGGTAGCTGTCTTCAAGCATTTGAAGAACTGTCCCATGCACGAAGAATTTGATATGTTTTTGCTGACACCAAAAAATAGAACCTGGAATGAGGGCATGTGGAAGAAAAGCATCTACATTTGAGAAAAATGAGAAAAGACATCCTAAGAAATAGAAGAGTGCAGAAGAGGAAGGTAGGTGGTGCACCATCAGGCCAGAATTTCAGGGCTGGAGTGGCCTTCCAAGGCCAAGCACATTGCTTCTTTTGCAGAGGAGGAAACTGCTGGCCAAAGCAATTGAGTGACTTACCCTTTGTCACAGAGGCAGTAATTAAGGTCCTCCAGAGGCAATAGGAAGCCACTGGAGTTTACTGAGTAAGAAGAAGTCTTGTTTGAAGGTCAATTTAACAAAATTTGCACATGAATTTGCAGCAATCATCACTTACGGTGTGATTCCTGCATCCCATGCCATTAAAGGAATTTGGCATTGTCTAGAACCCCCAGCGTTACTGCTGTGCAACCAGTCTGGAACCTTCAGAGCACTTCCCCTTTAGGTTGGCTCCTCTTCAGACCTACCCCTCAACCTTATGGGTTATGCCCTCAGATTTTAGACCTTCACTTTACTTAGGTTTTACTGTCTTGTAATATTTCTGGCAGAAATTCAGCTGACCTACTAGTATTGACAGTTCTCTCTGACAGGGCAGAGGCCACATGAGTAACTATGTATTCGTGATGAACCCAGAAAGTGATAGACTTCCAGAGCTTTCAATACAGGAAGAGTTGGCATTTCTAGAAGTGATGTTTCCACAAACTCAATGTGGTGTCTTCTGCAGTAACAGTTATGGGCCTGCCCACTAAATCATCAGCCAGGCTACGTTTCTGAGCACTTGAGAGAACAAAGAGATTGTTTTGTTATCGACACGTTGCCACCCTGTGACCAGGAGATGGTTTTCCTGCTAATTGGAATGAATGCTTCCTTTCCTGGTAGTAAGTCAGTGCTGTTCAAAATTCCACTCTGATGATGTGGCCAGAATAGCCTCACTTTCATCTATTAATGTCATCTCTTGTGTGCCTGAAAAAATTGCCAGAACTGATTAGAGCAGATATTAAATGATAATTGGACATTTAGTGCTCATCAAACAGAAAGTGACAGATGGGGCACTAATTAAATTATGGTTCTGACTTTATTCACAATGGTTTAGGAATCTTCAGTGGTGACCTTCATGCATCTCTTCTCCCCATTTGGGTAGAAGGAGGGAGGGAAGGGGTGTAAGGTTGATGAGAAAGAAGGGGAAAAATTCCTCAAAAACACTGAGGAAAATAAGAAAATATTAAAATGCTCCTTTTTAACCAGTCCATCAAAATAGCACATTGATCGATGGCAAAGAGAATTCATACTCGACAAACAACTACTGCTATGTAGTTAATGGTGGGGGAAGGAGAGATCATGTTCATCTGAAACATCTACAAAGACAGATAATGGGTAACCTTCTATCTGGGAAAAGGGTTAAGGACCTTTGTCTCATTTGAATGAAAAAAAAAAAACTACCATCTGATTTCAGAAATGAGGACACTGCCTTTTCTTAAAGTCGTTTTTACTTGTTAACTCGAGCTTGCATTACCGTAGAGCTCCACCAGTTAAATGAAGCAGCTTTTCTGGGCGGGGGGAGAAAGAAAGAAAAAGAACCCAAATAACTAAGCCACAGTCGCTGAACCAGAACAGCATTTGCTTTTTCAATTAAAAGGAAAAACCCAGTGTTGATTACTTTCTAACTCTAATTTCCACAAATTTGCTGCTAAGTTTTAATTTCTGTCCAAAAGAAGAACAATAAAAGTTTGAAAGACAGATCCTTATCTAACCTAACCTCAGGTGTTGATAATGGGCTCTTTATACCTTCTAGTATACACGCCGGTGATCATTTCACGTGAAACACATCATGTGGCAATGGTGCCAGTTAACTAGAATTCTCTTGGATCTTCTTCTGCAGAAAGGCATGCATGGCTTTTATTATTTTCCAACAGAAGAGTGCCATACTCATTGGTTTCCTCATAATGAGCGTGTAATATATAGTGAGTGGTGAAGGTACCTTCCTGGTTTGTAGGGTATATGTCTGACTGAGTTTCCAACTTCTGGACTGGTGACACCAGAAAGTATGTCTCTACACACGTGATTACATCGCACCATCCATATGTGGAACCACTGATTATAGCAAATGGAGAAATTTTGAATTTTGTGGACAAGTTCACTTACCTTGCCCATATACTATCCATGGATGTACACATGGATGATGAGGTTGATGCACACGTTGTCAGAGCTAGCTCAGTGTTTGGGAGGCTCCAAAGGAAAGGGGATAGAAGAGGTAGCAGGCTGCCTACCAAACAGAATGTTTACAGAGCCATTGTGCTGACCTCATTGTTGTATGCCTGTGAAAACTGGACTGCATACCAGTGCCACGCCAGGAAACTGAATCGCTTCTATTTGAATTGTCTTAGGAAGATTCTGAAGATCACACTGAGGTCTTTTCTTGATCTGAACTGTCAAGCATTCGAACTCTATTGCAAACAGTACAACTCTGATACGATGGCCACATTTTCAAATGCTAATTATACCTTCTCCTAAAATAGGTATAACTTACACAAGACAAGCAGCCATACAGGGGTCAGAAGAGATGGTACAAGGAAACTTTCAAGGTCTCCCTGAAGAACTCTGGAGTTGGTTGTGAGGCATGGAAGATGCTAATGCAGGAGTGCCTAACATGATGTGTCTGAATCAAAGAAAGTGCTGCGTCCTATGAGCAAAGCAGAATTGAAGTAGCTCAAGAGAAATAACTTTAGAGACATCTTCACTCCAAATGTTCATATGGACTATTTGTGCCCAACCTGTGGTAGAGCCTTTGGGCTCATAGTGGTCTAATCAGCCAATCAGACACGCTGTACCTTGACCCTGACATAGCTATGTCGTTTTGGTCCTCCTCTAGCATGATGACAACTAATGAATCAACATATGTGAGCAGTTTGATTGATGAGCTACAGTAATGTCTTCTACCTTCTTAGTTCATTAGTCCAATGGACATGTCCAAAATGAGTGGCCATGTGTCTAGAAAGAATCTTCAGATGCTACAGTTGCCAATGCATTGTGAAAAGAAATATGGCTCAGGGAACATGGAGCCTCACCTCATGCTAACACTATGGGAGCTTTGGTAACTCTCTTGAGATTGCCTTGGTTTCCTCATTTATAAAACAAAAGGGTCAGGTTAATTTCCTCTAAGGTATTTTTTATCATCCCAATTCTTTGATTTTCTTTCATGGATGGTTTCCACGTTTAAAGTTTCTAGATTCCATCCAGGTCTTTCACAATCCATCTTGTAAAACAATTCTAATATAGCACAATACCATTTGACTGGTATTTGGGGTATTAGTCAAATAAATTCTGATGTATTTATGACTCTAATTGAATAGTAGGATGGAGACATTTCCTGGTTAATAGTTGGCTATGAAGCTATTCAGGGCTGTTGCAGTATTTTATGTCTTCATGTTCGTTATTGAATGCTCAGTTACTAAATATGAAGGCTGGAGGTAGCGGTGGTAAGGATAATTTTTGTGTGTTTGCAAGTCATGTTTTGAAGATTTTTTTTTTCTGTTGAAAATTCTCCCAGAGTATTCCTCTATTAAATCAAGAATGGAAATCAGTAACAGAGTACTTTACAGGATTTATTCTTTTGTTGGTCTTCCTCATTTATCTTGACTTGTGAATCCATTTACCCTAATTTAACATGAATTGTCAATGTTACTGGGGATGAATCTCCATCCCTCCCCAAATTAGAAAAAAAAAAGTTATAAAATCACAGAGTCATTTCAGAGCCTTATTGACCAGTTTAGAAAAAAATATCAAATGAAGAGTTAGGAGAGGTCTTTGACGTCAACCAATCCAATTCCCTATGCATTATGAGAATCTCCTTTCCACAGTGCCTAAAACATGGCCAGCCAGTGGGAACATTTTCAGGGACAGAAAGCTCTTCCTCTCCTTGAGGCAATTCATCCACTTTTTGGAGTGCATTTTGGTAGGATATGTTACTTTACACTGAGCTTATCTATTTCCATGAACTTTCCATATATTTGGTTCTACTTTGTCTCTCTAGGAATACATAGCATCAAATCCCTCTTTCAAATAAAAAGAAAGATTTTGGTAGGAACATAAAACAAGAGCTTGAAGGAACCTTAGAGGTTTTACAATCTAACCCTGCCCCATTCACCCTTAGGGACAATGGCACTCAGAGAGGTTGACTCAATTCAAAGGCCAACTCCTTTGAGATTCTTTTCCTGAATCCTTAGTTGTCAACCTATTCCATGGAAATGAATTTCTAGTTATTTATCAGCTTAGACACTCATCTCTTCCCAAAAGAATGTCCTTTGAAAGAAGGTAATTTTTGCTTTTGTCTAAATGGGATTTAAAGTTCTAAAGGACCATAACCAAGAATGACAAAGAAAGAGGCACCATTGAGCTGATATCTACATCCTGAAGTCCAACATTTATACAATTATCAAAGTATTTTGAAGGTAATTGATAAAGAGCTTCCCATCAATTTTCCTTTTTGAGAATTAGTACATTTGCCCATCTCCATTCAAATCAAAATCACAGATATAAATCTTTGATTTATATCCCTAGTGCCAAGCACTGCATCTAAGAAAGTACTTAATAAGTAATTGGTGAATTGAACAAGATAAACTTGTGGCAGATGTACCAGTGTCTGTGGCAGAAGATCAAGAAAAGTGAAATTCTATGAATGCTTTTATGAGAACCTTCTAATCAAACCAACATATACAATGATATATTTGGTGACTTGAGTAGGAGCTGGCCAGAAGCAAGGATCTGGAAAAATGTATGGAAAATATATCTGAAGATTCCAAAGGGAAAGAAGACATCTCATAGATTATACAGGAGTTTACCCCTGCATATAATAAAATAATGACAATAATGATATTTATATGGTGCCTCCTATATTCCGGACTCAGTCCTTTATAAATATCTCACTCAACTCTCACAATAACTTTGGTACCTGGTGTTATTATTATCCCCACTTTACAATTGAGTACATAGAGGCAAACATATTAAGTGGTTTGCCCAAGGTCTGCAGCTGGATTTGAACTCAGATTTTCCTGACTCCAGGCCCAGTGCCCCAACTCCCAGCTCTCCATTTTTATAGAGTCAAATTACAGAAATGTCAAGAAATGAATATTGTCACACCCAAAACATTGACTGTACCTCGGAAAAGAAATGACTGGCCACTGGAATGAGCACCATTTTTATACCCTGCTCTTAGTGTACAGTCAAATCATCAATTGGTCTGAGAAAACCTTCTGTATCAATAGTGATAAGAATCTGAGCAGAAGATGAGAGTCCAGGCCAAAGTGGAATAACTTCTGCCTGTGTGTTTATTAAGTCACTGACTCTGAAAAGTGGGAAATGTGTAGAAGTGCCCACATCACTTCTGGTCACCATTTCTTAAGGAAGATATGCTGAAGGCTGCCTTTGTGTCCCAGAGGTATTCCCATAGGCCCAAGTCTCACCTTCATGAGAAGTTCTAGAAGACCATAGCCAAGAATGACACCGAAGGAGGAAGCATCATTGAGCTGACAGCTACACCTTAGAGGTCCAACATCTATACAATTATCAAAGTATTTCAAAAGTAATTGCTAAAGAACTTCCCATCAAATCTCTAGGTCTTCCTGTGAACCATTGTTCAGGAACAGGCACCTTTATTGTTCCTTTAGAGCATAATTTCTTTTTCTTTTATTTTGTGAAGCAATTGGGGTTAAGTAACTTGCCCCAGGGTCACACAGCTAGTATGTGTTAAGTGTCTGAGGCCAGATTTGAACTCAGGTCCTCCTGACTCCAGGGATGGAGCTCTATCCACTGTGCCACCTAGCCTCCCCAGAAGCATGATTTCTGAACCAATACATATTCACCTTATTATTTTTGAATCATATTTTCTGATTCCTGACTAACTCATTTCCTCCTCATTATTAGTCTGTGGATACTTGGTGCCACTTGTAGTTTTGACAAGAGCCAAAGATGGGCATGTATTTTTCTAGCTCATGGAAGGCCCCTAACTTTTGTCTAGTACCAACATTTTCAGTATTTTATTCAATAATGGAATTTAAAACTGGGAAAGGACTTAAAGATTGCCAAGTTCAACTCCCCCATTTGTAGGGGAGGAAACTGAAGCCTGGAGAAAGGATGGATTATCAAATATGATAGGCTAATTGTAGGGTTGGACCTATGACTTCTGATTTCCAGGCCAGGGCTCTTTTCAGCCGAACAAGATGCCTGTTCTGGGCTCATATACGTTCAAAGCAAACCATTGAACTGGACAGAATGAAGTCCAGAGTCCTGCAGCCTGCATTTAGTCTGGCAGAGATCTGTTAATCAGCCCCATTCAGATTAGGCAGTTTAGCTGGCTGAGCACACTCTCCGTGAGCCCACAGCTTGTCCACAAGGATGTCTGAGAGGCTTTGTCAGCTCTCTCACCAAAATCCAGATTTGCTTCCTCTCTAGCCTCCCTTTGATCTGCCAGTTCAGTCACCCTGTGAAGAAAAAGAAAGGAGATTAGTTTGTCAGGGCTTGCTCCTAGTGAACATATCACCCTGACTCTTCAGCCTTACCCCTTCCTTTTCTAAGTACTCACCAGCCATCTGCTTAATCCAGTTCTGAATTTAAGGGGATTAGTGTTGAGCTCACCAGTAGTAGTTTCTGTAATTTTCCTTTTTGAGAATTAGTACATTTGCCCATCTCCAGTCAACATTCTTATTTCTCAAAGCTCCATCCCATTCGTGAATCTTTTTAGTACTTCATAAAGAAATGAAGTAACTAATTCCTGCCTTTTTTATGGAAGCCGCTATCACGCAGGTTGCCAATCTTCACATCATCCTTGGTTCCTCCCTCTCTCTCATGCTCAAGTCATATCTGTTTTGTTTCCATACAATATTTTTTGCATCTGATCTCTCCTCTCCTGTTGTGACCACTAGCTAAGTTTTGGTCTTTATCACATCTCACTGCGATTGTCTCATATCATCCTAGCAAGTTTCTCTTCCTTCATTTTCTTTTTCTGTAATCTCTCCTCGATGCTGTTGCCAAAGTATTATTTCTAAAACCTGGTCTCTCCCTTGCTCAAGAAGTTTTAGTGGTTCTCTCTTGTCTCTAATTTAAAATAGAAACTCCTCTATTTATTATTTAGAGGCCTTCACAATCTGGCCCGAACCCATTTCTAGATCATTTTCACATTAGTTGCTCTCAAACAGGCTGTAGTCTAGTCAAAATGGCCAACTTCCATTTCTCTAGAAACCTGAGTTCATCTCTCCACTCCATCCTTTTGCATGGAAATTGGCACCTTGCTTCAGACACTTGCCCTTATTGTCTGTGCTTCTTACCTTTCTTTAAGATTCATATCAAAGGCATTCTATGATAGGAATCTTTTCCTGACTCACATTGTTTGTGTGATCCACCCTCAGAAATTCCTCTCCATTTTTTATAGACATCTTATTTTGAAGAAGTTTGGTGCATAAAGACTTGATGTCCAGAAGCCTTGACCTCACATCCTGCCTCAGACACCTGCTATTCTGTGAGATTTGGGGCAAATTACTCAATCTCTCAGGCTCAGTATACTCATATGTCAACTCGGAACAATTACATTTATACAGGTGAGAGAGCATATATAAAATCAACTTTGTAAACCTTAAAGCACTATATAAATTGGATCATTATTAGCAATAACTGCTCTGTATATATGTTGCCCCACCCCTTCAAGAAAATGAAGGTGGTGGCTATGTTTTTATTCTTTGCATTCCCAGGACCTTGTACACTGCCTGACACAAAGTAGGTCCTTAATAAAATATAAAAAAAAGACTAAAAATACTAAAATAAATGGGTATGGCATCAAGTCAGTGTTTCCTTTGGATGTAAGTTAATAGTCAACAAGTATTTATTAAGCACCTACTATGTGCCAATCACTAGAAGTGGTGATCTAAAGAAGCTAAAGGTTTACTTTGGGTTTGTTTTATTTTGACTACTATTCCCTTACCCACCATAATTCCATTTCATTTTTAACAATGTTTCCTGAGTCCTCTAGTTTTAAGATCATTCTCAGACAGTAGAAAGAGTGCCAGACTGAGAGTCAGGATGCTTGTATTGCAGTCTTGTCTCTGCA
>NW_020954577.1:20928913-20934967 GCF_900497805.2 Vombatus ursinus | reverse complement strand
GTGTGTGTGTGTGTGTGTGTGTGTGTGTGTGTGTGTTTCTGTAGGAGGGGGATGGGAAGGACAAAATTGCAGATTCTTGAGGTGATGTGCCAGGCACTATATTAGCCTTGGGGATTTTTAAAGAGTTAACCTATGCCCCAAAGAGCAGCTCACACTTTAACAGAGGGTGAGCAAGGGATGATTTATCACCTCAGCAAGATAAATATTGAACAATTTAGGCAGTAATGGGGACAGAGATCCAGATGATGTACATTGTGATCATTTGAGAAGAGAAAAAGTGGTCGTCATGGGGGAAATTAAAAAAAAAAAAGGTTTCATGGAGGAATGAAGTGAAGAGTTCTGAAAGGCAGACTAGAAGGCAGGGTATGGCAAGCATGGGGAGGGGAGCAGCCAGTGTGAACACATGGAGGTGGGAGATAGTAAGAGGTCAGAGGAACACTAGCAGTCCAATTTCACTGCTATACAGAGCACTTCAGCTGGGAGTAATGTGGAAAACAAAGCAAAACCAAATGGACCAATGATTCCATGGATTGGCCCTGCCCTTTACTTGCCTGCATTTAAAAAAAAAAACAAAAACACTGATACAATGATATTCACTTAACTGAAGGAGCAGGGGCTAACTTTGTCTTATTCTTTTAAATTCAAGGAATCTCAACAGCCAAGATGAGAAACAATGAACAAGTTCTCAGTCAACCACAACAGTTTTCTTCATGATGCTTCTTTATCCAAACAATCTAGTTTAAGTGCTGGGAAAAGTTACAGCTCCATTAGCTTGAGATTGTACTTCTCCCTAGTGTACTCCTGAGATTTGGAGGATAAAAGCCACTCTGGCAGAGGAGAAAGCTCTGGAATATAAGTGTTCATTGTTATTTTGGAATCTGAGTATATCACAACATTCTAAGTGAGAAGGGTGACAGAATCACCAGCTTAACAGTCTGAGATTTTGAAACAAAGTCCCAACATTGAAATATTCACAATTGTATTTTTTTCCTAAGAAGAGTATAATTTAACAAGCCATTAGTGGATTGGGAAAATCCAATGAACTCAGAAAAACTCAATCATGTCAAGAAAATTCCAAAGGGATTGTGGCCATGTGTTCCCAAAGTTTCCATGTTGTACCATGACTCGACTGTATCAACCATTTCCACCAACTCAGCAACTACAAGTATCTCTTAGCTTCCCTCTCTTCCTTCCAGACTGAGATGAAATCCCATCTTTTGTATACAGTCTTGTCCTGTCACTCCTTCCCTCCACCACTAGCATCTTCCCCTCTGACATTACTCACCTTTTTCCATCTCTCTTCTCTATATGTGTGCATACGTATGCATGTATGTATGTGTATCCCAGAGATTAATATAGTGCAAGGCACATATTAGGCACCTAATTAATAATTTGGTCTAACTGTGGATTCCTGGGACTGAAATTATGGCCAGTATTTTCAGCACTTTTCTAACATATCTTTGCTGTAGTCCATCCCGTAGCAGCAAAGTCCAAGCTTTGTTAGACCCTGCCCAACTGGCAAGCCTCCAAGAATGGTTGTAATGTTCAAGACCTAGTGAAGTTTGGCAGCAGACTTTTGTAAGGCATTTTGCTTTTTTACTTAGTTATTGCTTTTTCCTTTCATTTCTTTTTTTTTTTTTTGGTATATGGCCATCAGCAAAGATGATCTTCTAAGATGTAGAGGAATTTGATCACCTACCCATACCAGTGGAACTAAAGACATTGGAAATGATTAAAGGAAGGACATTTTAATGACCTAAAGGTCAGACTGGTTAACATCGCCATTATTTCGTAGATGTGGCATCCACTGAACTTGTCTTGGGGAATGGAGGAGAGGGAATTGTGGGAGCAGTGAGTTGATGGCATGTTTAATAGAACATTGGAATGATGAAGTACTTTGTTCAATACAAATGACTTTGACAATGCTTTAAAATAACGAGCCCCCTCCAATCCTTGCAAAGTCAAATATTATTTTATTTTTTAAGTACATTTAAGAGTATTTTAAGTACATTTAAGAGTATATTATTCAGAAACACAGAGATTAAACATGAAATTTTCCTTTAAAAATGAAGAGGGGAAACAGAGGGATTTACCAAAATCACTTTGTAGTTAAAAAAATCCAATTGAATGTGGTTGTGCCGAACCAGAGTTGGGCTCCCCTTAACCTGCTTTTCTTAGTTAGCCAGTCATTTACATAACTTTTAAAAAGTAGATCAGCAGAGCACAGCAGGCCAACAAGGGCACATCATTACATATGAGCTGCAATAAGGTCAAACAACCATACTTATTAAGGAATTATTTGGGATATCCTGGGGAGAATAAGAATTGCTGTGCTGGGCTTGGCTTGGGGCTCCTTGGCTTGGGGCCCCTTACAGTTTTTTCCTTCCTCTGCTCCTCTACAATTAGAGTTCTCTTAATCATGGCCTTAGATGAAGTTATTGGAGACTGGCAGTGGATCAATAACTACCCATACAGCCATCCCTGTATGTGAAGGATTGCATTCAGGAGACAGCCTCAAGTGTTTCCCCATCAGCTCTCCATTCAGGAAATGTTCCATGGCTAAGCCAAACCTGGAGGATCATCTTCTGGTGTCTGCTTTACTTAACTTTGACGATCAAGAATTACATTGTGAATCAGATCCCAAAGGGCTAAAGTTTCCTGTACTTTTCTTCCTTTCAGTGTAAGCCAATGAATGAGACAGTGCCTTCTTGAAGTATGCTCTGAACGAGCCCAATCTGGGTAAAAGTAGAAATACAAGCTGTCCTTCCATCCACGTGATACTTCCTCTTTGATTGGCTGATTCCTCCTCATTCGATTCCCTCCCTGAAAGCAGAAATGAAAAGTATTATCATGGGCCTTAACAAAGTTAGTGTGGTCTCTTCTGTAATGACAATCAGCCTTTTGGATCGAGGACAGAAGAACGTAGCAATCATCCCCTAAAGATGAGGATGATACTTACTAACCAAAGGTAACTCACCAAAACAAAAGGTTTCAGATTTAGTGAAGTATTCACTGATCTGATAGCCCCTCATTGTGCATACAGCAGGGTTCCCATGAGAAGACAAGTGGCATTCTGGTTTGGTTGGGTAAAACCAACTCCTCCAGTATGATAGGCTTTAAGCAGTTTTCTGTAGAGGGCTGCTTCTTAGCTTGACTTTATCTCTCTTCTTCCCAACTGGTCCTTTTAGCCCTTGGTGCAGTGGGTGAAAGGATACTTTCCCAATCTTCCCCCACTCCTTATTTATGTATTGCTTTTTGGTGAGGCAATTGGGGTTAAGTGACTTGCCCAGGGTCACACAGCTAGTAAGTGTCAAGTGTCTGAGGTCGGATTTGAACTCAGGTCCTCCTGACTCCAAAGATGGGGCTCTATCCACTCTCCCACCTAGCTGCCTCCCACTCCTTATTTATGACTGATGTTAACTTGGAACATCAGAGACCATGGTCCTTGATTGAACTTATAATAAAATGGTTCTTCTAAAGGTCATGGCTTTATCTCTCTCAACTCTCCCTGCTGAGTCACTAAATAAAAATATCTCTTGTTATATAATTGACACATCATTTTTTTCTCATATGTATTCTTGATACCTTTCATGAGACATTATCATCATCATATCCTGTAGCTTGGACACGCCCACAATGCATCTTTCCATTCACTATTGGGTGGTGATTGTCGTCACAAAATTCTAACCAAATAAAGGGACACCAAACTGAGAAGTGACTGATTCTAAGGCCTCTCTCCTTGAGAAGACCCACTTTGGGTTTTCTATGGAGGCAGGGAAGGAAGGTATCCTAGTAGAAATTCCTAAAGGCTGAAGTATTTTCTTTTTTTCTATCGTTTTGTGGTTAATCTTGCAATTATGCAAGACTTGCCACTAGCTAAACTCATTTATGCATTGCTAGAACCCCAGAGCGCATGAAACTAGAGCTAAGTAACTTGAAGGGCTTTGTGATATATGGTACATATCCCAAATTAAACAAGGAGGTGAGATCAGAGACTGGGCCTGAAAAGACATTTTCTTCCCTGAGACAAGCTGGCTACCTGTTTTATAAGGAAAATAGGATTATCAATTTATAATTAGAAGGGACCTTAGAGCTTATCTATTCTACCTGTTTCCTCCATTTTTCATGCAAGGAAACAGAGACGTGGGGAAATGAATTGACCAAGAACAGACAGGTAGAAAAGGGGCAAAGTTGAGATTCATACATACATCAATCCACAAATTCCAGATAAATGAATATATAAAATAACAAACAAATAAACAAGCATTCATTAAGTGCTTGGCATGTGCCAAATGCTATGATAAATTCTGAAAATGCAAATACGAAAGTTCAAATGTCTCTGCCTCAAGGCACTTAGATTCTACTAGAGGGAAACAATATATGTAGGGCAGTAGTAGTAAAGGAAGAGGATTTTCACCTAGAAAATCACTGGACTGATGCATCAATTCACAGGCAGCCTATTGACATACCCTTTTCAAAAGTAATTACATATTGATTTGATTACTGTGTTCAAAGCAGGATGTAGAAAGTGGGGAGTCAAGTTCATGAGCTAAATGGCCTTTGTGAGTGCTTTGATGGTATGGAAGAATGGCCTGGACTGTGGATGGAAAGATAGAATGGACTAGATAAATTCCCAACTGAGATTCAACACTTTCTGTGGGCCCATGTCCCCCACCAATTTTTTGGCCAGTAACTGCCTAGGCCACCGAAAATTATGACTAATTCTTTACAGGGCAAAACATGCAAAGCTGAGAGTCTTTTAAACCACTGTATTCTAGGGCTTGTCATCATTGGGCAAGAGTGAAGAAGCCATATGAGTATAATCTGCTTTCTTCAACACATTAAAGTGACTTTGCGGGCCAGAGCAGCATGGCTTTCTATGAGTACTATCGGGCATCCTGCCAAGGCATAAATAGAAAAGATGTTCTATAGCAGTAGTTCTCATATTGCAGGCCTCAGACCCCAGGGAGAGCATTAAATTATTACAAGGGGTACAGGAAACCATATGCGCACCAAACACTGTCATTCTGATTTTTATTTAGCTCTGACAAAATATGCAGTGTGACTTTGTATAATAAACAAGCAAATAGAGTTTCTGTTTTTTTTTAAGGTTTAATTGATAAATTTTTGTTTTGACACATTGCACAAAACCTAGTAGAGTCAGGATTATCACCCAGAAATATAATCTTCCTAAACAGTGAAGCAAAACAACATCACTGAATAATGTCGACTGAATTCTTCCTATTTATCATTCCAGAAATCAAACACATATCCCAGTCTGTTCACAAGCTACATGGATTTTCTTGATCCCCTACTAATATTTACTTTATTGCCAGTACAATAAATGTGAGATCCTTGTTCCAGGTCTAATAAGCGGGCATACTGAATCAGGGAGGGAACAATATCCATACTTCATTTCTTATTATAAATGACACTGAAAAACAGAAGGAAGCTGCTAGTTAATTGGGGAAAAATGACTCACACATTCTCCTTAGAAAGACAAATAACAGAATTGATGGGGTTGCCTTCATTTTTCAAGAAGCATGATTTCTTAGTTACCTGTTTGTGTGTGTGTGTGTTGCTGTATTCTTTATGAAAATTTCTGAAAAAAGTAGATGACACAGTAGATAAAGTGTCAGGCCTGGGATGATCTTCATGAGTTCAAATCTCACATTTACTATGTGACCTGGGCAACTCAGTTCATCCTCTTTGCCTCAGTTTCCTCATCTGTAAAATGAATTGGAGAAGGAAATGGCAAACCGCTTCAGTATCTCTGCCAAGAAAACCCCAGATGGGGTCACAAAGAGTCAGACTGAACAACAACAATGATAAATAGGTATCAGAAATGATGATAGTAAATATACTTAGGAACATGACTCACAAGATAAAATAAAATAAGCCCAAAGTGTTTGAAATATATAGAATCCTCAAGACTAAGTTTCATGAATCCTTTGTTTAAGAGGAAAGTCAAGAGGCCCTGAGCAGAGCAAACTTAGATTAGCAGTACACACACACACACACACACACACACACACACACACACACACACACACA
>NW_020954577.1:20906125-20928903 GCF_900497805.2 Vombatus ursinus | reverse complement strand
ACACACACACACACACACACACACACACACACACACACACACACACAAACCCCTAACTTGATTGTATCCCACTTAATTATATCCTAACAGAGATTAAATTAGTGGTTATCATTCATTTCCAAATTACATGCAACTTTGAATTGTTAAAGGAAAAAGAGAAAAGTAGTGACATATTAGAACAAAGAATAAAAGTTAGAAGTTGTGGAATGTAATCAAAACCACATTAGCCTTACTTATTGGCAAATCATAGATAGAAACATTAAGAAATAGATAAAGGAATAGATATTCATACGTACTTTTGTATTCTCCATCTAGTTTTTAATGATTGAAAAGAATACCACAAAAGAGGAAACCAAAAGAGCTTAGAAACTGAGTTAGTCAACAAATATGTGATTTGCCAAGTGGTGATATACCACAGGCAAAGGCAGCCCTTGTTTCAAATGTAACAGCATTTACAAAAACTTTTGTAGGAGAATTGCAGATGATTAGAAGCAGAATTGTCTCATAAAACAGGGAAAAACTTGTTTACCAAATGCTTGGAGGAATCCCCAGTTGAATCACATCACTCCAAGAAACTTTGCAATTGAAGTTTGAAGATGGACAACAGATGAGAAAACCAAGCTATCTGTCGACAATGGATAGCTACTTTCTCTCTCCATGGCAGAGGCAAACCACATTCAGACCATAACTTCAGTCTCCAACATTCTGCCTGAAGAAACAGACATGACAAGAAAAACACATGGAAAAAGCAGCGTAAATAAGTAGACCAAATCAACTCAGAGAAAATCTAGAGATCATAATTTTGAGATCTCCAGAGCTGCTCTTAGGCTAAAAGAATACAAAATGAGCTAATACTTATAAATCACTTAGCACTATTACTAGCCCATAGTAGGCACTTACTAAATGTTTGCTCCTTTCCTCACCTGTGGCTGCTTACCTTTCTCTGGAAGCATCATTCAGAAGGATTTGGGAGATGAATCCTAAGGGAACTTGGATTTGTCAATTCTCACTCGAAATTAACAGAGGGCAGCAAGAACATATTTATCTATTATCTTAAATATCTAATCAAAAGGGATTTGGAATGAAAAGAAAGGAAGCAATGGTAGAAAGAAGAGTTGTTCCTATATACTCATGAGTTTAGACAGCAATGAAAGTAGCCACGAGCTAGGGAGAAAAGCAGCATTTGGCACACCCAGACATCCGTAGGAGATAAAGTTCAAGAAAGGTGCCAGTAATAAGATCCATGTTCCCAAATGACTAACAACAAGAAAAGGGTGACTAATAGGCAAATAATCAAATACATAGTAACAAACTTGAACTCGTTGGTATCGCAGAGGTCTGGTGGGATTAAAACTGTGATGAGAATATGTCTCTGGAAAAAAAAAACTTATTCAAGAGTCAAAATAGGTAAAAAGGGGTGGGGCCACACCCTTGTGTATTAAGAAGTTATGCATGTGTGCTGAATTCCAGGGAACAGATTACCAGAGCAAGTGTGGAACATACTCTGGGGAAGGGTGGAGAAATAGGTGGAGTTCTTTTGGATGTAGACCAAGGGAGGCAGAAACAGAAGTATTATTGCCAAAAGGCTATTATTGTCTCCATTTTACAGTTCCCTTATATTTTCCTGACTCCAGATCCAGATGTCTATCCGTTATGCTTTTGATAAAGCTAAAACAAACAAAAGCATTTTTTGTTATTGTTGTATTTAAAGATGGAAAGAGAATTAAGGAAGGGACAAGACTATTGTTTAGAGCAGAAAGACGGCCGATAACCAATATCAATAAAAGAGGAAAGCTACTTAACTCTTATTTACTCTTGCTTCTCTGAAAGGAATGTTTTGTTTTGTTTTGTTTTGTTTTTAGAAATGGAAAGGACATTGCTTAAAGGAGGTGATAGCCAAGATAACTAATTGGAAAGTAAGAAGGAACCTGTCTTTAAATATTGAGTGAAGTCACCTTTTTGGTGCCTTAGGAAGGTACCAAAAATATGGGATTTATTTTACTGCCAGGGGTAATTGAAAGGTAGTAGAGAGAGACAGAGACATCTGTGATATTGAAGAAGGGCCAGGATTTTTCTCACTCATCGACAATGGAAGTCAAGGGGATCTACAAGAGAATGACTTCTGCTCACTTAAGTGGATTTGAGATCTCATGAATTCCTCTTCCCTCCAATTGCAGCCCTTGCTTTGTAACTCTTGTCCTCCCATAGATTCATCACAGAGGGTCATCCTAATATCCTGAAGATGTTGTCTTCCCATTCTATTGTGAGGCTACTAAAATAGTACACTGGCTATCAGTCCGTTCTCTTTGGTGCTCGCCACAGGATCAGCCCACCTTCTCTTACTATCCTATATTCCTTGATGTCCTTTACTTCTGTTGTTCTTTGGAGATCCTCTTTGTTGATATGTTGATATGTTATTACCTACTTACTCTGACTACTCTGACCAATGGGCCACTCCATTGCAGTCCTGGGTGATGCTAGTTTGCAGTCAGTTGTATCGCATGTCTCTTGTTTTTCGTGTATTCTCTGCATTTGAAGCTTCCACCAGATATAGCCACGCCTGTAGACTGTTGGTATTGAAAAGATAGGCCTGAAATTTCAGGAGAAGCTTGGTATCTGTAAAGGAGCTTTGTGGCTTCCTATAGGCCATGCAACCCATTCTCCTCTTCTTCAATTGTAAGCCCAACAGTCTATCTAGATTGACTGTCCTAGTTTGTTATGCATGCTGATCAACAACTCTGTTGAGTGCTCATCCATTTGAATATTGAAAATGAAGCAATAGAAAGAGAGACAATCTTCCTTCACCTGGTCTTTCCAAGAAGAAAGAATGGGGAGACTGCCCTTGAATTGTTATAGCTTTGTTTCAAAAGGCCCTTCAAAGTCATGGGAAAGGCCCTTCAAAGTCATGGGAATCAATTCAATCATCACAATGTCTTCCACGAAGTAGAGTATCTCAAGGGTCTCATTATTCTCAGGGAATCACTTTTCAACCTAGCCTCTGTCCAGGGTTTCCTCTATAACAACAATAAATAACCTGGGCAAACAGAAATTTCACTCTTTTACATCAAAGTAATTAAAAATTACTTGTAAGGTGTTGTTGTTCAATCATTTCGGTTGTGTCCCACTCTTTGTGACCTCATTTGGGGATTTCTTGGCAAAGATACTAGACTGGTTTGCCATTTCCTTCTCCAACTTATTTCACAGATGAGGAACTCAGGCAAACAGGGTTAAGTGACTTACCCAAGGTCACACAGCTAGTAAGTGCCTGGAGCCAGATTTGAATTCTTGAAGATGAGTCTTCCTGACTCCAGGCTGAGCACTCTATCTACCACACCACCTAGCTGGCCCCACTTGTAACGTGATACCAAAAATAACTCTATTCAATGAGCCTCTGATTATACACAATAGGCATAAAATAAGAAAAAAAAATATGCTCAACAAATGTACCCTCACCCCTATGATGGAGGCATAAAACAGTGAAGTATCATGTGAGTCTTCCCATATCTCTCTAAAACTATCACCTTCATAATTTCTTACAGAAGGTTAGTTTCTCCTATCATTAAAAAAAAATAACACATACCAGATCTAACTGTCCTCGCTAGCTTTCATTCTCAATTTCTTCTGTCTTTCTCAGTTAATTTCCTAGGAAAAAACAGTCTTTATTTGATGCCTCTTCTCTCCTCTCACCCTCTTCTAAGGCCTTAGTTATCTGCCTTCTAACCTCATCTTTGACTTAGAGTACTCTTTCCAAAACTATCAATAATCTCTTAATTGTTGATGCTAATAGCCTTTCCTCAAAGCCTTATGTTTTTTTAATCTCTTTGCCAAATTTAACACTGTTTACCACCTTCTCCTCCTGGATACACACTCTTCTCCAGGTTTTTGTGACTGCTCTGTCTTGATTCTCCTATATATTTAGTCACCCCATAAACCCTATTATACTCCTACCTCTAAAATCAAGAGTGGCCTTTATACACATTTCCCTTCATTGGTATCCCAATAAAGAAAGTGAGCCTTTGAAAAATGCATGTGTACTTCTCAAGTCTGAAGTTTTCTGCTGCTTACCTAATTCATATATATATATATACATATATATATGTATATGTATGTGTATATATATGTATATGTATGTGTATATATATATATGTATGTATATTCCTTTCCTTTAAACCCCTTTACAATAGCCATTAAATAGATATGTAACCAGCCTAAAAAACTGCTTTCTGAGGTCCACAGTAGACTAATCATTAAATGCTAGCTTGCATTTCTCTGGCAGACCTTCAATCAAAAGTGTGAAGAAGCAGAAGCAGAATAACACCTTAATAGAAAAGAGTAGGTATTTTCTTCATTGTTTCTGTATTCATTGCATTTCTTAATTAATTTTTTCCAAGTCACAACTGATAATATTTTCAATTTGTTCAGCAAGAAGAATTCATCTGATCAGTTTCTTGGAAAATTAGAAGGAATTCAGGAGTGAAGAGGCCTTGCATTGTCTGAATGAAAAATGGAAAATCACATTGCTTTAGGAATGTAGGCACCAGAGGATGTAACAATGATTGTTTGAGTAACCTCCATTTTTGCAACCCAAATACAGGAAAACAAAAATCCTTCAGAAGATGTCTGCTGCAATACTCTGACGCCTCAGTGTGGCATGGAGGTGATCCGGTACCTTCGGCATGACCAAATCAACCCCATCCCATTTCCTCCTTGCCTTTTCTGAAATGTTCTCTCTGTCCAGGCTGTTCCCATCCCCCCAATCACCCAGGTCTGAAGTCTAATCCATAGTTATATTCATATTCTTCCCGCACACTTACTGTCCTCATCCATCCATCAATCAGTGATACTATAATCATCACATCTCCCCTGTCCTCTTCTCCGATCACTCACCCACTGCTTAGAGAGTCTCTGAGTTGGAAGGGACGTCAGAAGCCAGTGAATCCGGTCTATACCTGAACAAGAAGCCACAACTTAAGTCATGGAATGCAGCTTTTACTTGAAGCCCTCCAGTGGGAATCTACTTACTCCCAATGTCCACTGAAATTTGGGTTAGTATCAATTGTTAGGAAGCTTTTCCTCGCATTCAGTCTGAACTTATCTCTTTTCATCTTCCATCCAAGGCTTCCTATTTTGCCCTTTGGGAACAAATAAACTAAGTCTAATCCAGACTCAAGCATTCCCTTGCTTCCCACATGTCTGCACTCAGTTTGAACTCCTTTTGGCTTCTCCACCATATCCCCGGGGAACAATTCATTGAGAAATCTCTCTCTTTCTCTCTCTCTCTCTCTCTCATGTATGTATATTTGTATGTACAATCCCTATATCATCTTTCCATTCTATGAGATTTCCTTTGGAAGTGTCAAAACAAATCCATATTTAGCTCACCTTTCCATACTCATTATGCACCATACCCCTTCACATACTCTGTGGCTCAGTCAAGCTGGCCTCTGGCTATCAGTTGCCCAACTCCTTCTACTCTTCCCTGGATGGGGCTCCTTCCTCACCAATACTTCTTGGAACCTTTAATTTCTCTTGAAACTTGTCTGAAGCCATCTGCCACAGAAAGCCCTGAATCTTAGCTCTTAATACTGACCCCTAGAGAGACACCTTGTACTTACTTCATTTCTGTTGCCTGACATTTGACCCAATGCCTGGCAATAGCAACCAACTGATAGCTTCTTTTTGATTGATTAGTTGCCTCAGCTACCTTCCTTGCCTTTTTATAATCTTAGCAATCCCTTCCAGGTTCCTTCTTGTTGCAGTATTTATATGGCCATGGATCATTGAAAGTGGGGAGTGGTCATCCCTTTTAATAAGTCTTGGGAGAGTCATGCAGCTAACTTGAATGTTTGTCTCAGGAAGACGACAACCTTCTCCATTGTTATCAGGTTGAAAAACAGCTACTTCAGTTCCAGTTGGCGTATTTGCCAATCATCATGACTATTCTTTCTTATTTTCTCTGCCCCTAACTACTGGATATCAGTCATAACAGAAAAGGCAGTCAGGTGACACATCCATAGAGCACTGGGTCTGGAATCAGGAAGACAACTTCAAATCCAGCTTCAGACAGTTACTGTACGTCCTTGGGCAAGTCTCTTAACCAATATTTGCCTTGGTTTCCTCAACTGTAAAATGAGAATAATAATAGCAGCTACCTCCCAGAGTTTATGTGAGAATCAAATAAGATAATATTTGTAAAACAATTAGCACAGCACCTGGCACATAGTAGTTGCTATATAAATGGTAGTTATTATTACTGTTATTATAAGTAGTAGTGATGATAGTAGTAGTAGTAATAGTAGTAGTAGTAGTAGTAGTAGTAGTAGTAGTAATAGTAGTAGTGTAGTGGTAGTGGTACTAGCAGTATTAGTAGTAGCAGTATTAGTAGTAGCAGTAGAAGTAGTAGTAGTAGTAGTAGTAGTAGTAGTAGTAGCAGTAGTAGTAGTAGTAGTAGTAGTAGTAGTAGTAGTAGTTGCAATAGATGAGCTACATTTTCCAAAATCCCTTGCAAGGCAAGGAACTGCTTCTTCCTCAGAGAATCTAGATCAAAAGAAATATGGGTACGGTTGTGGATGTATATTTTACTTTCAGGAATTATAATTATTTCCTCCCTGAAATATGGAAGTAAAAAGACTTCTTTGCTAGCCAGCTGAATCATTCTCTTTCCCTATGATCTTGGCAAAGTGACTTCTCTTGGCACCTTTTTTCCTCCAGGATTGGCTGAGATGATCTTGAAGGCCTCTTGAAGCTGTAGTATATCCAAAGGACACAGGACTAATGGCCTTCCTCAAAGTTGATGCTAAAATATAACTGGCAACATTTTTTTTTTGTTTAGTTATTTAACCAGGCCAGAATCAAACTAAGTCTTTTTTTATCATTTAGATGGCATCTCTCTGTCTGGTCCAATCAGATACCAGGAGGTCCTTTATTGAATGCTTTGCTGAAATCTAATTCTGCTCTGTCTGGAATAGTCACCTGATGGACTCATCCAGTCGCTGTGCTCAAAAAAGCAACACAATGAGTCTGTCATGCTCTTATCATGATGACATTATGCTGGCTTTTAGTGATTGCTGCTTTACTAATGAGTTTTAGAAATTTATCAGGAACAGAGGCTGAGTTCCCTGGCTCATAATTTGCACACTGATTCATCTTCCCTTTTTGTAAAATGGGGAGGGATCACAGTAGTGGACATGGCTCCCTAACTGTAAAATGAGAAGAGTAAAGAGCACCAACTTCCCTGGCTTGTGGGGCAAACCAGAAGACATCATGGGGGCTGGAATGTTGTGTGAACCTTAAAGTACAAAATAAAAGACCCCCTTTACTCTTCTGCCTTTAGCAAAACTATTTTCCCAAGTCATATCTCAACAATTTTCAGGCTGCTCCATCCCTAAAACAAACAAACAAATAACCCCCCCCCAAAAAAAAACACACACAACAAACCCAGCTTTGGCCCATTCTGGTCTCCATGGGCTCAGCTCCATTCCCATCCAGCCTCTTGTCTCTAGCTCACACCCTTCTACTTTCACTGGCAGTTAAAACTTTCCTATCACCTACCTTGACTACAGTACAATTTCTGGCCATGAATTCATCACCAATGAGAATAAACAAAGACTTTAGCCTTGGCCACGTTAAGTGAAGGCAGCACAAAATTGTCCCAGAAACCCTAGTCATTTCTCCCTTGATACAATTTCCCAAAGAAATCCAATTTCTCTGATGATCTGAAGCTCGTGTTAACGTCCACACTACTGGGATTTTAATCATGGCAAATGTCTCCCTTGAGTTCATTCCAGCTGAGTTCTGAATCAGGCCCTCCTCCTCTATGCATAAGCTGTTGCGGGCAGCCAGTCATCTTTTGTGCAGGAGATCCTGTGTCCATCCATTTCTGAGGTACTATTTCCTCTTTTCCCATCTCTTCTAAGAATCTACTCTCTGCCCTCGGCTCGCCTCTTATCTGACAAAAGAGACATAAACATTGGTTCCGCTTTTCTCATCTTCTCTCTTCTCTGAGTAATTTCTCCCCATTCCTTGACTTGTTTGTCCCTCTCCTTTGAATTCTAATGGCCATGAGAAGGCCCAGATCTGGACACAGGATAGCCACAATCTTCTGCATACTGCTGCTCTACCCTACCTGTTACTGGGCCTGACATGGTTCTTTCTTCACCAGCTTCTGCATACTGTTGTCTGCAAGATGCCACAAATTTGCTCCCTCCTCATCCTCAGCACCAGTGGCCAGGCTATCTTCTAATTCACAGGGAAAGTTCCTTGGTTCATGTACCTGCCTTGATAGTTATGGAGCCTCACCTAACAGATAAGAAAACTGAGTCTTAGTGAGTTTCTAACTTTCCCCTAAGCACAAAACTAGTTAGTGAGAGGTTGTTTCTCTGCTAGCCTTGTTCCATACTGCTGGCATGCTGCTCGGTGATTAGGACATTACACTGGTACACATGCAAATTACATACACATATAAATATGTATATGCACATCTATGTATATATGTGTGAATATATATGTACACACCTACATGTACACGCACACTTATGCACACAGGCACACAAATCATATATGTACATAAATTATGCATGCAAATGTATATACACAGGTACATACAAATTTTATATGTGCATGTGTATATGCATGTATCTATGTGTACACATGTGTGTGCATTGTTATATGAATAGACATCCTAGAGCCTAGAGACAGGCAGGCTCTGAAACAGGGAGACCCAAAGTTCAGTTGCTGAGTGTTTCTGAGTCCCGGTCATTCTCTTGCCTCTAAGTTGAAGAGCAAATGCTGATCTGTGCTGGTAGAAGCAGTTTTGTCCCCTCAGAAATCCCCGGCCATGTGCCCAGATCTGGAGGGATGAATAACTTGGTTGGGTTTCTCATCCTTTTTTCATCTCACAAAATGACTGGCATGTCCCTTCCAAAGTATTAGTGAACTTCCTCTTGCCTTTTTCCTCATCCTAGGAGGTGGGCACTATTGTTACCACCATTTTACTATTGAGGAAACAGAGGCAGACAAGTCAAGCCCCTTCCCCAAGGTCCCATATCTAGGAAACGCCTGAGACCAGATGTGAACTCAGTTCTTCCTGAGTCCAGGCCCAATTCTCCCTTCCTTGTGCCACGTGGCTGGCTCAGACAGCCTGGCTCTTTGTTGTGAGGATCAAATGAGATGATATAAGTGATCAGCATAGTGCCTGGTATACAGTAAGCATTATACAAAAACTAGCCATGGTTGTTGCTGCTGTTGTTATTGAGACTGTTAAACTCTCCCTTTCCTGCTTCAAATGCCCAAACTTCACTGTCTCTTTGTTAGCTATCAACTTGTCATGGAGCTTTGTTATTCTGCCTTTGTGGCCATGCCCTCCATAGGCCCACATCTCAGGGACTCTCTGACCTAACACATGCTATTCTTAAGTAATAATGGCTGAAGAGTTCATATTCCTGCAGCTAATCTGGTCAGGAGCCTATCCAAGCATGGCCAGGCTCATCCCCAAGTGCCAGATATAATGCTAATCACCAGCCTGTTACTTGAGGCTTTTCCAGCTTGGATGAATAGGCCAAAACTAATGCTCTTCCATCGGAGTCTATGAAAGTGAGGGTCAGAAACACTGTATACCAAGATAAGGTCAAAATGGGTACATGATTTAGGCCAGGGGAGGGGAACCTGCAGCCTCAACATCAAATGTGGCCCTGTAGGTCTTCAAGTGTGGCCTTTTGACTGAATACAAACTTCACAGAACAAATCCCCTTAAGTATTTGTTCTATAAAACTTGGACTCAGTCAAAGGACCACACTTGAGGACCTAGAGGGCCACACGTGGCCTCAAAGCTGCAGGTTCCCCTCCCCTGATTTAGACATAAAGGGTGATACCATAAGCAAATTAGGAGAGCATGGAAAAATTTACCTATCATATCTATGGATAAAGGAAGAATTCAGAACCAAACAAGATATAGAGAGCATTACAAACTGTAAAATGCATAATTTTTATTATATAAAATTTTTAAAATTGCACAAACAAAATCAATGCAACCAAAATTAGAAGGAAATGAGAAAACCAGGGAAAAAATTATAGCAAGTATCTCTAATAAAAGCCTCATTTCTCAAGTATATAGAGAACTTAGTCAAATTTATAAGAATGCAAGTTATTCCACAATTGATAAATGGTCAAAGGATATGAATATGAAGAATGGGAACAATTTATTCTTCCAATTTGTTCTTACAGTGAAGAAATGGGAACAATTTATAGTCATAGGAAAAATGCTCTAAATCATTATTAATTGGAGAAATGCAGATTAAAATAACCTTTAGGTATCATTTCATACCTACCAGATTGGCTAAAATGATAGAAGGGGAAAGTGACAAACAGAGAAGATGTGGAAAAATTGGGACACTAATTCATTGTTGGTGGTTTTGTAAAATGATTCAACTATTTTAGAGAGCAATCTGGAATGAGGCCCAAAGAGTTATTAAATTACCTATACCCTTTTGACAAGCAATACCACTACTAGGTCTATTTCTAAAGATGATTAGGGGCAAAGGAAAAGAATCTATATGTTCCATAGTATTTATAGCAGCTCCTTTTGTGGTGGAAAAGAACTAGAAATTGAAGGGATATCCATCAGTTGGGGGCCAGCTGAACAAGTGATATATGATTGTGATGGAATACTACTGTGCTATCAGAAATGATGAGCTCAATGATCTCAGGGGAAAAAACATGGAAGGACTTCCATGAAAATAATGAAATGAGTAGAACCAAGCCAATGTTGTATATAGTAACAGCATTATTTTTTAAGTACAACTTTGAGCAAATAACTCATTTTGACTATTATAAATACCCAAATTAACTACAAAGGACACATTAAAGAAGAGGCTATCTGTATCCAGAAAAAAGAACTGATAGAATGTGTATATAATAATTTTACACCCACACACATCACACACACTTGTGTCTAATGGTAGCCATCTCGGGATGGGGAGAGAAGGGGGAAAAAAGAGAAATTTACAAGATAACTTTATTATATATTTAAAAGGAATAGCAAGTTGTACATATTAGATCTGGAGTTTCATATGCAATACTCTTTTTATTATTACTATGTTATGGAAATGCTTGTTTTATTCCACAAATTAAAAATTAAATAAAGTTTTAAAAAAAGAAAGATTGACACGAACTGATACAAAGTGAATTGAGCAGAACCGGGAGAATATAGTACACAGTAATAGCAATAGCAATGAAGAACTGTGAATTATTTAGCTATTCTCAGCAATACAATAATCAATGCAATAATCCAAGACAATCTCAAAGAACTCATGATGAAAAATACTATCTACCTCCATAGAAAGAACTGATGTCATCTGAATACAGACTGCAGCATACTATTCTCTCTCTCTCTCTCACTCCTTTCCTTCCTTCTTTTCTTTCTTTTCCAGTATGCTTGTAAAAAATGACTAATGTGGATATATTTTAGATAATTGCACATGTATAACTTATATCAAATGGCTTATCATCTCGGGGGGAAGGAGAAGAAAGGAGGGGTAGAATTAGGAGCTCAAAACTTGAAAAAATGAATGTTAAAATTGTTTTACATGTAATTGGGTGAAAAATAAAATATTATTTAAAATAATAAATTGAGAGTCAGAGCCACAAGATAGTAGATTAGATATTTTTTTCCAAATCTCACAACCTCTTAAACTTCTCTAAAACAGAAATTATGTGCCAAAGATAAAGAAATTTGAGCTTTCCCCATGGTTTGGGACACATAGAATCTAAAAGAAGGATTAAAAAAACTATCCAGGAACTAAAACTCATAGACTCTGAGCTTACTCAGCACCCCATCTCTGATAATGCCAGTAGTAAGGCTGCATTAGCAGATCCAAGGACACAACAGAGGCTTACAACAAAACTTAGCCCATTTCCCCTCCAAACTTCCAGTGCAATTGAGATCCCAGCTTCAGGCTGCAGAAATTTGCTTTAACAACCACATTGACCACAGACCTTCAGGAGTAAAAGCTTTCTAGGGGCTTCAATCTGGGAGCACCAGTGCTGCAAAGTGCTGAACTACTGATGTCGGGGAAAGTTGGCTGTGAACTGATGGTGCTCGACCAGAGAACTAAGGAAGAGAAGGATTAAGACTAGGATTGAACACTCTGCATATGGCGAGCTGTGCAAAATTCTACAAAGCATGAGAAAAAGAGCTGGGGACAGTTTTGACCCCCACAAAAGTCAGATGGGGCAGAGACCTAGGCTGGTGAGCCATGACTTGCCCAATGTGAGATAAGGCTAATACCCTTTGGGATCTAGTCCTCAAGGAAACAACAATCAGAGGAGAAGGAGTCAGGTAGTGAATGATTAGGGAAATAAGGAAGGTTGGGGTGGGCGGAGAGACTGAAAGTGCCAAAGACTCTGGGAAAAAGGCATCTCAAAGACCTTGAACATAAGCAAATAAATTAAAGGAGAAACAAAAACAGTAACAACAGAAGGAAATATGGGCTTCAGATCTAGTAAATGAGTTCAGGCATCTATGAATATAAATACTGAAAAATTAAGGAAAATGACCCAACTCTAGATGAGACAAACAACTCTATGGAATTTGTCGAACTACAACACACTGTCCCTTGGTGGTTTAAACAAAAATTTAGAATAATGAGAGCAGAATTCATGTCTTGTTCAGCAAAAAATAATGAGCAGAATAGAAAACCTAGAATTTGTAATTTCAAGCCTCACCAAAGAAACAAAAGAAACAACAATAGATTGGGAATGCAGATGTACCAAAGTGAAAGACAACCTAGAAGAAGGGAAGCAAAGGACAATAACATTAAAAAAAATGGTCATTGCAGATGGAAAAAAAAACATGGATCTCAAGGACAGAATAAGTAGAGGTAACCTAAGGATCCCAAATTTCCTTCAAAAACATGACAGGGCAGAAAACCTTAATACCACAATGAAGGAGAGAGCAGAAGAGAACTGCCCAGAACATCTGAACACAGACAATGAAATCCCAATAGAAAAAAATCACATATTGTCTCTAGAAAATCCTCAAGGCTGCAAACTCTAAGAGTAAGAATTAAGTAATGGAAAGCCAATGAGCATTTTTAAATGCTTTCTTTATGCCAGACCCTGTGTTATGTACTGAGGCCCTTCCCTGCCCCACCCAAGCTTCAGAACAAGGTACAAATAAAGGGTTCTATAAATGTACATTCCTGGAATTGGAAAGTCAGCACCCACAGAGCCCGTTGGTCAGTCTAAGATTCATTTATTCAGCCATTATTTTATCTGAGATATTCTACTGGCTTATCAGAGAGATCTGGAGCTAAAGCTCTTTGACTGATGGACCATATTTGTCATGGTTACCAGAGATCACTACTAAAGATTTTTTTTAGGGAAGAATACACATTATAAATTGGAACTTCATAATAATGTACAGCTGAATTTCCAAAGATGACCCCTGGCATATAGACATGGATTCCCATGAATACTTGTCTTGGGCCCGATGATTTACCATCACTGAGACAAATGGGGAAAAAAAAAATCCTGTAAAATGATAATTGCTTACCACTTCTTAATCTAAAGAGCCTTTTAATGATAATGATAATGTTTTTTTCTGATGTTACAGTTTTCTAGATTGAGCACACTATTTCAAGAATCCCTGCTTTAATATTAAATGAACAACAAAAAAAAAATTATTAGAGAGAATAGGAAAGAAACAGAGTGCCTGAGTAAATGGAGCATTTTCAGGAAAAGTATTAAATTGATGAATTAGATTAAAATGTCACCACTATTAAACTCTGTTTAATAAATGTCATATAAATAGCTGGGCAGTATGTTATTCCGTTGCTAGAATCCTGGGCTGCTAGGGCCGGGCCAGAGGCAGTGGATGGATCTGAGTCTCTGCAATGAACACAGTTACCTTTTCTTCTTAAGGGCCATTTTCCCCAGCCCTGGTCATTCTGAACTAGGACCTTGCTGGCCCTGAGCAGGAGAAAACATTGGATAAACCATAGACCTGACATCTCTATGTGAGACTAGAGCCTCCATGTTCATTCCTTGGTATGGGGACACCCAAGGCCATCTTAGTTGGCTTAGGTATCCCAAGAAGGTGATGTAGGAATTGATCATCTTCAACCCTCAGAACACAAAAACTGTCTGTCTTCTCAACCTTATTTGGCTTTTCTTTTGGTTTTGTTTCTTTTTCAGATTCACCACAGTCTGGGTTTAGGGGTAGGGTGGGGAGCCAAGGGCAGTCGTAATAGAAATAAGTGAATGCATACAGGGAGATGTTGGAGACAGTACAATGGAAAGATCACTGGCCCTAGAGTCAGAATGAAATCCTGTTTCTGAAGCCTACTGTCTGTGTGGTATTGGGCAAATCACTTTTCCTTCCTATGCCTCAGTTTCCTCATCTGTAAAATAAGGAGGATATGACTAGATCACCATTAATGTCTCTTTCACCGGTAGAGCTAAGATCTAATGAATTCAAAATGTTGTTGAATGACCCTTGCCCATTTGTTGCCTGTTTCTTTTTTCAGGCCTGCACCTGGAGATGTGCAATTGCTCAGGACCTTTAGGGGCTACCACCTGCTTGACCTATAAGTAAGAGTCTTTGGGGAAAGGCCCAGGGTGATTGGGCTGAAGGTTATTCAGAATGCAAATGACAGGGAGAGCATCAGGGGATCTAGCATCAGTCCTGGGATGACACTGACCCCAGCACCACCCTCTCAGGACGTCTTGATCCCTGGTAGCTCTCTGCTCCAATTGTTCCACTCAATTCAGCCAGTCTTCTACTGACTCCCATTTTCTCCCCATCTCTTTCTTCCACAGGCTAACACAGAAGCCTTTCCTTTATTCTGTCCTGGTGTTCTCTCTCAGTGCTGGACCCCAAATCAACAGGATCTGGCTTTGAATCCTGCTTCAGCCACTTATTTGTGTGACCCTGGACAAGTCACTTAACCTCTCCTCTAGTCCTCAGTTTACTGATCAGCAAAAAGGGAATATCAATGGAACATGGCCACAGAATTGTGATGAGGAGCTAATGAGACAGTGTGGAGAAAGTGTTCTACAAACTGGAAAGTGCATTAAAAATAGCATCTATATGGATCCTCATCATTCTTCTTCTATTCCACTCATGGATAACATCAATTTTTAAATTTAATTTTTAATTTTTAATTTTTTTATTAATTTATTAATTTCTAGTTTTCAACATTCACTTTTTAAATATTAATTTATTTTTGGTTTTCAACATTCACTTCCATAAGCTTTTGAGTTTTAAATTTTTTTCTACCTCCCCAAGATGGTGTGCAATCTGATATAGTCTCTACATACACATTCCTATTAAACATATTTTTTTACTTTGGACATGGAATGGAATGAATGAAGACATGGAATGGAATGACATAGAATGAAGAAGACTTGAGCACAAATCCAATCTCAGAAACTTCCTTGCTGTGAGTAAGTCACTTACCCTTGGTTTATCTCAGTTTCCTCAACTATAAAATAGAGGGAATAACTACCTATCTGCAGGGTTGTTGTCAGGCTCAAATGAGATCTTTGCAAAATGCTTAGCACAGGGCTGGGCACACAGTAGGTGCTCAATAAATGCTTACTCCAGGGATGGAGCCGAGATGGTGGAGTAAAAGCAGTGACTTGCTTGATCTCTGCACCAAACCCCTCCAAATACCTGCAAAAATGGCTCTAAACAAATTCTAGAGCAGCGGAACCCACAAAAAAACAGAGTGAAACAAATTTACAGCCTCATCCAACCTGGATGGTTGGTTAGAAAGGTCTATCATGCTGGGCTGAGAGAGGAATGCAGTTCAGCATGGACATGCAGGCAAAGACCAGGCCTCAGCACACCTGGAGCAGACCTCAGGAGACTGAATCACAGGCAGCTGTGACAGCTTCCAGACTTTTCAACCTACAAATGCCAAAGACAACTTAGAAGGTCAGTGGGAAAGGTCTATGACCACAGTGAGAAAGGAGCTTGGTCCCAGTCCCAGTCCTGGGGTGTCCCTGGGGTGGTGGCTCATTCTGGAGCTCTAGGCCCACAGACAGAGAGGGAATCAAGTGGCTGATCAGAGGGGGATTGCAGGGATCTCTTTGCTGGTGCTGAGGCAGGATCCTCTTACTTTGCCCATGCTTGGATCTGGGTCACAGTTCTGGGTGGCAATCCTAGGACAAAGAGGAGCTCTGGCATAGTAGAGCTTGTAGTGGTAGTGGAGAGGGAATCCTTCTCACAGTTCCAAGGCAGAAAAGAGGGCTTGTGGTCACCAGAGCACAAGCACCTCACCCTAGATCATACCACCTTAGAAGAACTGAAAACTTATAGGTCCATAGAAGTATCTTTTAAAACTGCTGCAGAAAACCCCTGAAGCTTGGGACAGTACATTCTCCACAATGAAAGCAGATGCCTTCCTTAACAAAGAGTTTAAAACTCAAGTAATTGGCTGGGAACATAATCAAACTGCACAAAAAATCGGACTATAGAATCTTTCTCTGGTGACAAAAAAGATCAAAACATACAACCAGAAGAAGAGAACAGAGTCAAAGCTCATACATCCAAAGCCTCAAAAAATATGAATCATTCTCAGGCCATGGAAGAGCTCAAAAAGGATTTTGAGAAGCAAATAAGAGAAGTAGAGGAAAAACTGGGAAGGGAAATGAGAGTGACACAAGAAAATCATGAAAACAAGTCAACAGTTTGCTAAAGGAGACTCAAAAAATACTGGAGAAAATAACACCTTAAAAAATAGCCTAACCAAATGGCTAAAGAGGTCCAAAAAGTCAGTGAGGAGAAGAATGCCTTAAAAAACAGAATTTGCCAAATAGAAAATGAAGTGCAAAAACTCACTGGAGAAAATACTTCCTTAAAAATTAGAATGGAATGATTTGAAACTAGTGACTTTATGAGAAATCAAGATGTAAAATGAAACCAAAAGAATGAAAAAAAATAGAAGATAATGTGAAATATCTCATTGAAAAAACAACTGACCTGGAATATAGATCCAGGAGAGAGAATTTAAAAATTATTGGACTATCTGAAAGCCACGATCAAAAATAGAGCCTAGACATCATCTTTCAAGAAATTATCAAGGAAAACTGCCCTGATATTTTAGAACCTGAGGGCAAAATAGAAATTGAAAGAATCCACCGATTACCTCCTGAAAGAGATCTCCAAAGGAAAACTCTTAGGAATATTGTAGCCAAATTCCAGAGTTCTCAGGTCAAGGAGAAAATATTCCAAGCAGCCAGAAAGAAACAATTCAAGTATTGTGGAAACACAATCAGTATAGCACAAGATTTAGTAGCTTCTACATTAAGGAACCAGAGGGAACGGAATGTGATATTATGGAGGGCAAAGGAGATAGGTTTACAGCCAAGAATCACATATCCAGCATCCTTCATTTGAAAAAGTGGACATTCAGTGAAATAGAGGACTTTCAAGCATTCTTGGTGAAAAGACCAGAGCTGAATAAAAATTTTGACTTTTGAGTCTTGTATTTACAAGACTCAAGAGAAACATGAAGAGGTAAACAGGAAAAAGAAATCATAAAGGACTTATTAGGGTTGAACTGTTTACATTCCTGCATGGAAAGATGATCTTTGTAACTCATGAGACCTTTCTCAATATTTGGGTAATTGGAGGGAAAAATTATATGTATGGACAGATAGATAGATAGATAGATAGATAGATAGATAGATAGATAGATAGATAGATAGATAGATAGATACAGGGCACAAGGTGAGTTGAAGATGAAGGGGTGATATCTAGAGTATAAAATTAAGGGATGAGAGGATTATACTGGGAGAAGGAGAAAGGGAGAGGTAAAATGGGGTAAATTTTCTCACATAAAACAGACAAGAAAAGCCTTTTACAGTAGAGGGGAAGTGGGGGAAGGTGAGAGGGAATGAGCAAATCTTATTCTTTTTGGATTTGGCTTAAGGAAGGAATACCATACACACTCAGTTGTGTATGGAAATCTATCTTACCCTACAGGAAAATAGGGAGGAAGGGCATAAGAGAGCAGGGAGATGATAGAGGGGAAAACAGATTGGGGGAGGGGGTAATCAGAAGCAAACACTTCTAAGATGGAACGGGGTCAAAAGAGAGAAAAGAATAAGGAGGGGATGGGATAGGATGAAGGGAAATAGAGTTAGCTTTCCCCAACATGACTACTATGGAAGTTTTTGCATGACTACTCATGTATAACCTATATTGAGTTGCTTGCCTTCTAAATGAGGGTTGGGGTGGGGAGGGAGGAAGGGAGAAAATTTGGAACCCAAAGTTTTAAAAAGACATGTTAAAAAAAAATTGTTTTCACATGCAACTGGGAAATAAGAAATACAGGAAATGGGGTATAGAAATCTATCCTTCCCTACAGGAAAACAGAAGCGCAATGGGATAAGAGAAGGAGTGAGAGATAGAAGGGAGGGCAGATTAGGGGAAGGGGTATTCAGAATGCATGCTATCTTGGGGTGGGGGGAGGGATGAGATGAGATGGGAAGAAAATTTGGAACTCAAAATCTTGTGGAAGTGAATGTTGAAAACTAAAAATAAATGAATTAATAGAGAAAAAAATGCTTATTCCTTTCTCTTCCCCTACAACATTTACATTAATATATACATTCAAGGTTCTTTCTGCCTCCATCACACATGGCAATAACTTGAAATGTGTGCAAGTGTGTGTGTGTGTGTGTGTGTGTGTGTGTGTGTGTGTGTGTGCGTGCATATGTGTACTCCTGCATGATGGAGAAAGAGCATGACAGCATTATACACTCTTTTTCCTTAAAGTTTTCCAAATGAATACAGACAGATTTCATGGATTCCAGAGCCCAGGTTATCATATTAGTCAAGTCACTTAAAAAGTTCTTTTCTCAATTTGTTTGTAAAATGAATCACAGAATTTCATAAATAGAAAGGTCTTAGGTGGTTATCCAATCCAACTGATACATGAAAGAAAATGTCACTATCTCCCACCCAACAAATGATTACCTTGAGGGAAGTTGGGTGCCCCTAACAAGTCATTTAATCTCTGTTTGCCTGTTTCCTCAGGTGGGGATAGTAACAGTACCTACCTCCTAGGATTGTTGTGAGGATCAAATGAGATAATGTCTGTAAGTCATTTAGCGTCATGCCTGGTACATCATAGTTGGTATAAATGCTGATTTCCTTCCTTCCTAATTCCCTTTCCTTCCTTCTTTCCCTTCCCACTGTAGAGGCAGCCCAGCCTCCTCATGGACAACACCAGCTGTGATACATACATACATATACACCCATGCATGCATATGTACATATATATGTGTGTATGCACATACATTTGTATACATATGTATAGGTGTATGTATGTGTGTGTACACAGACACACACACATATACACATATACATATACACATATATACACATTCATATGTATATATGTGTGTATATGTGTGTGTGTGTGTGTGTGTGTGTGTGTGTGTGTTTTATTCTGAATTAATCTCTTCCAAAGTCTCAGACCATTTCCTTTGTCTACTTCTCTGGGGCCAAACCCAACATGCCCAAATTTCCTTTCCCACGGTGACCTTTGAAATGCTGGCCCCCACTGAGTAGATCTTCTTCTCTGCTAAACAGGGCTAAGGCCCTTTGAGGTTTCTCCTAGCTCTGACAATCTGGCATTCTCTGACTGACCTGCAGACCCACAGATGACTGGAAAGGGAAGAAGATTTGAACTCAGAGCTCCTTCAGTACTCAGGATATTCTTAGACCCTGAGGTGCATGACCTCTAGTGGAAAGTACAAATTCACATTTATAAGGGAATGTGAGAAAATCAAAAGGATGTGTAATGCCCCCCAAAAGTATGACCACACAAAGGTGAGGCTTTATTTGAATGACAGTCTTGGTAACCACTCTGATGGTTATAAAATTTCTGAAAGTCTCCTAGACCCCAGTGATGCATTATGGACTATTTTCTCATGGGCCAGGTCTCAGCCAATGGAGTATCTGAGCTCAGGAAGTCATCCCTCTCCTTCAGTCAGACATTCAGGCTGGATCCATGTGAGATCAATGCAGGGACATGTAGGTTATTAGAGAGTTAGGGGGGGAAGAAGCAAAATATCAGAGAAACCTGAGAAGAACAAGGCTTATCACATGTCCCTTTATCCCTGTGTCCATACAACTTCTTCCTTAGTGCATTAGGGCAGCCATCGGCAAACAAAAAGACACCTGGCTTTGGAATCAGAGGGTCTGCATTCAAATTCTGACTCTCCTACTCACTAGGCCTGGGATCTTGGGTAATTCACTTTCCTTCTTAAAGACTCCACCTCTTTTTCTGTAAAATAAAGGCCTAGGCCTAATCATTAGATGATTTCTTTGCCTATGCACTCCCCACCTAAGGTCCAGGTCCTTTTGCTTGAGTTCATGCAAAATATCACAGGATCTCAGGGCTCTGGGCAAACACCTTCCTCCAGTATGGGCCGACATTCCTGAGCTGTGATTCTTGGCCAGGGTATTGGCTCTGTGGGATTGCAACAAACCAAAGCAAACTAAACCAAAGGAAAACTCAACAGAAGCTGCTACCTCTATTCAGAGACACACTGCCCTCTGCACTCCTGCCATAGAAATCACTGGAGGAGTGGCTGGGTGCTGCATCTTACCATTGGAGGGAACTCAGAATGTAGAAGGTCCTGTGGTCTTGGGGCTTCCTAAGGACTTCTCTGTTCTATTTCAGCTCTCAATTCTTCCAATAACATTCTTTGGTCATTCTTTTAAGTAGAAAACAAGTAAACCAGCCCTGCCAAGCCCAAGGAGACATTTCATGGGTATGTCTGCCATCAAAATGGCTCTGTCTTATTTTTGTAGGAATCATCAATATAATTCTCTTCTCCTCTAGAGTCAAACCCTCCACCTTCCCCTGGAGAGGATGCTCTGGGACCTGTCATTCACAAGGCCGAGAGGCAAGTCCCAAGCTCATTTTCCACTGGGAAGATCAAGGTCATGTGAGGAGTAGAAGTGCCCCTCTGTTCTTCAGACATATGAAGAAGCAGCTTTGTTCAGTTGCAACAGCAAGTAATCTCTTGTGTGTTCCCATCTATCACAAATGGGAAGGGAAGGTCAAAGAGATTGCTGTGTGTGGGAGCTAGAGACACAGGAACTATTTAATAACTTCTGGGGTCAATTCTGCCCCCTTGAAATCCTGCCTCCTTAATATCTGGGTGCAATAGACAGATTACTTAACCTCTCTGTGTCTCACTTTCCTCATCTGGAATTGGAGTAACAATGTTTATAGTGCCTACTAGAAAAAGACATTGAAGTAAATGTACTTAAATTGGATAATATATCTAATAAGGTAATGTATATAAAATACTTTGTAAACCTTAATGCTGTCTGTGTGCATGTGTGTGTACACACACATATATATTACCTACTATGTGTCAGGCAAGGACTGCTAAATGCATATATATATATGTGTGTGTGTGTGTGTGTGTATGTATATACATATATAATCTATTTTTATCTATCATCTACCTATCACAGCTATATCCTCATCACCATGATCATCATTATTTTTGTCAATATTATATAATGGATCAAAAGCTGGCTGATTCTAGCGTACTGAAGAGATAGATAGCCAGGTGATGTAGTGGATAGGGTGCTGAGCCTGGGGTCAGGAAGACCTGAGTACAAATGTGGCCTCACACACTTACTAGGTATGTGACTTTGGGCAACTCATTTAACCTCCATTTATCTCAGTTTCCTCAACTGTAAAATGAAAACAATAACAGCACCTCCCTTATAGGTGAGGATCAAGTGAGATAATTGAAAAAGCATTTAGCACAGTCCTTGCCTGACACATGGTAGGTACTATAGAAATGCTTATTCCTTTCCCCCCATGCATTCACCTCCTATCTCTAATATATCCTGCCTGTGTGACCCTAATTAAGACATTTAACCTCTCAGTTCCCCAAGCAATGCTTCCTAAGACTCTAAATTCCAAGGCAGTTGTTAATCTCCATTGGCAGAGGAAACTGTCTCCTTTGGATTCCCCTAGACTGACGAAAACACAGGTCGGCTCTCTCCTATAATCATCACCAGCATTGTGCTGATTATCATCATCATCTTCCTCCTTCTCCTCTTCCTCCTCCTCCGCCTCACCATCTTGAGGGCAAGGGAAAGGCAATGGTGGAATACAGACAAGCTACTGATGCTAGCTGACCTAATGCAGCACCATTGGTGGATCATACATCTGCATCTGTTGGGAGAATAGAGGGCAGGGTCTGGAGATTGCCTTGAGAAACACCCAATAGAAAGAACTTTTTCTCTCCATCTGTAGATGCCCCCACATGTTGATATGGAAACAATGGAGAATGGTGGATTTCTAGCAGCTCTTAATCAATGGCCAACTTCTTGATCATCTCTTCTGGCCTGTTTGGCGACTCTATTATCTTCTTCAGGGCATGTCACATTAGCTTCAAGCACTCACTTTTCAACATCTATTGAGTACTCACTGTCTAGATCACACTATAGCTAAGGTTTGAGGAGTTTTGTGTCTGTGGAGGAAGGGTCTGGGCAAGAGAGGGGATATAAAAGAAGAAAAGGCCAAAGGCAAGATTATTGCTCTAAAAATGCCATCAGCCTTTGAGTGCCAACAAACTCAGCTCTTACCAACTTTTTCTTAGGTTCCTTTCAGTCTACATACATATGAAGGGACACATATAAGGAATATATCTACTGAGAACATTCAAACAGAGAGATGTTGAGAGATGGAGAGAGAGAGAGAGAGAGAGAGAGAGAGAGAGAGAGAGAGAGAGAG
>NW_020954577.1:20856270-20906115 GCF_900497805.2 Vombatus ursinus | reverse complement strand
GAGAGAGAGAGAGAGAGAGAGAGAGAGAGAGAGAGAGAGAGAGAGAGAGAGAGAGAGAGAGATGATATATGCACGCCTCTCATATTTGTTGCAGGGAAATGGGTCTATCCAGGCATGCCATCTTTCGACCTTCGCTGGCCTTGTCAGATATATGATCTTTGCTAAGCAATGTTATACTGTGCTGATGGGTATTGTGAGTATCTTGTTTCTCCATCTCATGTCTGCTGCTTTCACTGAGCCTTTAGGGTTAGGGTTAGTGGTTGGAGATTTGCTGCCTGCTTCAAATGTCTGGCTTCAACTAGGCTTCAGGACTCAACTAGAGTCCTGATCCCAGGTGCTATCTCTTCCATAGAGGGATAAGAGTGGGTTATTGTCTCTATTTTCAGCCAGGCATCCAGTGGCTTGAGCCTCACTTCTGGGAGGAAGGAGGTCCTTCACACACTCAATATAATCTCAGCAATTTTCCCCTTAAAATGAAGGTCTGCCACTCCCTTACCTTAGGCTCTGACCAACTTCATCGATTTAATTAAAAAGCTTTGTCTCCAGGGGCCAAACTCTTTTGGAACACATAACAACCAGTCTGGTAATTAGTACTTACAGACATTTAACATCTTTTACATATTTCTTCTTGCAGCTCACCTAGGGCACCCTCCCATGTCTCAATCAGATTTAGGCTTAAACTTTCTTGTAAATTAGGCTTAATTCTCTAATAGGGATTCTGTTTCACTAAAAGATTTTGGTTGGACTCTGCTAAAGGCGTTATCAAGGCTCCAGACACCTCAGTTTCCCCTCAGCCTTTTATTGCTTGGGTCTCATGAAAATGAAAAGAGAGACAGATGGTGAAGGAACAGATTTCCTAGAAGTTGGGGTAATGCTCACTTCAATGGTGATTGAAAAAAAAAACAATTACTTTTGGGAGGGGACATAGGTCTATCCTCCGTTTTCCATTCATCAATAGAACTTCAAAAGTTTGGAAGGATGTGTATTTCCCATAGGCATCAGCAGCAGTGTTCACTGGAGTTGGTAGCAACATCCCCAGAGCAAAGGGGCTAAATGGAAAATCTGTATCAGGAACTGAGAGACACATTGAGGGAGGATCTATGTAAGACAGTGTTGGGTCTCCACAAGGGTATGATCTCAGAATCCATCAGAAATCTACTTCTTTAGAACTGAGCCAAGGGACCAAAAGATTCCCAATGAATAAAAACTGGGAGTTTATTCTTTGGCCACATATACACTCTAAGTTTGAGGTCACTTATCCCAGGCATCTTCTCTGTTCCAGGAGATGGTATGCACATAGCTTGAGAAGACTGCCTTATAACTATTGTTTTTGCTATAATTTCTTAGCATAGATTTCTTTTGTAAAATTAATGCATGTATGAATTTATATACACACCTATGTAAATGTAGCCAGGCATTAATATTTTTGGGAGTCATACAATAAAACTTAGGCTTTGATGAGACAATGCTCTGTTGCTTATTATTATTTGGTTTTGTAATTGACTTTTCTACACCTGTTTCTTCATAAAATTTGGTACTTTTTTATTTCCTGATAGATTTATTTTATGCAAACAAATTAAGGCAAGGAGAAATTTCATGACTTTTTGAAGGCCTAATGGCAGGTCTTTGATTTTAGAGTAGGAAGAAAAAAAAAAGTCAGGCTCATTCATCTCTCACATTTCCCAGCATTTTGGTTCTCCTTTAGGTATAATGTGTCTTGACTTGCTAGGAATAATGTTTACTGATTTTTTTTTCAGGTATGGGTTGGAATAGAGCGATCCAAATATTTATTTCCACAGTGAGATTCTAAGAATCACAGGGCTTTATATTTGCTCTCATTAAGGGTTTTATTTTTAAATTAGATTCAGACCATCACTGTAGCCTGGCAAGAACCTTTCTACCCTGATTTTCTGAATCCAGTAGGTGAGCTCCCCCACTCAGATTTGTGCACGTGCAGAATGGATGAAGATGCTCTCGATGTCTTTCTCTGAGTCAGGGATTGAAGACCACCATGCCACACAGCCCAAGTTAAAGGACATGTCCATGGAGAGTTTCACTGGAGACCATCTCCAACTTCAAACAAAAACTCAATTAACAAAGACTTAGTGAGCATCCACATTGAGCTAGGGTTGGGAGATCCAGGGATAAAAATAAAGGAGCCCTCCTACCCTCCAGGGGAGTTTGTTATGTCTGAGGAGAAATGAGTTCATTTTGTAACGATGAGCGTGTGGGAGGTGGGTTGGGGAGGGAACATGTAGGAAATGATTTTTGCATGTATAAATCAATTAGGGCAGATTACAATTAGGTTCTCTCTTAAATCCTACATTAATTGAATTGTGTTAGAGAGTAAATTTTCATATGAGTTCTTATGGCCACAATCAAGGAGGCAGGTACAGAGGGGAGACTTCCATATACAGATAACCAGGAGCACCACAAGAAAGCTGCTGCCCTGGGACCAATAGAGAGGTTATGTGAAAAGAAAGGCAACATTTTAGTTCAGTTCGGGGTCACCCTGGGACAAAATCCTAGAATTTCCTCTTTGGAAGGGACTTTGAATTACCAAGAATACCCTCAACAGCACCTGTCAATAAGTGATCTTCTAGTCTTCACAAGGTGGCTCCTCAAAGGGGCAAACACATGGCTTCTGGAGTCAAATACTTTCATTCTTCGATAACTTGGCTTAGCAAATTTCTTCTTTCCTCCAGCTGAATTTGCCCTTTGTGCGCCCTCCTCAGGCTTCCCTCCTCCCTCTGCCTCCCCACTCCTGGTACTCCTAGTTTGGCAATCTGAGGCCAAACACAGGCTAAACACAGGCCTTACTCCAGTGCCAGTACTGCAGAGTTTTGAAAACAAGTCTCATCTTTCCCCATCCTTAAGCTTCTCTTGTCCAGGCTAAACATTCTTCATTTGTCCAAGTGATCATGACATGGAGCCTCATTAAAGTATCATCGGTATTTTGATCTTGATCCTTTGAATAATACTGTTTTTCTGCAAAGTTTGATTTCTGCTGGCCCTTGGAATTTGTATCTTTTTTTCCAAAAGATTTCATGATTCCTAGAATTTTTAGGTGCAAGTAATTTTCAAAATCTCATTGATTGGCCAACAACAGGTCCTAGCCCAAGCCCACTTGGTCATTGTTTGGGCCCTGATGGCTCAGAGTGAATGTAAATTTTTTTTTTTCTGTTTTGGCCAGAAACCCTGAGAGTCTTCCCCTCCCAGATTGATTTTATTTTATTTGATTTTTTTGACTAGGCAAAAGAGTCCATTTTCTTTATCATTTCTTGCCTGGCCTTAATCACTGAATGGGCACTGCCTCAGTCAAACTGGGACTTGTTAAAGACCTTAGCTTGAAAAGGCCAAGGTCTCCCACTGCATCCTGGGCTATCTCCAGTCATCCTGATCTATATCTGTCCACTGGACCCAGATGACTCAGGAGGAGAAAATGAGGCTAGTGACTTTGCACAGCCCTCCCTCACTTAAACCCAATTCACTTGAAACTCATGGCATCACCTTTCTGATGTCATGGTCCTCTTCAAGAATGAAGGATAAACAACAATTTTCAAAAAGTATTTGTTTCTGCCAATTCTTTTGGGCAGCAGAGTCTAATAATGTACTGATCTTTACCATGCACATGGCTTATTCTTGACAATTTCCCTTAGAGTAAAGCCAATGACCAAGAGTTTTCTTCCTTTTTTTCCCTGGCTAACCCAGTTCATTTGTTCCCTCCCTCTTTTTCCTTCTTATTTATTTAATTTAATTGTACCTAGTTTTGTTACATTTTAATTCCAAACTGTCTCCCTCCCTCCCCACCCTACACTACAGAAGGCTACCATTTGACTCAGTTTTAGAAATATATTTAAAACCATACAATGCCAATTTCTTTTGATCATTTCTTGCCCTGGAGGTGCATAACATCTTCCTTTATAGTGTTTTATAGTTGATTTAAGTATTTGTAGTACTCAGAATAACTCAGTTGTTCACAATAATTCTTTGAAAAACGTTGTTTTTACCATATACAACATTCTCTTGATTCTTCTTATCCCTTCACTTTTCATTATTTCATGCAGGTTTTTCCATATTTTTCTAAAATCAACTGGTCCATCATTGGTCCATCAAAATGATGGTTCATCATTTCTTACACACAATAGTATTCCATCACAATCATAAACCATAATTTGATTAGATATTCCCCAATTGATAGGCATCCCTGACCAAGTATTTATTAACAAAACATGTTTTCCAACACTCCAAAAGAGGGTTTGGCACACTTTTCTCTATTGGTACTGATGGGTAAGTAGCTGGAGAATGGAGTCTGTTATTCATTGTTGACAATCTGGCACAAATATAAATCACTGAGAACTCACAATAGCATTCTCTTAAAAATATCTATTTCTTGGCTCAGTCTTTTCTTATTCAACTAAAATATCTCAGTGTCAAAGATGATGGATTTTAATTGGTTTTGATTAAAAAGAGGGTTAAACCTGCAAAATTTTGAGGATTTGGTCAGACCATCCATCAGGTCTAAGATGTTAGCCATTATTTGGGTGTGGCTGATTTTGATTTTTGATTTATGACTTTGCCAATGCAAAACAAGTAGAGGATTCAAGACATTTGGCCTTTAGAAAATGTCAAAGGAAGGGGAAAAATACTTTTTATAATGTCAGTCCATCTTTGACTCTCTAAAGTGTTTAGTGATTTATTCAGGTTTGCTTACTATAGGAAGAAAACATATTTGTAAAATTAGGATGCCCAAAGACACTCACTCTTTCCTCCTCCTCATTACTATTTGAGCCTATCCCTTGAATTCCATGATCACAATCAATGATTAGAGCATGACTACATGTCCAGATTCCAACTATATACAGCATGTAGTTAATTTGGCTTGTAGCATAAAGCATGTGTAGGTAGGAGGGAGTAGTAGAAACAGCCATGGACTGAGTCAAGATACTTTTAGATTAAGTTATGATATCAAGGTACTGTGGCATCTTTGACAAATCACCTAATTTCTCCATGCTTGTTTCTTTGCCAGTAAAATGAAGGAGTTGAATCACAGGACCTCTTTGTGAGTGTTTATGTGGTATGTGTGTGTGTGTGTGTGTGTGTGTGTGTGTGTGTGTGTGTGTATGTGTGTATGTATGTATGTGTGTGTGTATATGTGTGTCTGTGTGAGTCTGTGTGTGTGTATGCATCTGCTCGTATGCTGCCTTTTACAATTACTTAATTACTCCATATAATATTATTCTTGCAATCACCCCATTTGTCTTGGACCACTTTTATCCTTTGGAGTTTCCACTGTTTTGAACATTTCATTTCTTACACCAAGGAGAGATGTGGTGGAAATTGTTTTTCCTGGAAGGAAAACAAACCAAACCAAACCAAAACAAAACAAAATGCTTGAATATGCTGGAGAATCCAGTAGATTCATGACCTATTACTATGGTCACACCATCCTTTGGTCCAAAAGGTTCCCTGACCCTACCTTCTTATCTTGGGTGAGTCTTACCCCTATTCTTTTATTAATTTTCCAGAGGGTGATATCCAGCGTACTTATGGGCTTTCACTAGGTCCATAGGTAACAGGATAGTTCTCAGGAGGCATCATTATTGTGAAAGAAAAGTGCTGAACTTGGAGGCAGGAGAGATCTGCCTTGAAATCCTGCCTCTGACTTACCAACCATATGGCTACATGTAGACAATTCATTTTACATTTTCTTGGCTATTTAAACAACTTTCAAATATTGATGACAATACCTATCTCTAAGAGATATTATGAGGATCGAAGGCAGGAGAGTATGTAGAGTTAATTCACAAAATTGTGAGTGCTTTATGAATATCCCCAACTCTGATTGTTACCCCTCACTCTTGTTATGGGGTCATTCTACTTCCTTTTCTGATCACACATTCCCTTAAAGATACCATTTATACAATTTTTTGCACATAAATATCCATGGTAAAATTGTGGTCCATGATTCATCTTTCCATTGCTCTTCGGGTCCTCCGTAACTTTTATTTTTTTGGATATTCTATTGTTTCATAATTTGTAGATGCATCAAACAATTGGGAGAATATTAGTTAATTGTTAATAAACTATTGGATGACATGGGAGGAAATTGCCCACGTAGAGCATGGTTTGTAGTCTCAGTTACCAGGTATAGTAAGTTTTCACTAATCAGATCAACTCCGTCCTGTGGTGATCCAACAATAGGAGAAATATTAGGAACGTGTCCAGGGCAAGTATGAGTAATGCCATTTAAACTGTTTGGGTTCTCCATTTCTCTTATCTTTAAAATAAGAGGGGCAGGATAGATGTCTTCTCAGGTATCTTTCAATTCTCAACTTGTGAATATAGAGTTTTCTCCACCCTGTCAGAAGCAACATCAATGTGACAATTCCATGGCTCTCAGTATGTATCGCTCAGTCCCTCATAGACGACTTCATATTGCAAATAACTGGTCTCATGCTTCCTTCTTCTTCTAGGATGGTAAGTTACTTGAAGGCAGGGACCATGTCCTGTATAGCTCTGTTTCTTGAATATGAAAGGTGATATTTTCACCCTTATCTGTTTATCTAAAACATTTTTAAAGGCTATAAACCACTGTTTATACTATGTCATTCTTTTTCCAAACCTGTGTCATCTACTTCCCTCTCAATGACATTGAGTTTTGTTGAACAGTCCCAAAGGCATTACTGAGATGGGAAAAGGGGCAAAAAGGAACCAAAAAGAGGGACTAGTCAACAGAAGAGTCTTTCTCATGGAATACATATCAATAGAGATCAGGATACTTCGCTTCATGTGCAAACTTTTTATGAGCATGGAGATACCATTGCCCAAATCACATCAAACAAAGAATAAAGTAGAGTGATCAAGACTCACCAGAGGGTCCTCTGATGTGATGGAGGCTGACCCCTTTCCAGAGGGGTATCCAGCTTGTCAGAAAGCTCCATTTGCAGATGTCATGGAGCTAGTTTGCATCTACTTTTGGCAAACTGAAAAGCCTCCCTCAATCATCCATAGTACTTCTATGTTAATTCTGCTCCATCAACATGGAAAGGAAAACAGGATAAAGAATGCCAAATACCCAGATTCTGAGATCCAGATGACTAGGCATCCCACTGAGTTACTATCTGCAATCTGGCAAGGTTTTTCCATCTGACAGCATGCTGGATCCACTAATGAAGAGGTCGTGAAAAGAAGATCCAGCTGGATTCTGTTGGACAAAGTATTCATTAATTTTGCTTCATTTTGTCACCAAAGTCTGCCTTTTAACACTCGTTTTTTTTCCCGGTGACACTATCTGGTTTTGATATATGTAATACCATAATCTGAGAAAATCAAAATGGTGAACAATTCATAGACTGATTTAAAGATCTTTGGCAAGCATGAGTGGGCTATTCTAAATGATTACCAATGGTGTCTTCATGCAAGATATGGCAATTCGAGGCACCATCCAGGACATGTATTATCAGAAAAAGAAACTAGCTAGTCATGCTGCCAGAGAAAGGGCCCACAGCTGATGATGTCTTTAGTGATGCCTCAGTCCCCAAGAAATAGTCAAAGCACCAGAGAAAGCCTTCAGTATGTTAGGTGGAACTTCCTTGAAGGATCTATAGGAAAACAAGGACACAATTTGCCTGAGTTGAGAAAGTGTGTAGGAATTGCAATCTCACTAGTAAAGCGAGCGTCCATATTGATGAAATCATAGCAACAGCAGAGAACCAAGATTAGATGCTGAAATTGTTCATGAAAATGTCAGTAGAAAGGGCAACAATATAAAACTGATAAATGGTTAAGAGAGAATCATTTTCCTGCAATGATATTATTATTGTGATGTTAGTCCAAAGGACAGAAGTATTGGGAGGGAAAAATGACAACTTCCTTTATGTAGACTGTGCGATAACTCAGTGATGACAGGCACAGACAGTACAAAGAGTCAGCAGTAAGGTTCCTTCTTTGGTCTATGGGAAGGAGCTCTTGGCTCCCCATGCTAGCAGGAATTAGCCTGGCAGCAACACCTGCCAGATGATGTTCTGCTTTCTAGATCTGACATTGCATGAGCTCTCCTCTAGCTCTGGGATGGACTTGCCTTCCCACCTCTACCTCTTGGCATCCGTGGCTTCATTCAAAGCTCAGTTTAGGTCCAATTTCCTTCAGGACACTTCTCCTTTTCAACTCAGTCAATAGTGTGCTTTCCTTCTTGCAATGTTTTGTGTTAATTTCTGCATCCTTTGTACATGCTTATCTATGTACATGTATTGTCACAGTGGAATTTAAGGTCCTTGAGGGCAGAGGTTGTTTGATTTTTGTTTTGATGTAGTAGGCATTACGTTTGTGAAGCAAGTGACTCTGGCTCCCTTTCCCAGAATCAGGCAGGCTTCATTCCTCTTTCAGTGTTCTAGGGTACCTACACAGTTTGGGGGGTGTCTATCTCTTCTCTACTGCCATTAACTCAAGTCCCCATCAATTGTGCTTCTCCCATTGGTAGGGGCTGATACTAGTGCCTCAATTCTATTTTACCACTTAATAATAATTAGCTTTTACAAACAAACATTTAACTCAGAGATACAGCAAGAAAATAAAAACATATAAAATGTTTTCCCATCACCTTAGGTCCACACTCTTCTCTATACCACTTCAGTTTCTGAGAGGAGTAGGCTCCAAATTTTGTTCAGCTCATACAATACATTAGTCCTACTGAGCTTATGCCCAGATGCAGCATGACTGTCAGATGAATCTTTGTGTCACCTTCCAGTAGCTTGGGTCTGGAGAATCACTATTGAAGATTGCTCTCTTGGCCCATGGGGATCAGTTCTGGATGGCTATAAAACTTGACCTGGATACTGATTCTCATATTCTATGACTTTCATTCCTGATTTTTTGAAACTCATAAGTTCAGAACTCCATTCCCTTCAACTAGAACACAACATGGAGGCCAAGCACAGAGGCTTGTTTCTTGGAACAACATGGCCTTGATTAACAGAAGACCTCAAGCCTTTCCCCTTACAACATTCTCATCGCATCCTGTGAGCAAAGGAGTTCAACTGCAAACAGAAAATCCAAAAAGACTGAGGCAAGAGAGATATGATGGAAGTCAACTAGGGTTTCAATTTACCAACTGGTTAGCAGATTAGAATCATTTACAGCATGTCTACACATGATCCACAGGCCATGCAAACACTTCTCTTACACATTATCCTAAAACTCTTGGAAGCAGGACCCCAGAGTCTCCATGTAGACAGACCTCACTCCAGGTATCCTATGTATATGCCAGACACCCCTTTATTCATATTTGCAGAACTCAGCATTGTGTGTAGCAAATAGTTGGCCCTTTCTAAGTTTGTCATGGAATCAAAGTAATTCACAATAGAGCAAGCTTCTTTGGCTTCTCAGATAACCAAACAGAAGTAGGCAAGGGACCATAACTGCGCATGGGCAGCATGTTTGGGAGGCATGGTATCTGGGGGCAGTGGTTTTGGGGTCAGTGCTGGCCAAAGTGCTGAAGTTTCCACAGAAGGAGGGGGGCTGGAACCCAAACTTGGAGCGTGCTGATGTTATATACAATACACACAACACACTTCCATGAATTCATGAACATACATACACGTACTCATGTAGTGCCAGGTTCTTTGGGATAAGGAGGGAGAAATGATAAGATCAGACTAAAGGGGGGCAATCTAATTGATACTGAATAGTGCTTTGCTAATTATCTTCCTTCTCCCATGAGTACAGTAAATAGAGACAACCTGAGCAAATTCCTTGCTTCTTGTTACCACAGGCCAGTAAAAAAGGAAAATAAAGGGAGGATTTATGGCATTTTTAGCACTTGAAAATAGCAAGAAGACATTTTCTTTGCAATTTGCAGTCTGAGGGGAAAACATTTAGTGATTTCTGCCCTATCAGAAAGCTTCTAGAAATCAAGGTTTAATAAAGATGAGACGGCTCTCTAAGGGAAGCGGCCTTCAAGTGGGGATCCTATTTGTCGGGCTGCAAAGTTTTTTTCTGTGAGAAGAGCTACCAAGATTGGGAGGAGATACACAGTAGGAATTTGAATGAAGGTACCTTGGTGGCTCAGTGTGTTAGAGTGATGGGACCAGAGTGAGGAAGCCCAGAGTACAAAATGGCCTCAGACACTGATTAGCTGGGTAATAATGGGTAGGTCACATACCCTGTGCAACTCAGGTTCTTCAGCTGTAAAATTAGGATCATAATTGAACTTACCTCATGGAGTCATTGTGAAGATCAAATGGGACAATATTTACAAAACACTTAGCAAAGTGCCCAGCACATAGTTTTTTTTTTTTCCTTTTAATTTTCTTTTAATTTATGGAATAAAAAAAATTCCGTAACATAGTACAATAAAAAGATGACATGTGAAGCTGTAAATCTACTATGTACAAGTTGATATTCCTTTCAAATATATAACAAAATTATAATGTAAATTTCCTTTTTTTCTCCACCCCCTGCACAAGAGATAGCTATCATTAGTTACAAATAGATATTTGTATGTAAAATTATTCTATACATACTTTTATTTATCACTTCTCTCTCTGCATGCAGATAGCATCTTTCTTCATATGTACTTTAGAGTTAATTTGGGTATTTATAATAGTCAAAATGATTTATTTGTCAAAATCATTCTGTTTTAGGTTTCTTTCCTTTTTTGTTAATTTATTTTGATTTATCAACAATCACTTTCATAAGATTTGAGTTTTAAAATTTTTATCCCCCACCATCCCCACCTCTCTCCCCAAGACAATGCGCAGTCTAATATAGGCTATACATATATATTTCTATTAAACATATTTTCACATTAGTCATATTGTAAGGAAGAATTAGAACCAATAGGAGGAACCACCAGAAGGAGGAAATAAAATAAAACAGAAGGAAAAAATAGCAAATAATATGCTTTGATCTGCATTCAAACTCCATAGTTCTTTCTTTGGATATGGATAGCATTTTCCATCATGAGACCTTTGGAGATGTCTTAGATCCTTGCATTGCTGAGAAGGTCTAATTCTATCAATGTTAGTCATTGCATAACATGGCTGTTATGTGTACAATGTTCTCCTGGTTCTGCTCACTTCACTTAGCATCAGTCCATATAAGTCTTTCCAGATTTTTCTGAAGTCTGCTTGCTCATTATTTCTTATAGAACAATAGCATTCCATTACATTCATATAGCACAATTTGTTCATCTATTCCACAATTGATGGACATCCTCTCAATTTCCAATTTTTTGCTACCACAAAAAGAGCTGCTATGAATATTTTTGTACATGTGGGTCTTTTTCCCATTTGTATGATCTCTCTGGGATGTAGCCCTAGAAGTGCTATTGCTGTGCCAAAGGGTAAGCACATTTTTATAGCCCTTTGGGCATAGTGGCAAATTGTTCTCCAAAATGGTTGGATCATTTCACAACTCAACCAACAATGCAATAGTGTTCCAATTTTCCCACATCTTCTCCAACATTTAACATTTTTCTGTTTTGTCATGTTGACCAATCTGATAGGTGTGATGTGGCACCTCAGAGTTGTTTTGATTTGCATTTCTCTAATCAATAGTGATTTAGAACATTTTTTTCATGTGACTATAGATGGCTTTATTTTTTTTATCTGAGAACTGCCTGTTCATATCCTTTGACCATTTATTAATTGGGGAATGACTTGGATTCTTATACATTTGATTTAATTCTCTATGTATTTTAGAAATGAGAACCTTATTGGAGAGACTTGTTGTAAAAATTCTTTCCCAATTTTTTGGTTTCCTTCTAATCTTAGTTACACTGGCTTTGCGCAAAAAAGTTTCAATTTAATGTAATCAAAATTATCCATTTTTTTCATTTTATAATGTTCTCTATCTCCTGTTTGGTCATGAATTATTCTGTTCTCCATAAATCTGATAGGTAGACCATTCCTTGCTCCCCCAGTTTGCTTACAGTATCAGCTTTCATATCTAAATCATGAACCCATTTTGACTTTATTTTGGTATATGGTGTGAGATTTTGATCTATGCCTAGTTTCTGCCATACTCTTTTCTAGTTTTCCTAGAAGTTTTTGTCAAAGAGTGAGTTCTTATCCCAGAAGCTGGGGTCATTGGGTTTATCAAATAGTAGGTTACTATAGTCGTTGACTACTGTGTCTTGCATACTTAATCTATTCCACTGATCCACCACTATATTTCTTAGCCAGTACCAAGTAGTTTTGATGGTTGCTGCTTTATAACACAGTGTAAGATTTGGTATGGCTATGCCACCTTCCCTTGCATTTCTTTTCATCAGTTCCCTTGATATTCTAGACCTTTTGTTATTCCAAATGAATCCTGTTATTATTTTTTATAGCTCTATAAAATAATTTTTGGTAGTTTGATTGGTATGGCCAGTGCCATACCAATAAGTAAATTAGCTTAGGTAGAATTGCCATTTTTATTATATTAGCTCAGCCTACCCATGAGCAACTAATGTTTTCCCAATTATTTAGATATGACTTCATTTGTGTGGAAAGTGTTTTATAATTGTGGTCGTGTAATTCCTGTGTTTGTTTTGGTGAGTAGTCCAGAATATTTTATAATGTGTGCAGTAAATTTGAATGGAATTTCTCTTTCTATCTCTTGCTATTTGGCTTTTTTGGTAATATGTAGAATTACTTATGATTTATGTAGGTTTATTTTATAGCCTGCACCTTTGCTAAAGTTGTTTATTATCTCAAGTAGTTTTTTTTTTTTGCTTGATTCTCTAGGATTCTCTGAGTATATCATCATATCTGTAAAGAGGGATAGCTTTGTTTCTTCTTTGCCTATTCTAATACCTTCAATTTCTTTTTCTTCTTTTAGTGCTAAAGCTACCATTTCCACTACCATATTATACAACAGTGGTGATGATGGACATCCTTATTTCACTCCCAATTTTATTGGAAATCATTCTAGCATGTCCTCATTACATATGATGCTTGTTGAAGGTTTTAGGTAGATGCTATTTATTATGTTAAGGAAGACTCCATTTATTGCTATGCTCTCTAGTGTTTTTAATAGGAATGGCTGTTGTATTTTGTCAAAAGCTTTTTCTGCATCTATTGAGATGATCATGTGGTTTCTGTTACTTTTGGTGTTGATATGATCAGTTATGCTGATAGTTTTCCTCATATTGAACCAGCCCTGCGCTCCTCATGTAAATCATACCTCATCATAATGTATTATTCTTGTGATAAGTTGCAGTAATGTATTTGCTAATATTTTATTTAAATTTTTTGTATCTATATTCATTAGAGAAATTGGTCTATAATTTTCTTTCTCTGTTTTGACTCTTCCCGGTTTAGGTATCAGCACCATATTTGCATCATAAAAAGAATTTGGTAAGACTTCTTCTTTACCTATTTTGCCAAAAAGTCTATACGGTATTGGAATTAATTGTTCTTTCAATGTTTGATAGAATTCACATGTAAATCCATCTGGCCCTGGAGATTTTTTCCTAGGGAGTTCATCAATGGCTTGTTCAATTTATTTTTCTGAGATGGGGTTATTTAAGTGTTTTATTTTCTCTTCTGTTAATCTGGGCAATTTGTATTTTTGTAATTATTCATCCATTTCACTAAGATTGTCAAATTTCATGTAGACCACTAATTTTTAAATTGTCTGTCCTGGATATATTTTCCAGGTCAGTTGTTTTACCAATGAGGAATTTTACATTTTTTTTCATTCATTTGTTTCTGTTTGACTGATTCTCACTTTCTCATCGAGTCATTAGCTTCCATTTACCCAATTCTAATTTTTAACAAATTGTTTTCTTCTATAAGGTTTTGTACCTCTTTTTCTATTTGGCTGATTTTATTTTATTCATTTTTATTAATTTATTTTGAATTATCAACAATCACTTTTATAAGCTTTTGAGTTTTAAATTTTTCCCCCTCCCTCCCCACCTCCTTCCCCTAGACGGTGTACAATCTGATATAGGCTATACATATACATTCCTATTAAACTTATTTTCACATTATTGATGTTGTAAGCAAGAATTAAAACCAATAAGAGGAACCACCAGAAAGAGGAAACAAAACACAACAGAAGAAAAAAAAATAGCAAATACTATGCTTCGATCTGTGTTCAAACTCCATAGCTTTTTCTTCAATGTGGATAACATTTTGCATCACGAGGTCTTTGGAGATGTCTTAGATCCTTGCATTGCTGAGAGGGGTTAAGTCTATCAAAGTCAGTCATCACTCAATGTAGCTGTTGCTGTGTACAACATTCATCTGGTTCTGCTCATTTTACTCAACATCAGAACATACAAGTCTTTCCAGGTTTCTCTGAAGTCAGCCTGTTCATCATTTCTTATAGCACTATTGTATTGTAATACTATTGCATTCCATTACATTTATATAGCACAATTTATTCAGCCATTCACCAATCAATGGGCATCCTCTCAATTTCCAATTCAAATTCCAGATTGCTCTCCAAAATGGATGGATCAGTTTATGATTGCACCAACAATGAATTTAGAGCATTTTTATATGACTGTAAATTGTTTTCATTTCTTCATTGAAAACTGTCTATTCATATTCTTTGACCATTTATCAATTGGGGAATGGCACATGTTCTTATAGATTTTACAAAGTTCTTTATATATTTGAGATATGAGACCCTTACCTGAGAAACTATAAAAAAGAAATTCCCCCAATTTTCTGCTTTCTTTCTGACCTTGGCTTCATTTGTTTTATTTGTACAAAACCTTTTTAATTTAAAGTAATCAAAATGATCCATTTTACACCTAACTTTGCTCTTTATCTTTTGTTTATTCATAAATTGTTTGCTGATCCATAAGTCTGATAAGTAATATGTTCCTTGTTCTTCTAATTTTCTTGTAAAATCTCTCTATATCTAGGTCATGTATCCATTTTCACCTTATCTTAGTAAATGGTTTAAGATATTGATCTATGCCTAGTTTCTGCCATACTGCTTTCCATTCCCCCCCCCAAATTTTTACCAAATAATGAATTCCTATCTCAAAATCCTAAGTCTTTATGCTTGTCAAATACAAGTTTATTATATTTATTTGTTGTTGCAAATTCTATGTGTGCTGTTTCATTGATCTACTTTTCTATTTCTTAGTCAGTATCAGATAGTTTTGATAATTACTGTCTTAAAATATAGTCTAAGCTCTGCTACCGCTAAACCTCCTTTTACTTTTTAAAATTAGTTCCTTTGACATTCTTGACTTTTCCAAATGATTGTTTTCTCCAAATGAATGTTGTTATTTTTTTTTCTAATTCATTAAAAATGGTAATTTAATTGGGAAGGGATTGGATATTATAAATTCAATTTAGGAAAAATTGTCATTTTTATTATATTGGCCCTGCCTGCCCATGAATAATCAATATTTCTCCAATTATTTAAATCTGATTTAATTTGTATAAAAAGTTTTATATACATACATGTATATGTACACACACACATACATATATACACACATATGTAATTTTGTTTATATAGTTTAATTTTGTTTATGTAGTTCCTGAGTTTGTTTTGGCAGGTGTTCTCCCAGGTATTTTATACTGTCTAGACTAGAGTTATTTTAAATAGGGTGTTTTTTAGAGTTTTGTTTGTGACATATAAAGATACTGATGATTCATGTAGTTTTACCTGACATCCTGATACTTTGCTAAAATTATTGTTTCAGCTAACTTTTTAGTTGAGTATTTGAGATTTTCCAAGTATATCATTATATCTTCTGCAAAAAGAGATAGTTTTATTACCTCATTACCTCTTCTGATTCCTTCTATTTCTTTTACTTCTCTCATTGCTATTGGGCTAGGATTTCCAGCACACTATTGAATAATATTGGTGGCAGTTGGCATCCTTTTTTATTTAATTTTTTAAAATTTTTTATGGTAATTTTTATTTATTTTTTGTTTTCAACATTTACTTCCACAAGATTTTGAGTTCCAAATTTTCACCCCATCTTGCCCCTCCCCCCACCCCAAGATGGCATGCATTCTAAAATTCCCTTCCCCTAGTCTGCCTTCCCTTCATTCTCTCCCCCTCTTCTCTTATCCCCTTCCCCTTCTATTTTCCTGTAGGGCAGGATGGATTTCTGTACCCCATTTCCTATATTTCTTATTTCCCAGTTGCATGTGAAAACATTTTTTTAAACATGTGTTTTTAAAACTTTGGGTTCCAAATTTTCTCCCTTCCTCCCTCCCCACCCACCCTCATTGATAAGGCAAGCAACTAAATATAGGTTATATATGTGCAGTTATGCAAAACACTTCCATAGTAGACATGCTGAGAAAAACTAACTCTATTTCCCTTTATCCTATCCTGCCCACCCATTTGTTCTATTCTTCCTTTTGACCCTGTCCCTCCTCAGAAGTATTTGCTTCTGGTTACTCCTTTTCCCAATCTGCCCTCCTCTCTATCATTCCCCTACTCTCTTGTCCCCTTCCCCCGCTATTTTCCTGTAGGGTAAGACAGATTTCCACACCCAATTGAGTGCGTATGTTATTCCCTTCTTAAGTCAAATCCTATGAGAATAAGATTCACTCATTCCCTCTCACCTTCCCCCATTTCCCCTCCACTGTAAGAGCCTTTTCTTTTCTGTTTTTTTTTGTGGGATAATTTACCCCATTCTACCTCTACCTTTCTCCTTCTCCTAGTATATTCCTCTCTCACCCCTTAATTTTATTCTACAGATATGACCCCTTCATTTTCAACCCACCCTGTGCCCTCTATCTATCTCTATCTATCTATCTCTATCTATCTATCTATCTATCTATCTATCTATCTATCTGTCTATCTATATCTATATATGCATACATGCAATTTTTTCCCTCCAACTACCCTAATACTGACAAAGGTCTCATGAGTTACAAATATCATCTTTCCATGCAGGAATGTAAACAGTTCAACCTTAATAAGTCTCTTATGATTTCTTTTTCCTGTTTACCTCTTCATGTTCCACTTGATTCTTGTATTTGAAAGTCGAATTTTCTATTCAACTCTAGTCTTTTCATCAAGAATGCTTGAAAGTCAACTATTTCACTGAATGACCATTTTTTCCTCTGCATGATTACACTCAGTTTTGCTGGGTAGGTGATTCTTGGTTGTAATCCTATCTCCATGCCCTGCAGTCCCTTAATGTAGAAGCAGCTAAATCTTGTGTTATCCTGATCATGTTTCCACAATACTTGAATTGTTTCTTTCTGGCTGCTTGTAATATTTTCTCCTTGACCTGGGAACTCTGGAATTTAGCTACAATATTCCTAGGAGTTTTCCTTTGGGGATCTCTTTCAGGAGGAGATTGGTGGATTCTTTCAATTTCTATTTTGCCCTCTGGTTCTAAAATATCAGGACAGTTTCCCTGGACAATTTCTTGAAAGATGATGTCTAAGCTCTTTTTTTGATCATGGCTTTCAGATAGTCTAATAATTTTTAAATTCTCTCTCCTGGATCTATTTTCCAGGTCAGTGTTTTTCCAATGAGATATTTCACATTGTTTCCTAATTTTTCATTCTTTTGGATTTGTTTTACAGTGTCTTGATTTCTCATAAAGTCACTAGCTTCCAATTGCTGTATTCTAATTTTTAAGGAAGTATTTTCTTAAGTAAGCTTTTGGACTTCCTTTTCCATTTGGCCAATTTTGCTTTTTAGAGCATTCTTCTCCTCATTGGCTTTTTGGACCTCTTTTGCCATTTGGGTTAGGCTATTTTTAAAGGTGTTATTCTCTTCTGTATTTTTTTGGGGGGTCTCCTTTAGCAAGCTGTTGACTTGTTATTCATGATTTTCTTGCATCACTCTCAGTTTTTCCTCTATTTCTCTTACTTGCTTCTCAAAATCCCTTTTGAGCTCTTCCAAGGCCTGGGACTGATTCATATTTTTCTTGGAGGCATTGGATGTAGGAGCTTTGGCTTGGTTGTCTTCTTCTGGTCACATGTTTTGATCTTATTTGTCACCAAAGTAAGATAATATAGTCTGACTCATTTTGCACTGCTTACTCATGATCCCAGCCAATTACTTGAGTTTTAAACTCTTTGTTAACATAAAAGTCTGCTTCCAATGTGAAGAGTGTACTGTTCCAAGCTTTGTGGGTTTGTACAGCTGTTTTCAGAGGTACTTCTAGGGACATGTAAATTTTCAGTTCTTCCAAGGTGGTATGATAAGGGGCAAGGTGTTTCCTCTCCACAGCCACAACAAGCTTCACTACACCAGCATTCCTCCTTGCCCCAGGACTGCCCCTCAGAACTGTGACCCAGATCCAAGCACGGGCAAAGCAAGAGGTTCCTGCCTCAGCACTGGCAAAGAGATCCCTGCAATCCCTCTCTGATCAGCCACTCGATTCCCTCTCAGTCTGTGGGCCAGAAGCTCAGGAAAAAAGCCGCGGCCCCGGGCTGTTCTCGAGACTTGCGGCTGAGACCTAGCTCCTCTCTCACTGCATTCACAGACTTTTCCCACTGACCTTCTAAGTTGTCTTTGGCCTTCCTGGGTTGAGAAATCTGTAAACCACCACAGCTGACTGCGATTCAGCCCTTTGAGTCCTGCTCCAGGGTAGCTGAGGCCTGCCAGCCCACTACACGCTGTGCTCCTCTGCCCACCTGGCGCGATATACCTTTCTGATCAACCATGCAGGCTCTCTTTGGCTGGAAATTTGTTTCATTCTGTCTTTTTGTGGGTTCTTCTGCTTTAGAATTTGTTTAGAGCCATTTTTTTAGGTATTTGGATGGCTTTGGGAGAGAGCTCAAGACAGTCACTGCTTTCCTTCTGCCATCTTCAGCAGTTGGCATCTTTGTCTCACAGCTGATCTTACTGGGAATGCTTCTAATTTATCCCCATTACAAATAATATTTGCTAGTGGTTTTGTATAAATGCTTTCTTTCAATTTAAGAAAAGAATAATTTATACCAATACTTTCAGGTGTTTTTTTTTAATAAAAAATGAATGTTATAATTTATCAAAAGCTTTTTCTGCATCTATTGATATAATCTTATGATTTTTTAAACTTTTATTATTGATATAATTGATATAATGTTAATAGTTTTTCTTATGTTAAACCATCTCTGCATTCCTGGTATGAATCCCACTTGATTATAATGTATCATCTTCATTATATATTGTTGCAATCTTTTAGCTGGTTTGGAAAGGATTTTCACACCTATATTCATTAATGAAATTGGTCTATAATTTCCTTTTTCTGTTTTTACTCTTCCTGACTTAGGTATCAGTATCATATTTGTTTCATTAAAGGAATTTAGTAGGATCCTTTCTTAACCTATTATTCCAAATAATTTATTTAATACTGGAATTTGTTGATCTTTAAAGGTTTGATAGAATTCACTTCTAAGTTCAGTTGGTCCTAGTGCTGTTCTCTTAGGAAGCTCATTTGTGATCTGTTCAATTTCTCTTTCTAAAGCTCAGAGACTTATTATTATTATTTATTTATTTTTAATTTATTTTTAATTTTGAGTTCCAAATTCTCTCCCTCCCTTTTGATGCTCCCCCACCCAGTGTGAAGGCAAGAAATGTGATATCAATTATATGTGTGAAATTATATAAAATTTATTTCTATATTAGTCATGTTGCAGGAAAAAAAAACAAGACAAATAAAGAATATGAAAAAAATATTCGATTCAATCTGCATTCAGAGTACATTAGTTCTTTCTCTGAAGGTGAATAGCATTTTTCATGAGTGTTTTGGAATCATCTTAGATCATTGTATTGCTGAGAATAGCTAAGTCATTCACAGTTAATCATTATATAATATTGCTGTTATTGTGCACAATGTTCTTCTGATTCTGATCACTTAACTCTGCATCAGTTCATATGAGTTCAGATTTTTCTTAAATCATCTTACTTGTCATTTCTTACAATACAGTATTTCCCATCACAGTCATACACCATAACTTGTTCAACTATTCCCTAATTGATGAACATTCTTTCAATTCCCAATTCTTTACCACCACAAAAAGAGCTACTACAAATATTTTTGTGCATGTGGGTCCTTTTCCCTTTTCTTTGATCTCTTAGGGATACAGACCTAGGAGTGCTATTGCTGAGTCAAATGGTATGCACAGTTTTATAGCCCTTTGGTTGTAGTTCCAAATTGATCTCCAGCATGGTTGGATCAGTTCAAAACTCTAAAAACTCTACCAGCAGTGCACTAGCGTCCCTGCTTTTCCACATTTTTTTCAACATTTGTCATTTTCTTTTTTCTGTCATGTTAATCAATCTTATGAGTGTGAGGTAGCTCCTCAGAGTTGTTTTAATTTGTATTTCTCTAATCAGTCATGATTTGGAACATTTTTTCAAGTGTCACAATCTGCCTGCCTATGTCATTGTCTCCAAGTGATGCATCTAGTGGAGATTAAAAAAGTAAATTTTATAGGAACATGGTAACAATGTGTGTGTGTGTGTGTGTGTGTGTGTGTGTGTGTGTGTGTGGAGGGTCATATTTCTATTTTTAAATTAAACTTGACACTTCTTTCTCCTCATTTGATCTAGGGTATTTTTCAGACTCTCTTTACATGCAAGCACTATCCCTTTGCTTTCTTAATATGGCTTCTCTGTGTTGTATATCAGATTAATGTCTAAGTGGAGTTAGAAGACCCAAGTCAGTCTCATGCTGATCTTTCACTCAACTCCTCTCTGTAATGGTGTTCCTTCTCCTCAAGTTACAAAATGGGGGAAGGGGCGTCCTGAGGATGTTTAGCATCTTCCTTTTGGGGTTCTTGTGGGACTAAAATCAAATCATAGAAGACCTAGATGCCTTGGGCAATCTCACCTCAGCCAGGGGAATATTTTACAAGTCATTTTACAAGTCTCAGAAACTGGGACCTAGAACAGGGAAATGACTTGCCTAAGTTCACCCCAGCAGTCACAGACAAAGGGAAGATCTGAACCCAGGTCCTTGAACACCAAGGCTAGCACTTTTACCCCCATACCACATGACCTCTCATAAAGAGAGTTTTTCTGTCAACGGTGATGAGGGACAGATAGGGCATTTGATTCGTTAGAAAAGCTGACTCAGAAAGCGCCCTTTTTCCCCAGAGGTCATTATGTACACTGAGCTATTTGAGCATCACAATAACCCTTTAAAAAAACTGGCATCTTAACATTTCACAGATGAAGGGGAAGGGAAGAGAATAAGCATTTATAATGTGCCTTCCATGGGTTAGGAACTGTGTTAAGTGCTGTCTTTTTCAAATATAATCTCATTTGATCCTCACAACAACCATGCAGAGCCAGGTGCTATTATTATTATCCCTACTTTAAAACTGAAACTGGGGCAAAGGGAGGTTAAGTGATTTGTCAGGTGTTATACAGCTAGTAAATGCCTAAGGTGGGATTTGAACTCAATGTTCCTAATTCCAGATCATCAGTGCTCTGTGCACAGCACCACCTAACTGCTTCTACAGAATCTGACTCTCAAAGGTGCTGAGCCACTCCTCTGCGTTCCCCCAGGCTGGAGAAAGAGCTGTTGGGGCTTTAATTCAGGTCTCCAAACTTCTAGTCCAGTGCTTTCCACCACAACCCCCTGCATCTCTTTGTTTATGTGTTCAAGGCTCCAGGGTTGTCTTAGGGCAGTTTCAGCATCCTTGACTTTGCCCATTCTGATTATTTTATTCCTTGCATTAGGGACAGACTTCCTCTTTTGAGCCTGTACTTCAATGACACAAGGCTTCTTGCTAAAATATCCCAAGCAAAATGCCTGAAAGCAATGGATATCCATTGTGTTGCCAGAATTCTGTGCCCCAGGAGAGGCTTTTAAAGAGGTTTCCCTTCCAGGAACTGTGAAGAAGTGACAGGGAGTATACTTGACTGTTGATTATATACAACTCTGTTGACCTCCTTCCCCCTTGAAAGTAAGATTTCATTTTGTAATTTGTGGGTTTGGTAATGCATCGGGCCCAGGCCTTTCTAGTGAGACTCTTCACTGTGTGCAGACAAGACTACGCAAGCAGGGGAAAACAGAGAGTCATTTGTCATATTGTTTGAATGTTTGATAAAATTAATAACTACTTCAGCATCCTCTGACCCAACTGGAAAGACTCGAGACCAAATGGAATGGAAACATTTGTGAAGTCTCCTTGTTTGCTAACAATCCCTCACTACAGGAAAATTAGTGTGTTCAGAAAATTCTGACCTATCCCTTTTGTTATGACTCAATGAGATGACGTCTTCAATATTGTGCAGATTTTAAAGGATCGTTGAGATGGTCCGATCATTGTTGGCTAAGGATGACAATCAGACTCCAGTGGGTCTACAGTCTCTTCAGTGTGGCTGGTGTTCCCTCCAGAGACACAGATTGCATATCATTCATGCCTGCTGCCACCGTTTGTGATTACTGGCCATGTTGCTCCATAAATGCCCCATATGGGCCACCCATGAGAGTAGGGACCCTTCTCGAGTTTTCCTGAGATTGTGAAGGCAGCAGTAGAGTAAGTTGACTATCCTTAAGCTCTTTCTCATTCTTTCCAAATGGCTAACCTATCTTTGTTTTAGATAGTAAATTACTTTGCAGATGGTTTTACCCTTATTCTCCCTCATAATTCTTTGTCTGTGGGTATTAAGATCTGCTCACCTTTACCATGTGTTTCAACATTACTCTTTGGGCAATCCCCAATCTTTATTCATTCAGTCAATCAAAAACAAAGACATTAAAGGTATACTATGTTCTATGTAATTGGGACACAAAGCCAAAAATGAAAGTCACTTCCCTGAAGGAGTTTACACTCTATTATGAGAGACAGGGACACATATGAATGTTTGCAAAATGAAAACAATGGAATTAGAGGAAAAGAGATTAGCAAAAAATGTAGAAACAGAAAGTTTCATGTAGAAGGCTACACTTGAGGTGAGTCTGAAGGGACAATAGCAGATCCTAAGAGACAGAGATGAAAAGAGAGTGTGTCACAGGCAGAGAAGTTAGCCAGGGGAATGGCACAGAGTAAGGAGCTATATTATCACGTATGAGGAACAGCAAGATGTCTGCTGTGGTTGGACTGCAGAGTGCTGAGAAGGGTAGTCATGTACAACAAAGTTGGAAAGGTAGGCTGGAGTGGGGCTATGAAAGGCTTGAAAAAACAAATAGAGGAGTTAATATTTGATCCTGAAGGCAACACTGAACTATTAGAATTCATTGTATGGGTGAGTGATGTGCTTAAAACTGTGATTTAGGAAATTTTATGAGCTGTATGGAGGATTGACTGGAGTGGGGAGAGGCATGAGACAAGGTGGCCAATTACAAGGCTATTGTGATAGTCCAGAGGAGAGATGATGAAGGCCTAAACAAGGGTAGAGGCTATAAAACGTGAGAGGAGGGGAGGCATGTACAGCATTGTTGTTATGTCTGTCCTTCGTTCTCCAAAAGGACCAATGTCAGACATAGCATATAGACAAAAAGGACAGGATTTGGCAACTGATTCAGTGTAGGGAGGGAGAAGGGAGGGAGAATGAAAATCCAAGAATAATGAAAAGGCAGCAAACCTTGGTGAATAGAAGGTTGGTCACTCCATTGGCTGAAATAGGAAATTCATGAAGAGTGGCAAGTTTGGGGCCAAGGTCAATTAGTCCCAGTAGGGATATGCTGTTTCTACTTAGGGACCATCCAGTTTGAAATGTCCCCTAGGCAACTGGAAATGTATGACTGGGGATCAGGAGAAAGAACTGGGCTAGATGCAGAGACTCTGGAGATTATATTCTTTTGTGACTTATAATCATAAAACATCACTGGAAAAATACTGGTATTTTAAAGATGGACCTTTGCTTCAGGGTGCAGCATGATGGACTGAAACATGCTCTAGTTTGGAGGAGTCCCAGATCTTACCCTTCCTAGCTTTGTGATCCTGAGCAAGTCACTTGATATTTTATTACCTCAGTTGCCTCATCTATAAAATGGGGAAATGAGGTTTTGACTAATACAATTTGACTTTAAGGGTTCAACTTGCAAAGAAGGTGTAAATTCTGATGCTATTCTGACAGATGCTGTTTGTCATTGTTCTGTCATGATTGTCCTCTCAGCTGGGTTGGAATATCCGCCAGGGAAAGGAGCATGCTCTGAGTCTGCTTGGGGACCCTCCCAAGCCCAGAACAAAATAGGGCAGTGAGCAGATGTTCCATAAATGCCTGGAGATCTCTGGATAAAGGCTGTCTTCTTCTCCCTAAATTCTTCCTCTATGAGTAGGGGAATTTGCCCTGCTCCCACCAGAAAGGAAGTGGCTCTTACTGCTTCTCAGATGTGTTAGGAGCTTTCAGGGAGTCTTTCCATCTACTATATTCTGAATTTGATCTTCAATCTTTCCCTCGATCAGTTTAAAAATAAGGTTAATCCTGCCACCAGACTGCATTTGTCTTAAAGATTGTCTAGGGTTTTGCCTTCTGTACATTCACTACCCACAGTGTTTGGTCAAATAACTATATGTCTCAGAAAGCCACTCCTCATTGAACAATTCTTCATTTATTCACTCTTTGTAGCTTCTTCCTGATAAATGATCACTTTGGAAAAATAAGCTAGTGTGACACTCTCAGTGATATGCAGACAAATGCCATCTTTCTCCCCCAACTGATCTCATCTCCCACTAACGTTGGATCCAAAGGGCCTTTGCGTCTAATTTAGAGGTAACCATCCTGAGGTTATTTGCAACAACAGCCATGACAATAACACAAATCTTGTTGTACTTAATATGAAATTTTAAAATCTTGGCTTATTAATTGAAGACTGAAATCACTTGAAGAAGAGATTTAGGGATTAAATTTTAAATCAGTTTTTAATCTGCTTATTCATTTTTCATTACTATGCAAAGGAAATTTATAATGAAAAATGCAGTCCTTAACCTTTAATAATTTTTCTGTTTTCAATGCTTTCAATGAGGAGAAGAAGAAGAAGAACAGGAAGAAGAACAGGAAGAAGAAGAAGAAGAAGAAGAAGAAGAAGAAGAAGAAGAAGAAGATATGGAGTAGGAGGAGGAGGAGGAGAAGGAAGAAAGAAAGGAAGGAAGGAAAATAAATAGAAAAACTTTATTAAGCATTTACTTTTTCCTGAGCATTATGGAAAGGAAGGAAGTAGAGAAAACAAGAGAGAAGGGGAAAGAGAGAGAGGAAGAAGAAGGAGGAGGAGAAGGGAGAGGAGAAATGTATATATATATTACATATATACATATACACACATATATATGTATGCATGTATGTATGTGTTTCTGTGTTGACACTTATACATGCACTCTCACACAATTAGAATTATTCTAAACTGGCCCAAATTGCCAATGAAATAGTAAGTCCTTCAGTTCTGGGGTTGATGATCCAATGGTTAGGGTTAGAATCAGATCACCACCAGGGATGCTATTACTGAGTGGAAGTTTGATCTCAGTGACTTATATACTATGATTCTACTCAGAAAACATGAATTATATGCCCACTTTATGTGAAACATTGGACTAATGCTACATATGATCATCATTATTAGAAGGCCAGATTGCCCAACACACCTTCTTCTTGTAGGTTAGAAGCACTTATTAAAATGAGCAAAAACTACAATTTGATCCAAATGGGACCATTTTACTTGATTTAAGTATTGGCCCAGTTTCTCAAAATTAAAGGAGGATTAGCATGACTCCCCTCTGCTTTGGGGCCTGCAAAGCATGTCTGCTTCACTCTGAGTTTGCCCCGCATTGGGTGGTCCGCATCCAGGGTAACTGCGCCTTGGCCCATTGTTGTGACAATGTCTTGGTGTTTTTTAACCTCTCTCATTGATGAGCTTGGGTCTATTTGTCTGATGGGGGCTGGAGAAAAGCTGGCCAGTTTTCATCCCCACGAAAATGAGTTAGGTGAGAATTCATTCAACTTAACTTCCATGTCCTGGGAGCTTTGAGGCAGCAGAGGAGGATTAGCTGTGTTCCACTAAACTCTAGCCTCAGATTGAACAGAAACAAAACTTTACAAAGACAAAGAACCAACTTTGTTTCCTCTCAACTTAAAGGACTGCTCATTTCTCTAGCCTCTCCTTGCTGTGACCCACTCAGGTGCCAAATAACCGTAGATCACTGAGCAGTCCATGGCCTCTCCCTACTCAAGAAGTGCCAGGGCTCCCTATTGCTTCTAGGATTAAAAAAAACTCCTTAGCCTCATGTTTAAAGACCTCTCAATCTAGGGCCTTCCTCCCATCTGAGTAAACTTTTTTTCATCTTCCTCTTCCTTCCTCATGAGTGCACTGCTCACTGGACTAACATGACCTATTTTCTCTTCTTTCTACCTGCCAGTTCACCTCCTGCCTCTAGGCCTTTGCATGGGCAGTACCCCTTGCCTAGGGTTTTACTCTTTCCTGCCGTCGGTTTCTGAAGAATGCCAGAACCCTGGGCTTATTTTATTTGGGTCTGATCTGTGTTTTCATCCTAGAGGGAGGGAGCTCCTGCAATCAGTCAGTCAATCAATCAATATTTATTAAGTGCCTACTACGTCCCAGGCACTATGGTAAGATGACCTAAAAGAAACTGAAGACAGTTCCTGCCCTGAAGGTATAATATGGTGGTTGTTTGTCCTTCCTTCTCAAAGAGGATCAAATTGATCTCATTATGCTGGGGTCAAGGTACAGTGTGTCTGACTGTGGCTGATCAGACTTATTCTACCACAAACAGTCCACACAAACATTTGGAGAAGAGATGTCTCTGAATTTGTGCATCTCCTATTTCCTTGGAGCTACTGCCATTCTGCTCCACTCATAGAGCGCAGCCGCGTCTTTGGTGTGAGCACACTATGCTGGGCAGTTCTATGCCAGTGTCTTACATGTCATGTAATTGATTCCAGAGTTCTTCAGGGAGGTCTTGAGAGTGTCCTTGTATCACTTCTTCTAATCTCTGTGTGAGCACTTGGCTTGTGTGAGTTCTCAATAAAACAGTCTTTTAGGCAAGTGTCCATTTGGCATTCAACAACGTGGTCAGGACATTGGAGTTGTCTGTGTGACCTTGGGCAAGTCACTTAGCTTCAGTTTCTGTCTGTCTCTGCAGCAGAGTTTGAATGCTTGGCAGTTCAGCTCAAGAACAGACCTCAGTATGTGGTACCTTATCCTGTCAGATGATCTTCAGAATCTTCCTAAGACAATTCAAATGGAAGTAATTCAGTTTCCTGGCATGGTGCTAGTAGAATGTTCAGGTTTCACAGGCACACAGCAATGAGGTCAGCACAGTGACTCTGTAGACCTTCAGTTTGGTGGTCAGTCTAATACCACTTCTCTCCCACGCTTTCCTCCTACACTTAAGGAGCTTAGCTTAGAATGGCATACAATCTAACACAATCTGACCGAAGGGCTTCCTCTCCCCAGATAACTCTGTCCAGGCTCCTGACCTTTAGTTTTCCTATTTAGAGAGCTGCCTGGACCATTAACTTATTAAATGACTAGCCCAAGGTCACCCAGTCAGGCTGTAGATGAGGATCTACGTGGGGAATCTAATAGGGAAAGACATGCAAACAAATATATACAAAACAAGCTACATACAGGATAACTAGGACCTAATTAAGAATGACAAGACACCAGAATTAAGAGAGGTTGGGGAAGGCTTCCTGTAGCAAGTGAGATTTTAGTTGTGACTTACATAAAGTCAGTGAAGTGAGTAGTTGTAGCAGAGGAGGAAGAGTGTTCCAGGACTGGGAGACAGCAGAAGGAAATGCCCAGAGCTCAGAGGTGGAGTGATGTTGTTGCCGTCATTGTTGTTGTTATTGGAGTAGTAATAGTTTTGATTTCTCACAGACACTTGTAAGGCACAGAGTCTACAGACGTGTGTTTTCATTTGCTCTATGATGATGCTTGGTGGTGGATCAAAAGCTGGCCTCAAGGTCAAGAAGACCTGAGTTCAAATCCCACCTCTGAGCATCTTGACTGTGCGGCCCTGATGATTGCACTCTTCTTCTCAAAGCTCCCTGCAGGTATTTGAGAGGCTCAGCTGCAGAACAGCAGCAGATCTGTGGGGGAAGACTGGCAGAGCTTTATCACCTGGAGCCTCTCCCAGCAGCAGTGTCATTGGGTTAGACTTGGGAAAGCTCTCTGAAAACAAGCATGTCTGCATGGGAGTGGAGGGTATCCTGGAGAGGCAAGGTTCATCATTGACCATCTCTTGATGGTCCTATTTTGATTTTCCTATCACATTCACATAGACTGAACCTGTTGTGCTCAGCTTGGGGCAGGCTCACAGAGGAGCAGAAGGTTTACATATCAGAAGACTTTGTGCATTCGATGGATCCGTTATTTCATCACTGTGGCTGCCTATTCCCTGGGAATATATTGTAGCACATGTGTATCTTCTTAAGCTGTAGGATCTTCAATATTCTCTCATATAACCTCTATGGAGAATCTACCCACCATGTTGATGGCCCTACCTAGGTCATATTACACTTGCTAGGGTCCAGTGTAACACAGGAGGTGGCCATCTGTTATCCATGTGACCCAGACATAGGCCACCTTTTCCATCCATCCATTCATTTCTTTCTCTCGCTTCTTGGGCATAGCTCATGAGCTGAAGCATACTGTACCATGAAGAAGCTTGCCACATCTCTCTTTTTTTCTCTTTACATCTCCTAAGAACTTTGTTGCTGTTCAGTCATTTCAACTGTGCCCAACTCTTCATTGGCCCCATTTGGGGTTTACTTGGCAAATATACTGGAGTGGTTTGTCATTTCCTTTACAACTCATTTTACAGATGAGGAACTGAGGTAAACAGGGTTAAGTATCTTGCCCAGGGTCACATAGCTAGTAAGTGTCTAAGGCCTCATTTAAACACAGGAAGATACATCTTCCTGACTTCAGGCCTGGCACTTTGTTCACTGTGCCACCTAGCTGCCCACTAAGAACTTAGACTCTCCTTCAAAGATTGATTTTAAGGGGTTTTCCTTTTCCTTAGCTTGCAATCATATGTCACCAGAAGCATCTTGGTATTGAAAAAAGATGGTTTGCCTAGGGAGTCGCATAGTATTATCCGAAGTGCTATACTATTCCCACTTAATTCAACCTTCCTTCTCTGCCCTTTCCCCCACTCACTCATGGACCTAGATCACTCTTCATGAACAGTCCTGCCCTACATATATGGGCCCATGGATGAAGTCAATAGATTGGATATTCATTTATATGTTAGAGTTTTAATAATAGGGATCTTTCATCCACTTCATATTTGCTATATGTATTTTGACTTTTTGAGCAACTGTGGGTCTTCCTCCTGAGGGCCTGGGATGTTCTGGGCCTAGAGGGAATCAGCACATTACCCTCTGTAGATAGAGCCAGGTAGACTATTTCACCTTTGTTCTTTCATTTGACCTTTATGCAGGTAATTTTCTATGAAAGGGCTGAGCATCCTTAGTGACCGTCTACGTCTCATACTTTGTCCTCACATGGTAACAATCAGAAGGACATTGAAGAGGTGCTTCCAGGCTCTATTTAACAGTGCATGATCATCACATGTGCCTGAAAGACTCCATGTTGGGAAAGAGGGTATAAGACTGGGGTTTTCCTTCCTGAGACCAATACTTTCCTGCGATTCACAGACAATCAACATGGAACAATATTCTCTTTTACAAACACTTATTTCAGTTAATGTGAAGCACAAACGTCAGAAGTGTAACCTTTCTTCTTACAGTTAAGAGGTGTCCTTAGAGTAAAGGAAGCAGGTATGTTTACTTATTTAGAATATGGGAAATGAGAATACAGTGGGGGAAAAGAAATTGGAGAAGTAGGTAGGAAAGATGAAGGCTGATCCTGGAGAGTTTTGCCAAATGATGAAGAGGGCTGACTGAAAAAAATCAGTTTTTTTTTTTTGTTAGTGCTGGAAAGATAATTTGGGGATCCTTTGTCTACAGTACCTTGAAATTTATTGACAGTATAAGAGTTATCAAAGTGTTACTAGGCATGCTTCCTAGAGCTAACAACAGCCATTCTCACCAATAATAGTTCCTGGCATGAGGGATTGTCATTTAATAACCTGATTATGGCGGACTTCTTGTAGGATTCCTTTGAGTATCTCCTCCTAACAGATTCATGACAGCTGAAGCTCCCTGATCTGGAAGGTCTCCTACAGGGTACAGTCTGGCCATTAGATATGGGAGTGTTTGACAAAGGCAAGCGGATGAAGTAGATGGAAAAGGCCCCCATATATTCCTTCTACCATATTACCTTCTCTTTTTGGCAGTGCACTGGGATACTCAAAAGGGTGAGAAATGTGTTTGTGCTTTAGAAGACAGAAGTGGAAATGAAAGAAATCCTTTTCTATCTTAGTCTTAGAAGGAAAAGTTTTGCCATTCAGTGTAACCAAGTAAGCCTCGTTGAGGCTGGACTGTGAACAAGTGGGACGTGATATATATCTATGAGCAGTTGTTCCAAAAAGTGGGCATGAGGCTAAATTGGATCATGAATCAAAAAGATTCAGGCTTTCCTTCTTTTAGAAATAAGAAGTATTGGACTGCATAGCCCTGTGACCAAGGACAGAGGAGTTCAATCTATAGAAGGACAACTTGACTTGCAAAAGAAAATCCCAGAATCACAGCATTTCCAAGCTGTAGGGACCTCAGAGTTCACTGACTAAAACTCATGTTGTTGTTCTGAACACAGTCCAATTGGAAGACCCTGGATGAGGGAAAACTTAACACTTTTTAAAGTGAACCAATCCCTGAACATCCACCAGGGCTGATCACATTGAAAACATGTAAACTATAAGAAGAAAAGTATTTGAGATGAGAAGTTCACAATACAGAACATCTGAAAAAATAGATAATAAAATTACTGGCCTCTACTAACTATGCAGAAGAGACCAAAACACCTAAAAGAGATAAGGATGCAAAATGACCATAGGGGAAATAACAGACATTAATGCTATTAAAAACAGACAATCAAGAAAAAATGATTATTGATCCATAAACCAAAAAAATGGCAGCTATGTGGAAAGTGGATTGGAGAAGGTTCTGACTAGAAGCAGGGAAACTAATTAGGAACTTTTGAAATAGTCACAATGAGAGATTATGAAAGCCTACATTCCTTCTCTCCCTCTTCCTCTGTCTCTCTGTCTCTCTCTGTCTCTCTCTGTCTCTCTCTCTCTTTCTCCCTCTCTCATAAGTATATTGTATATGCATTATGTAATATAGAGAATATAATATAGTATATATCATATATGTTGCGTGTATGTGTATATATATTATATATATATATAGTATATAGTATATGTAGTATAGAATATAGAGTATATGTTGTCTCCTCAATCATAGGAAAAGGTCCTTGAAATCAGAGACCATATTTTTGCCTTCATTTACATCCTCAGTGCTTAGTGAGGTACCTAGGATGCAGCACATACTGAAAAACTTGCTAACTGACTTTTGCTTCTTTCCTTCTACCTCTCTTGAGATTTGCCATGGCTACACTCCAAGTCCTAACACTCCTCAGATTGCCAGTGATTTCAGTGCTCTCCCCAGTGGCCTCTTCTCAACCCTCAGCTTTCTTGCTAGCTTGGCAGCTTTGGACCATATTAACTGCTCCTTCCTTCTTGGATTCTCTTTCTTACCTTGGTTTCTGTGATGTTCCTCTACCTTAGACCTCATCCTTCCTGCCTGACTCTTTCTTCTCAGTCTCCTTTGGTGAACATAATCTACTTCCTGAACATTAAGAAGAAGCATCCTCTGAAGTTCTTCCCTGGCCCCCTTCTTTTTCCTTTTTCTTCTCTTGGTGAGCTTATTAGCTTTCATGACTTTATTGTCTCTGTTTATTATTTTTCAAATATGTTTCCAGCTTTAATCCAAGGCATCTCAGTAACATGGTGGATACAGAAGCTGCTTGCAGTTAAGGAGTCTGATGTGCAATTCTTACCTTGGACAGTTGTTGGCTGTGTCTTCCTGGGCAAGTAATTTATCATCTGTCAGCCTTATTTTCCTCATATCTAAAATGGGGTTAATAATAGTGCCTACCTCAGTGGGTTGTCGTGGGAATCAAGTGAGATGATGACCATAGAGTACTTTGCAAGACTTAAAATGCAATAGAAATGTTATGGATTTATTTATCTGTGTAGATGCTGTGCAGACCTATTATCATGCCAGCCCTGTAAAGACAAGGTTATTTCTGCTCTCTTTTTGTTCCCCCAGCACAGCTACTGGCAAGCTGTGGATGCTTAGAAAATACGTATTGAATTGCAGTGCTGAATTGGCTTGCTTGATCCGACAGATTCTCCCATTGTAGTTCTTTATCCACTTTATGCTTTTTCATTTTTGTTGCTACATTATTCAGGATAGTAGTGCCTGATAATGTCTTTATTTTCTCTCAATTTGTTTCAAGTTTCCTTTTCTCATTTTTATTTTCATAATTTGGTCTACCTCCTTTTTTATAAGCACACTCAGCAGTGGTTTATAAATTTTATTCATCTTTTAAAATAGCTTTTTTTCCTTTATTAGTTCATGCTTTCCAATTCTTTTTATCTTACATTTAATTTCCAAGATATTTTTTGTGTATATCTTCATATCATTAATTTGTTGGTTTATTTTTTTTTTCCAATTTCATACTCAATTCAGTAGTCATTGGGTTTTACGTTATTATATGTTTTTGTCTACAAATCAGGGTAAAATGCTCAGATTACCATGTCTTGAAGTTTTTTTTTAAATCCTTCTCCCACACCCCTAGTGGAATGACAGCTCCTTGAGGGCAGGAACACTGTCATTCTTTAATTTGAGTCTTTGCCAATTGACACATGCCAAAACACAATAAACATCGAATCCGTGTACTCTGAGGATTGCAATGGACTTGGTCCTATTCTCTCTATTTTTAATGCAAGGATTTAGGTATCCATTTTCATTCCTTTGATTCATCCCTAAAGTCTTTTATTATTTCTCTATTATTATTTTAAAAGTGCTTTTTGTAGTTCCTATGATTATTTTTGATGCGTCCATCATTCCAGTGTTTTTTTTTTCATTTAGGTCTAGATGTATATAGACTCATATATGCCCAAAAGTATAGGTGGACGTGTGTGTGTTACACAAACACATATAAATGTATTTTATTGAAATATATAGATATATGCATATATATTCACATATCCACTCATCCATGTATATATCAGTTTATAGATGCTATGATGATATATTGAGAACATTCATTAAAATTATTCAAAGTAATACTTATAACACTGGCTTCAGGAAAAGAGAATCAGAGGAAAAAAGTGAAATATGAGAGATCTGGGATTTGTTAATGTGAATAATCCCAGGTGTGAAAACTTCCTCCATAAATGCACAACAAAGCTCTCATATAATTTAATCAATAAACCCTAGTGATTTCCTTGTAGCAAATATCAGTTAAGGAATTTGTAAAGCATTATGTAGATCTTAAATTTTAAAGGCAGGATTTGAACTCATGTCTACAGGATGACAAATCAAGCATTCTATTCAATATGACATGCTGCTTCCATGCAATATAAGATAAAGTCACAAAAATATTCATCATTTCTATAGCTCTTTAACAAATACAAGAGAATTTATAATAAACAAAATGCATCAAATATTTTAGAGTTAGCTCAACCATGGGCCCTGCAGCCAACGTAGAGTGAAGAACACTTTATATAGAACAGTCTTCCATGTTTTCATGACCCCCACACCAACTACTGATCAACTATGACATGGTGGAGCAGGTAAATCAGTCTAGACTGCAAGGTATCTTTTGTGTGAACTAGGAGATGATAGATAAGTCAAATCATGTTAATTGCTACTTCTCCTTGACCCTGACAGATATAGGGCAGGGCCTTGATTCTAAGAGCCCCAGGAATATCAGTGCCCCATTCCTCTACTCCCCACTGTCTTTGATTCCAGATTTACCTCTCAGACATCATCAAGTGAAGCAACCATTGTAGAGAAGAGGACACATCAACCCTGCCACAATCAGTGCCTACCACATCCTAACAAGCAGATAAACTCAAGAGTTATGGAAATATGTACCTCCCCCTCACCACCAGCTTGGCTTTGGGGCTCATATTCCAAGGAAGCAACACCCCACCCCTTGCAAATGAGATCCTCCAGTGGCCTCTGTAGGTATGACAACTTCTGTAACCACAGTTACTGATGCCCCAGAAAAGAAAATATTACCAAGTCCTCCACATTGTGAGATGATTTGACATCTGAAAATGATAAAGTTTTGTCAATGAAAATAGTATTGAAAACATTTCATTACCATAACATATGCCTCTACACTCTAAGAACCAGTGGACTTTTCTATCTGGTTTGTAGCTGAAATCTCTTATGGATGTTTTCTCCCTCATCAGAAGGTGAACTCTTTGACAACAGGGACTGCTTTGATTTCTTCTTTTTATCCCCTGTTTCAGCAGAGTCTTTGCACATAGTAGGTGAATAATAAAAGCTTTGTTAACTCATTTGATTTAATCCAAGCCAGATACAAGATCTATATTAAAAGAAAATCTCTGTTAAGATAAAAAAGGAATAATTAAATAATTATAGAGATTATTAATGTAGGGATATAGGGAACTCCAACATAGTAAATAAAGCAATACTATGTAAATTCATTAATTTAATGGAATTCTCATCAAAATGAATTTGTCTAATGAAATGCCTATCAAACACCAATAAACTACTTCATAGGATAAAATAAAATAGGAACAAGAATTATGTAAAGATGAAAATTTATGAGGATATCAAGGGGAACCATGAAAAAAAGTGGATCTAGCCTTCCAGATCTTGAATTATACCATCAATCAGTACCTCTGAAGAGTATCTGGTACTTCAGGTGGGGAGGAGAAAAGAATCAGTGGGAGAGAATAGAGAACTGGAAAGGATCAAGGCCATCAAACAAATGCCTGATAAATTCAAGTTAACAAAGCATTAGGAAAGATAACAACTGTTCATCAAAAGTTGCTGGGGGAATCCAATAGCACTACGACAACAAATGGTATTTGATCCACACCTCACACAACATACAGAAGAAAATTTCAAGTACATCTATTAACTATATATAAGAATTATTAAAATAAAGTGACATATTTATAATGATTGTAGAGCTTGTATTAACTAATCAACTAACAGAAGAAACTCGGTGAGAGTTATTTTGATGGACTTATGTCAAATAAAAGTCCATGGCTAATTAAAAGCCATGTGGATAGAATAAAAAGGATGCAAATTAGGCCTTTATCAGCACAAGAGATCCTGGTCATGCAATGTATCATCCAAAACATATTAGGAATTCACACATTAATAAAAGCAAGATTATTTTCCCAATAGTATGTTAAGAGGCAGTTGAAAAGAAAGAAAAAAAATATGAGTAACCATCAAAAACTGTGCAAATTTTCTTCTTATAGGAGAAATGCACATTGAAACAACAATGATGTATGCCACCTGATGGCCCTCAACTGAACAACGGGGCTTTGAAATGATACAATTCATTATTTTGAGCTACAAAGTTGACTTCAATTGACAGGGGAAATGACAAAACCAATTGTGGTATAGAAATATAATTGATTACTATTGAATTTAGAGAAAAAATAAGTATGAAGAACTCAGTGAGGCCTGGGAATATTCCCTTCAGTACATGACCTGATGCAATATGAAGTAATTGAAACAACCACAACAAAGAGATCCATGACTATAACAACGTAAATGGTTTACAAAACCACAAAGCAACAAAGGAAAACTGAAAATTGTGCAATTATAAATAACACAAAGCTGGAAACTTGAATAGTTGGACAAATTTCCCTCCATTCCTAATGCTCTCAGAGAGGAGGACACTTGATATGGACTATGACATATATGATCAGGCTTGGTTGGGGCTCTCCTTGAATATGCTGAAGTCTTCTTTTTTTCCTTTCTGTTTTCTCATTCTTTGTTACTAGGGAGGGCTCATTGGGCAGGGCAAGGCAAAAGGATACATTCAGAAATGAAGGCGCTATAAAATAAAATCTCTTCACTTGGAAATTAATCCTTTGGAAACTATGGAAAAGCAAGCTGAAAAAAATGTGAATTGCTACAAACTTCTTAAAAACAAAAACATAAGATAGCATTATAGAGTTCTATTTTAATAGGATAGAAATCTTCATGCCTCTGACCCCTTTGACAGGGAGTGGGGGAGAATGATACACACACATACATACATATACATATATGTGTATATATACACACACATACATATATTTGTGTATATGCATATATATATCATATATGGTATATCTGTATATATATATGTTCCCCTATTCAAAGGGTCAATACATATATGCACACATATACATGTACACAAATATGTATATCTATCTACATATGGAATATGTGTGCATCTGTGTATACAAAAACGCTTATAGGTTATATATATACATATCATTCTTTCTATAGATAGGTATACAATACACATATTTCATATGTGTATATATATGCATGTGTGTAGATTTATATATATATATATACAGAGAGAAGCATATATAATATGTACATCATACATATATGTTTTTGTGTATATATACACATACTTATATTTTTATATATATATTTGTAAATGCATGTAAAATCTCCCATTCAAAGTAGCATAATTTACAATGGAAACAATTTGAAACAATGACAAGTCTTGTGATTGAAGAGTCTCTGCACACATTGTGGTCTCTGAACACACCAGAATAGGATTGTGCCATGAAATTGATATATAGAGTAACAAGAAAAGAAAAATGACCCAAAATAACTCGATACACGTCCGTATCTATTGTAATGATCACAAGATGATGAAAGCAATTACAAAATCAAAGATAATATAGCAGAATTCAGAAAGGGACTTGGAACTCAGCAACATGTATTATTATTACTATTACTATTATTTTGTTAAAGTAAACATAGACATGTTTAATTTAATATATTAAAATAATAAAGTTTATGGTCATTTTAGGTTTCTTTAATGCATGCTTTTATTGCTAGTGATTAGTTTCGTAATAAATAAAAGGGAAAAAAAACACCTTCAGAAACTATAGAGCAAGGACGAAGGTTCTCAGAAGGAAGCCTGCCCACTTCCCAGCTGTGTGATCACAGACAAATTTCCAGCCCCCAGTGAGCCTCACTGTCCTTTCTTCCTCATGGCATTGTTTGGAGAAAAGTGCTTCTTAAACTACAAAATTATCCACAAATATGAGCCAGGATTGTTTCTAGCTATTGATTTCAACTTCTAAGTTCTAAACCAAAGCAGCTATTGAAGAGCCCATTTGAAAATGTTTTCCCTTATCTCCTCCTTGCCTCCTAGCTGAAGAGCTAATGGAAAGTTTAGCCAAAAGCAGAACATCTGCACTTCCAATATTATTCCCCAGATCTGTGTAGCTCCTTGATATATTGTGAAAGTATGAAAATCTGCATCAATCAGTCATGGAACTTCTTTGAAATACTGAGATCTTTCTTTCTCCATCAGTCCAGCATTGAGATGAAAACATGATTGAGCTAAACTTTTGTGTCTATTACTCATAATGGAAAAATGGATTTGGCAGTCTATTTCTCTCCCTGCTCCTTAGAGCCCTTGGATAACTTCCTCTTGATCTTTGGTAGACAGGAATGAGAGCCACAGGACACTGCTCTGGGGAATTTTAGAACAGCAGTTCCTTTTTGTTAGGTAATAGTAGAGAATTTGCTTTTGACTCAGAGGACTTTGGCCACTGATAGGAGTAGGGTTGTTGTCCTTCATTCTCAAAGAGGACCAAAATGACATTACTATGTTGGGGTCATGGTGCAGGGATGTTTAGCTGTGACTGATCAGACCAACGTGAGCTCAGGAGTGCTCTGCCGCAGCTCATCCACACATAGTCCATGTGAACATTTGGAGTGGAGATGACTCTCAATTTGTGCAGATCACATTTCTTTTGAGCTGCTGCAATTCTGTTTCACTCATAGAACACAGAACCTTCTTTAGTGTGAGCACACCATGCTGGGTGGTCCTATGCCAGTGCCTTGCATGTCATGCAATTGATTCCAAAGTTCTTCAGAGAAACCTTGAGAATGTCCTTGTATCTCTTCTTCTGACCACTTCTTGCCCTGTGTGAGTTCTTCATAAAGTAGTCTTTGAAGCAAATGCACATTTGTCATTCAAACAACATGGCCAGCTCATAGGAGTTTTGCTGTCTGCAGTAGAGTTTGAATGCTTCTCAGTTTAGCTCAAAAAAGAGCCTCAGTGTCCAGTACCTTATCTTGCCTGATCTTCAGAATCTTACTTAAAACAATTTAAATGGAAATATTTCAGTTTCCTGGCATGGCACTGGTATAATGTCCAGGTTTCATAGGCATGCAACAATGAGGTCAACACAGTGGCTCTTGTAGAACTTCAGTTTGGTGGTCAGTCTAATACCTCTTCTTTCCCACACTTCCCCTTGGAATGTCCCAAACACTGAGCTAGTTCTGGCAATCTGTGCATACACATCATCATCTATATGTACACCTTTGGAGAGTATACTACTTAGGCAGGTGAAATTGTCCACAACATTCAACATTTCTCCATTTGCTGTAACTGATGGTTCTATGTTTGGATGATATGGTGCTGGCTGGTGGAGAGCCCATGTTTTCTTGGTGTTAATTGTTAGGTCAAAATTAGCACAAGTGGCAGAAAACTGATCCATATGCTATTGCATCCTAGCCTCAGAGGCTGCATCTTTGCATACATCATCTTTGATAAAATTTTGCATAACAACTCTCCACATCAATGTTGGCTTTATAGACTTTTCAGTTAAATAAATGACTGTCATTGTGCTATCTGACCTTGATGCCATTTCATCCTTGTTGAAGGTATCTGGCAACATTTATGAAAATATTGTGTTAAAAAGCATGGGATCAAGCACAAAGTGCTATTTCACTCTAATAATAACTGGTAAAGAGTGAAAGTATTGTCCATTACCTAGAACCTATGCAAGCATGCAACTATGGAAATATCAGAAAATACTGATGAACTTCTCCAGGCAACCACATTCTGACATAATTTTCCATAAGCCCTCGCAACTGACAGTATCAAAGGCCTTGGTCAGATCAGCAAACATTATGGACAGACCTCTGTTCTCCTCTTGACATTTCTCCTGGAGGTGTTGGCATCAAACACCACATCGACCATTCCTAGGCCCTTTCTCAAACCACACTAGCTCTCAGGTAGATGACCATCTTGCAGGTGAAGGATCATCCTATTAAGGAGGACTCTGGCAAGACTCTTGCCAGCAATGACTAAGAAAGAGACCCCCTTGTGATTGTCACAAGAAAACTTATTTCCTTTTCCTTTATAGAGATGGGCAATAGAAGCATCCTTGAATTCCTGAGGGATAACTTTCACTTGCCATATAACCTGGAAAATTTCAGTCAGCTTCTTTTCATGAGTAGTAGACCCCCTGCCTTGTAAATCTCAACTGAAATTCAATTCCAGCACCAGGAACTTTGCCTCATAAGAGGAGCATAATGACATTCAAAACCTCCTCTTCAGTTGGAACCTCAGCTAGAATAGGACTAACTACAAACTGAGGTAAAGGGTCAATGGCCTCAGCATTGATTGATGATGTTCTATTGAGAATGCTATGGAAGTATTCATCCCATCTCTCCCAAATCATGTCCTTATCACTAATCAATGTGGCTCCATCAGTGTTGAGTAGTTAAGATGCACAATAGGTCTTTGGCCAATAAATATCCTTTAGGGTATAGTAAAAGTACTTTGGATTGTTACTATCAGCATAAAACAGAATTTCATCTACCTTTTTACTGAACCAATAATCCTGCATCTCTCTAAGCTTTTTTTTTTTTTTTTGCACTTTGGTACATTAAACGTGTGCATGCTTATGGACAACAAGAAATTCAGTAGATCTGAAAGATGAACAGCTCTTGTTGTGAGAGAACTCAGAAGGTATTATATCCAAATAGCAGTTTTGAATGAAAAAAGGTTGACAAATGAAGGCCAGCTTATTAAAATCAGAACTGGATACATGTTTTTTTTTTTCTGGAGTGGCCACAGTGAAGGGAAGTGTTGTGAAACTAAAATAGGTTTTAAAATCAAAACTGATCTAGTTAACAAGTTTCATGCCTCCCAACAGGAGTGAATGAGAGGCTCATGACAATGTAATGGCCACATGCAGGAAAGCACCATGCCATCACCAACAGTCAGTGGTACTATCATCATAAGCCCTAATAAGGTCAAAGAAAAATTTGATGAAACCCTGGAGTCCCTCATAATCAATGTGCTGAAAGAGAACAAGTTTGTAATTCTAGATACTTTATTGCCATAGTAGGCAGAGTGTCAGATGTGGCAGGGAGAAATGGAGTCAGAAAGAGCGAAAAAAACAGTCACTTGCTACTGAAGACTTGTGCATCTAATGACCTTCTCATCACCAACATTGTCTTCTACTTACCTAAATGCAATAAAGCTTCATGGATGCACCCTCACGGGAAACATTGACATTTAATAGACTATGTCATTGTAAGGAGAAGAGACAGATAGGATGTGAGAGTGATGAAGGAGATCTGTTCCACAGAGTTCTGGAATGGATCATAGATTTATCCTCTCCAAAATAAACATCAGTACTCAGTAGAAGTGGCAGCCCCAGGCATGAAAACTACCAGAAGACAATGTCAACAGATTAGATCACTTCTTCAAATGTGAACAGTTTCTTGCTAACTTAGAGGGAAAGCTGAGCCAACACATGATTGACTCCCTTCCAGAGAGCCATTCTATATTACAAATAATCTTTTTAAGCACAAAAAAAGAAAAAAAAAGAAGAAAACCCATGTAACTAATCAATACATCCAAACAGTCTGAAATATGTGCAATATACAAGAGTTGTGGACCTTTAACCTCTGCCCAGCAGTGAGGATGTCTTCTCATAGCTTCTTTTGAGTCATACTTGTTCTTTATTATTTCTCAACATTCACTTTTGATTATTTTGTCATTTTCTACTAATACTGCTGATATTGTAGTCATTATGTACATTATTTTTTCTGACTCTGTTTACTATACTCTGGATTAGTTCATGCAGCTCTTCCTAGGCTTTTCTGTACTCATCACATTCATCATTTCTTACAGCCCAAGAATAATCCGTTACAACCATGTGCCAGTATTTGTTTAGCCATTCTCTAGCCAATGGATTGTACTGTTTACAATTATTTGTTATCACAGTAAATGCTTCTATAAACATTTCAATGTATATTGGGACATTCTTCTTGTCAATAACCCACTTGGTATATAAGCCCAACTAATAGAAACTTTTTTTCAAAGAGTCTGGACATTATAGTGACTTTAATTACACAATCCAAAATTCCCTTTCAGAATTGATTTACAGCTCCACTAATAATACACTAAGGTGCTTAACTTCCCATAATTCCTGCAACACTGACTATTCCCATCTTTCTGTCATTTTTTTTTTCAAATTTGCAGATATGAAGGGAAACCTCAGGAATGTTTTTATTTTTGTTTTTTTTTTATAGTGATTCAGAACATTCTTTTATATGACTGTTAATAGTTTGCATTTCTCTTCAGAACTACTTTTTTGTATCTTTTGATAATTTTTTTATTGCAGAATGGCTTTTGGTTGTGTATATATTTGCTACTTGTTTATACATCTTGGATAGCAAATTCTTATCAGAGAAATTTATACAAAGAAATTTTCCCATGTGATTACTTTACTTATTATCCTAAGTGCATTAATTTTGTTTGTGCTGAAGCTTTTCAGTATCATGTGGTCAAAGTTTATCTTCTGTAATTGTCTACATCCCTTTTTTGCTTATGCTACCCATTGCTGTTAGAGGTGTATTATTTGCTTCTCTTCTAACATTTTAAATAGTATGATCTTTAATAATAAGGTTTTATTCCCATTTAGAAAGTATTAAGGAACATGGTATAAGTTCTTTGTCTAAAGCTAATTTTTGCCAACCTTTCTGCTTTCTGATTTTCTGGGGCATTTTTTTTAAATTTTTAATCAAACAGGGAATTCTTTCCTAAGTGATGCATGTTTTTGTTTCACTAAATAAAGGGATATTGAATAATATTGTTTATAATTCTCACTTGTCTAGTCTATTCTCTAGATCTTTCCATGAGTTTTTGAAACAATACCAGATGTTTTGGATAATGACTATTTTGTGATATACTTGGAGCTCTGGAAGTGCTATCCTTCATTTGCCCATGTGTCTTATTATTTGCCTTGATTTTAGATCCTTTTATTTTTTGAAATAATTTTGTTGTTATTTTACCAACTATTATAAAATATTCCTTTGATAATTTGGTTGATATGGAGTATTAAAACTAAATTAACTGAGAAAATTGTCATTTTTGTTATACTGACATTGCCCAGCTATCTATCTGTCTATCTATCGATCTATACATATATATGAGTGTATGTATGTAAATAAAATGATTTTGTAGACTCATCCCCAGAAACTTAATAGTTTCATTCCCAGAAACTTTATAGTAATTTGGAATAGTATTTCTTTTTTTCTGTTGTTGGCTCTTGTATTTTATTATTTCATAAAAATTCATTTGAGTTTTGAGAGCTTATTTTGAAGCTAACACTTTTGCAGACACTATTGTCTCATTTAATGTATTTAATATCTTTTCTGATTCTCCAGGATTTTCCAAGTATAACATCATATCATCAGCAAGTGGGATAATTTTATCTCAATTTTACCTGTCTTTGTGCCATTGCTTTTTTGCCTTATTGCTATTGTTAGAATTATTGCTATTTTCAAAGTAGCTATTGTTATTTATCCAATAACACTAGCAAGTGTGGATATCCTTGCTTTACTCCTATATTTATTCAGAGGTTGCAAATAATCCTTGTTGCATATGATGCTTACTTTTTGATTTAGATAGATATTTTTTATGATATTGAGTCCCTCTAAAAATATGCTTTGTATGATTTTAAGCACAAATGACTATTGTATTTTGTCAAAGGTTTTTTTTGCATATATGGAGGCAATTGTATAGTTTTTGGTCATTTTTGTTTTCAATATGATTAATTATTTTGATTATTTTCCCAACGTTAATTATTTTGCATCCTTGAATCCCTAGAATATCATGATAGATTTTTTAAATAAATCACTTTTAATTTTTTAAAAAATCTTTGCATTAATATTCATTTATAATATTGGTTGATAGTTCTCCTGTGTTTTACCTTTTCCTTACTTAGGTATTAGGACTATATTTGCCTTATAAAAAAATCTTATAGCATATTTTCTTTCTCAGTTTTTGAGAATGAATTTATGTTAATTTTTCTTTAAAGGTTTGGTAGAATTCTTCCTGTGGATCCACTAGAAGAAGCAGGGTTTTTTTTTCCTCTCTTGTGATTCCTTTATAGTTAGTTCTGTTTCTGTTCATGAGTGTGTTATTTAAGATTTCTATTTGGTCTTCTGCCAGTTTGTGTAGTTTGCATTTTTGGAGGTATTCCTCTATTTGAAGTCCTCAGTTTTGGTGGCTGATAACTGTATAGAACAGATTGTGATGATGGTTTTTCTTTCTTCTGCTTTACTGTGGCTTCATCTTGCTCATTTGCTAGTCTGATGATTTGATTTCTTTCTTGCTTCTTTTTATAAGCATCAGCTTTATTAGATTTTTTCAAATAACTAGTTTTGTTTATTTTGTCAGTTCTATAGATTATTGGAACCAAGTCTAACTATATCTATTCTATTTTAAATATATTCTCTATTGTGCTTAATTTTACCTTGTTTATTTGTTGGATTTCTAGTTTTTAAATGCATATTCAGTTCTTTAATCATCTCTATCTGCTGATTGTATGTTTCTAGGGATTTGATTTCTCATTCAAGATATTTTTGTATCCCAGAAATTTTGGTATTATGTTTCATGTTTATTATTTAATTGTTCCTATGATTTTTCTGTGCCCAAGTCATTATTTAGAATTTTAATATTAAGTTTCATTTTGAGCCTGTATCTTTTGTTTGTGCTCCCCAACTGATCACTATTTTTATTGTGTCATGATCTATGAAGGGTATGTATAGTATTTCTGCCTTTTTACATTTGTTCCTAAAATCCCTTACCCTAATACATGTTTAAGATTTGTAAAAGATCGGTCTGGTGCTGAGAAACATGTATGTTTTTTAGCAGCATCATTTAGAAGATGCTATTTTTTTTTTTAGATATAGTCTCTCCAGCAATATGTCAAATTGTGTATTTTCTCTCTCTTTTTTTTAATCTTTCCTTTGGAGTCATCCAAAACTGAAGAAAGGGTATTAAAATCACCTGAAAGTATTATATTACTGTCTATTTCTTTTTTAATTCAGTTATTTTTTCCTTTATTATTTTGACGCTAAGATATTCTGAGAATGTAAATTTAATATTGATATTGATTTATTATCTGGTTAATCTTTGCATAAAATATTTTCATTTTTTACCCCTTTTATGTTATGAATATTGTTTTTCCTTTGATAGCATGATTGTATTTCTTTTTATTAATTTTATTTTAATATGGATTTATATTTTTGGCATTTCTTAGAAACAGCGGATTTGAGGGGTTTCTTTTCTTATTCAATTTCTCACTTTTTCCATTTTTTGGATTGTTTAATCCATTCATATTTAAAGTTATGAGAGTTCAGTTCATATTTTCCTCCATTTGTCTCTGCTATTTTCCCCAAATTTTGATTTTTCTCTCTTCCTCTGTATATATAGTAATCACATCAGTTATTTTCGCTTATTCTACTTTTTTATGCAAAATTTGTTTATTTATTTTTCATCTCTTCATTTCCCCCTACTTAATAGTATTTTTTTCAAATTACATGTGAAGATAGTTTTCAACATTCACTTGTATATGATTTTGAGTTCTAAATTTTTTCTCCCTTTTTTTCTCTGCTTCCCCCTCCCCCAAGACATCAAGCAATTCAATATAGTTTATATATGTAAATCATATAAAACATATTTCCACATTATTCATGTCATGGAAGAAGAATCAGAACAAAAGGGAAAAAACATAAGAAAGAAAACAAAAACAAAAAACAAAATAAGAGAAAACATGCTTTTATCTGCATTCAAACTCCATAGTTCTTTTTCTGGATGTGGGTAGCATTTTCCATCATGACTTTTTTGGAATTTCTTATATCATTGTATTGCTGAGAAGATCTAAGTCTATCAAAGTTGATTATCGCACAGTGTTGTTGTTACTAAGTACAATATTCTCCTGGTTCTGTTCACTTCACTATGCATCAGTTCATACCAGTCTTTCCAGGTTTTTCTGAAATCTACCTGCTCATCATTTCTTATAGCACAGTAGTATTCCATTACATTCATATGGCACAACTTATTCAGCCATTCCCCAATTGATGGGCATGTCTTTGATTTCCATTTCTTTGCCAGCACAGAATGCTTGTATAAATATTTTTGTACAAGTGGCTCATTTTCCATTTTTTATTATCTCTTTGGGATATAGACCTAGTAGTGGTATTACTGGATCAAAAGGTATGCACAGCTTGGTTGCCCTTTGGGCATAGTTCCAAATTGCTCTCCAGAATAGTTAGATCAATCCAAAACTCCACCAACAATGCATTAGTGTTCCAGTTTTCCACATCTTGTCCAACATTTATCATTTTCTTTTTCTGTCATATTAGTCAATCTGATAGGTGTTTGGTGGTCCCTCAGAGTTATTTTAAGTTGCATTTCCCTAATCAATAGTGATTTAGAGCATTTTTTTCATATGAGTATAGATTAGCTTAATCTACTTTAATAAGGAAACCTTATTCCCACTGATTCTCATTCCACCTCAACCCACTCCCATTTGTTACCCCATTTTCTGATGTTGGAGCTTTGCTTAACTTAATTCTTCTTATTAGGCTTTTTAATTCTTCCTCAACTTGATTTTTTTTCTTTCAATTACATAGTCAAGTGAAATTAAACTTCTTTTTTCAACTTGTGTTATGTACAAATCTTTAAATTTTCATTTTTCTACCCTTTTCTAAAACTAACCAAAGTAGTTTCATTCCCTCTTCTTTCAATTATTTATCTTCTTTTTATGTCTTCTAAAGTTTTAGTCTTTGATTCCTATCCCTTATAATTATCTAATTTTTTTTCTGTAGTCTCTGTGTTCTTCATGCTATTAAAACTACTATAGGATCTTTCTTCTAAGTAATCATATAAAAATATGATTATTTTATATAGTCGACTGTCCCTCTTATTCTGTTGGGTCTCACTTCTAAAATACATTTCTTGCAGGTGAGAGAGAGGGAATTGGCTCATGGGAGGAATTTTCCTATGTCCTTGATTATTCAATCCATTATTTACTTTTGCCCTTTCCACAGACATTGTTTTTTCTATTTCTTATGGAATCTCTTCCCTATATGTATGCTCTCCCACTCTTCTAGGTTTCAGTTGCCCCCAAAGCTCTGATTACCTTTGTCATGTGGCAGAATGAGTGATCTAAGTACCAGATCCCTGTAGATTATACTCATTGTAAGGTCCCCATATCTTATTATTCAATACCTCTCTAACCAACATGGAAGCAGCCATCATTATTATTTTCTTCTGACGCTGAAATAAGATTTTCTCATTTCTGTTCTCCTTTACAATACCTGTATTGGCCTCCTCACCTATTATCCTACAGATTTTTGTTTTCTGAGGGACAATGAGGATTATTGTATATTCATTGTTAGCCTTGACTCCATTAACATACATTATATATTTTTCCCCAACTTCTTCCTCCAATTATTTCTTTTATGCTCTGTACCATCTAGTAATTTAGGCTTGTAAAAACTATTAATTCGCCTATAGGCAGGGTGTTGTTGTGAGATTTAGTCTATTAAATTTCATACTGTTTCTTTGCTGTCACTTTTATTTGACTTCTGCTTTCATCTCATTTTCTTGTATGCATTTAGAAAGAAGTATTTTTACATGTTTTATTTTTTCCAATTACATGTAAAGATAGTTTTCAACACTCACTTTTGGAAGACTTTGAATTCCATTTTTTCTCCCTCTTTCCCTCTTTCTCTCCCTTTCCCACTCCCCAAGACAGCAAGGAATCTTATATAGTTTATACACATAAAATCATATTAAACATATTTACACACTAGTCCCGTTATGAAAGAAGAATCAGGACAAAAGGAAAAAAAAAACCTCAAGAAAAAAAAAAAACAACAAAAAAGGAGAAAATAGCATGCTTCCATCTGCATTCAGACTCCGTAGTTGTTTCTCTGGATGTGGACAGCATTTTCCATCATGAGTCTTTTGGAATTGTTTTAGATCATTGCATTGCTGAGAAGAGCAGAGTCTATCAGTCAGTCATCACACAATGTTGCTGCTACTGTGTATGATGTTCTCCTGATCCAGCTTACTTCACTCAGCATCAATTCATGTAAGTTTTAGAAAGAAATCTCTTCACAGTTTCTATGTCATTCTGTTGTTCTTGGTTGCTGTATTTATTTTCCCTTTCTATTTTTCTTTTTTTGAGAAGTAAAGAGATTACACAGGTCTGTTTTTTTTCTGATAATGTTTCAAACAATCTGTTTTTATTTTATTTAATGTTCATCTTTTTGTACCATTATTGGTTGGGGTAAGTTTTCCAGGATAGGTTATTTGGGATGTGCCTGGAATGTTTTTGCTTTTCAGAAAATCTTTTTCAATTTTCTCTAGAGGTTTTTGGTTGGTTCAGAATTGTCTTGTGTTTTCAAAGTTCTTTTCCTTTTTACTGAAATGTCTTTCATTGAGTCAATTGTTAAATGTATCCACTACGTGTCTTTGAATTTGTAGCATTTTTTTTCCTTGAGGCAATCTGTGCCTTCTTTCAATCCATACTTTGTTTTCTGTGTTCAGAAGTTCTGAGATTTTTTTTGTATTATTTCTTGCATTATAATATTTAGGTTTTTTTTAAACCTGTCATATTCTTCTGAGAGATCTATTATCTTCAAGTTGTCTTTATATATTCTGTCTTCTAAATCAGTGTATTTTACATGTATGGAGATCATGTTGCTCTTAATATAATTGCTCTTTGTTATTCTTATTTCAGATTACCCTTCACTTCAGTGAATTTGCCTTCTCAATTAGTTTTTCTAGCTTTTGTTTTTCTTGGTGAAATTTCCAATCGTGGTTTCAAGGGTTTATTTTTGTATTAATTATTTCTGCTATATAAACTATATATTCTACCTTCACAATTTTTTGTTTCTCTTTTTAAACTTTTAGGAACATGTTGTTGTAGTTGAATGTTCTCTTGAAAATATATAGGTTCTTCTAATTCATCAGGTGTCTACTCAGGTGTCTGGAAGTACTTGTTTTCCACTTCTGTCTAGACTCTTTTCCCTGATCTGGGAGCCATGTTCCTTTTTGTTGTTAATATCTTCCCTATTGCTTATCTCCTTTCTTTAACACTCATTCTCTGACTTTTTTCTTTGATGACGTTTTCCATGGGGCTTAAACATCAAAAATCTTTCTCTTATACTGGATAATTAGCATTTCACAAGGTCTGATCTAGGGTCATAGAGCTGACCTCATATGGGTGCTAGAGTTTTTTCATCCTCAAGCTGCAGAGAATATCACATGACTACATATAAATTTCCTATAGTTTCCTTTGTTTTTTAGTTCTCTGGCTGAGCTCTGTTCTAGCATTGAATACTGCCTCACTGCTATTACAGTAAGGACAAGTGTCTGCCTTTTGGTTTACTGAGGCATTGAGAGGAGAACAGGAAAGGTGGTGGAAAATAATGTGCTGAGGAGAGTTCCAATTCTGGGAATGAAGATGGCAGAGTAAGAAGTAAGTTGCTCTCACCATCCCTTATTAATCTCTGAAAGTACAGAAAATATCACCCCAGGAAAAACCCTGAAACAGTTGAATAAGCATAAAGACAGGGTGCAGCAGTCCAGTAGCCCAGGTAGCTTGAGGGATTAATGGTAAAGGACTCTCTTGCCCTGGGAGAATGAGAGTAGTACAGAATGGGAGTCATTCCAGCAAGCTAGAGGAAAGCCCAATCTCAGCAAACCAGAGGGAGATCCTGAACCCCAGGTGTTGGAGCAGGCAAACACCAACACCAGGACCCCCCAAATGCCTCAGTATGGGCAGGGGAACTAGTGGAAACAAGCTGGGAAAACCATCATGTTCCTCACATTCTATAGAAGTCCCAGTGACTCATCAAAACTCTGGGAAGTGCTCTAAGACAGAAAGGACTAGGTGGAGAAACATCCCTCATTGGTGAAACATCCATCTGCAAGGAGCCAAAGAAAGCAAAAGGAAAGAAAGGCCCAGGTGATCAGGCAAACTCCAGAGGCCAGACTACCCAATCCTACCCCTAGAGCTCCAGTGTTGCTGATTCCAGCCCAACACCAGGTAAGCTGCAAGAACCCTACAGCCTCCAACTGCCAGCATTGGAGGCCCCACCACACAAAGTCAGTAACCAGGCCCCAGGCTCCCAGCACAAGAAGCTTGGGTCAGTGCCCCCTGCTCCCTAGCAGGACAGCTCAATTGTCTTAATGGTCAGGAAATAAGCAAACACCATGTGCAAAAAGAAACATACTATAGATTCCTATTATGGGAACAGTGAAGATCAAGGCAGAAATTCTGAAGAGGAAAACATCATCAACAAACCACATCGGGAACCTCAAAAGGGAATATAAACTGGTCTGAAGCCTAAAAAGCCTTCTTGGAAGAGCTCAAGAAGGACTTTAAAAGTCAAATAAGAGAGGTAGAAGAAAAATTGGGAAAAGAAATGAGAGGTATGCAAGAGAGAATCAATAGCTTGCAAAAGGAAAGAAAGGCCCAGGTGATCAGGCAACCTCCAGAGGCCAGACTACCCAATACTATCCCTAGAGTTCCAGTGTTGCTGATTCCAGCCCAACACCAGGTAAGCTGCAAGAACCCTACAGCCTCCAACTGCCAGCATTGGAGGCCTCAGCACACAAAGCCAGTAACCAGGCCCCAGGCTGCCAGCACAAGAAGCTTGGGTCAGTGCCCCCTGCTCCCTAGCAGGAGA
>NW_020954577.1:20823248-20856260 GCF_900497805.2 Vombatus ursinus | reverse complement strand
AATTGGGAAAAGAAATGAGAGGTATGCAAGAGAGAATCAATAGCTTGTAAAAGGAAGGATACAAATTAACTGAAGAAAACAATTCCTTAAAGAGCAGAATTGGACAAACAGAAAAGGAGACACAAAAAGTCACTGAAGAGAAGAATTCCTTAAAATATAAAATGAGTCAAATAGAAAAGGAGGTACAAAATTTTATAGAAGAAAACAATTTGTTAAAAATTAGAATTAGGCAAATGGAAGATAATGACTATGAGAGAGAGCAAGAATAAGTTAAACAGAAACAAAAGAATAAAAAAAAGTAGATCAAAATGCAAAATACCTCATTTGTAAAACAACTGACCTCGAAAATAGATCCAGGAGAGACAATTTAAAAATTAGCAGTCTACCTGAAAATCAGGATAAAAAAAAAAGAGCCTGGACAGCATCTTTCAGGATATCATCAAGGGAAACTGCACTGAGTTCCTAGAACCAGAGGATAAAATATCCGTGGAAAGAATCCACCAGTCACATGCTGAAAGAGATCCCAAATTGAAAACGCCAAGAAATATAGTAACCAAATTCCAAAATTAACAGGTCAAAGAGAAAGTACTGTAAGCAGCCAGAAAGAAACAAGTTAAACATCATGGAACCACAGTTAGGATTACACAGGACCTTGCAGCTTCCATATTAAAAGATTGTAGGGTATGGAATATGATATTCAGTAAGGCAAGGGAGCTTGGATTACAGCTGAGGATCAACTACTCAGTGAAAAAGAGCATAATCTTTCAGGAGAGAAGATAGGCATTCAATGAAATAGGAGACTTCCAAACCTTCCTTACAAAAAGACCAGAGCTCAACAGAAAATTTGATCTTCAAATACAAGACACAAGAGAGACATAAAAAGGTAAATGGACAGAAAACAACAACAACAACAACAACAACAACAACATGTTATTAATAAGGGCAAATTGTTTACATTCCTGAAAGGGAAGATGACACTTGTAACTCTTGAGAACTGTATTGTTATTACACCATGTTAAAGGGGTATACATAGAGGGGGTGAGTATAAGTGGACTTTGATATAATGATAAAAAAATCTAATCAAGTGGGTTAAATGGATCTAAGTAAGTGGATTAATCTGATTTAACTAGGGGAATTTAATGGGAGAAAAGGAAAGGAGGAGGAAAATATGAGTAAATTAGTTTACAGCAAAAGGTACAAAAACAGTAGAGGGAAAGAAGGGAGGGATATGAGCATTGTTTGAACCTTACTCTCATCAGATTTGGCTCAAGCAGTGGGAGGGAAGAGGGGAAAGAAAAGGGAGAGGATTTAGAAGGGAGGGAAGAAGTAGTAAGGGTAAAGGGGAAAAAAAGGGAGGGACCTAATAGAAGGGAGTCAGGACTGAAGGAGGGGGTGGTCAAAAACAAATCATTAGTGAGAAGGGAAGGGGAGAAAGGAGAAAGAAAAGCACAAATGAAGGAAATAGGAAGGAGAGAAAGACACAGATAGTAATCATAACTGTGAATGTGAATTGGATGAACTTTCCCATAAAACAGAAGTGGATAGCATAATGGATTAAAAACCATAATCCTGCAATATATTGTTTATAGGAAACATATTTGAAACAGAGGGACACACACAGGGTAAAGGTAAAAGGCTGGAGTAGAATATATAATGCTTCAACTGAAGTAAAAGAAAAAAAAAACAGGGGTAGCAATCCTGATCTCAGACAAAAGAAAAGCAAAAATAGATCTTATCAAAAGAGATAAGAAAGGAAACTACATCCTGCTAAAAAGCACCAGGCACCATAGACAATGAAATAATATCATTACTAAACATATATGCACCAAATGGTATAACATCCAGATTCTTAGAGGAGAAGTTCAGGGAGTTACAGGAAGAAATAGATAGCAAAACTATACTAGTGGGGACCTCAACCTCCCCCTCTCTGAACTAGATAAATCTAACCACAAAATAAACAAGAAAGAAGTTAAAGAGAGAATAGAATATTAGAAAAGTTAGGTATGGTAGACCTCTGGGGGGGAATAAATAGGGATAGAAAGGAATATACTTATTTTTCTCAGCTGTACATGGCATGTACATAAAAATTGACTATGTACTGGGGCATAAAAACCTCACAATCCAGTACAGAAAGGTAGAAATATTAAATGCATCCTTTTCAGATCATGATGCAACAAAAATTATATGTAATAAAGGGCCACAGAAAGATAGACTAAAATAGTTGGAAACTAAATAATCTAATCTTAAAAATGAATGGGTCAAACAACAAATCATAGAAACAATCAATAACTTCATTCAAGAGAATGACAATAATAAGACAACATACTAAAACTTATGGGATACAGTGAAAGCAGTTATTAGGAGAATTTATTTTTTCTTTTTCTTTAAATTAAATTATTTTGAATAATCAACAATCATTTCCATAAGCTTTTGAGCTTCATTTTTTTTTCTGCCTCCCTCCCCACCTCCCTCCCTAAGATGGTGTGCAATTTGATACATATTTTCATATTTATGCAAGGATCTAAGACATCTCCAAAGGTCTCATGATGGAAAATGCTATCCACATGCAAAGAAAAAACTATGGAGTTTCAATGCAGATCAAAGCATACTATTTGCTATTGTTTTCTTCTGTTTTGTTTTGTTTCCTCTTTCTGGTGGTTCCTCCTATTGGTTCTATTTCTTCCTTACAACATCTGTAATATGAAAATATGTTCAGTAGGAATGTTTATATATAGGCTATATCATATTGCATGACATCTTGGGGAGGGAGGAGGAGAAAAATTTAAAGCTCAAAAGCTTATGGAAGTGATTGTTGATAAATTAAAATAAATAATAATTAAAAAAAAGAAAATAAGGTGCTGAGTGAGCATGCTAGAAATTAGGGATTAATTTTCTCTGCTGTTAGTTTTTTGAATCTTCATCTCTTTAGGAGTTTTGCTATTGTAGACCATGGAAGAAGCGAAAATTGCTTTATCTCTAGTTTATAATTCTTCTTTTTAGAGATTTGAGAGGTTGTAAGGATCAGAAAAAAGGCCTAGTCCTCCATCTTATTGATCACATTACCCTAAATTCTGGTGCCTTCATTCTAATATGGAAATATGACACATAAAGGGGAGAAAAAAGGGGGGAGGAGAAGGAAGTCTATCCATGCTCATCATGGTTTGGAAATACCTGGGGAATGATGTGGGAGACTTGTTTTGGGTAAAAAAAGTCAAAACTCATCTACAAGAGCCCAGAGTTGTACTAGAGTTAGTGTCCAATGTTCTAGTGGAAGAGAATTGAAGAGATTAAGGTTTGCCAGATTATAGGCTTCATGGTTCAGAAATCATCAGAGTGAACGATATCCATGCTGTTCTTATGGAACAACATGGTATATTCTATAAGGTATAAAAATTGTTGCATGAGAAACTCTACATGCTGCCTCTAATTGGTTACTAGAGTCTAATCAATAGGGTACCTCAATTCAAAGATTTATTTTTTGAGGCCAGAACCTTGAAGAAAGCTAGACGATAGCAGTGAGTAAAAGAGGTGAGGATAAAAGGCCTAATTACCCCAAAAGCCAAGAAGTAGACAAAATAATGAGTCATCAGAAATGAAAGGCATGGAATTTGAATATGGTAGCTCATTGCTTCTGCTTTCTCCAGTCTCTCTCCTTCCTGATCCATCCTCCAGAGGACAACCAGATTTATTTTTCCTGAGACATTAATCTGATCCTGTCACTTCACTACTGAAAAAGTTTCAGTGGTTCTGGCTGTCTGTCTTTAAGATAAAATATCAAATCCACTACGTGGCATTTACAATCCATTTCATAGTGCTCCCTTCATTGACTTAGCCATGCTAATCAACTGGCTTACCAGTTCCTCCAAAAACTGAAAATTTTATCTCTTGCTTCCATGTCTTCCTTCCCCCACTCCAGGTCTAGATTTCCTCTATGAGGTTCTGGATATACAAATACAAAGAATATGAAACAGTCCCTAGTTGTGAGTAACAGAATATTCTAATGTGACAGACAAGCATAAACATAGATATAAAATGAGTGAATATATATACACACATATATGTGTGTTCCTATACATGTATATTTCTGTGTGTATACACACATGTATACACACACTAGTTAAAGAGGATATCATTTGGGAGTAAGGGAACTAGCATTTGGGACATCAGCAAAGCCTTAATTGTGAAAGTGATGTAGTTCTTGAGCTCCATTTTAAAGTCAGAGGAGGTCTAGAGCAGAGGTAAGGAGAGGGTGTGTTCCACTCCAGTGGGTTGGTCATTGTAAAGGCATGGAGGTTGCCAATGTAGTGGCATCCAAGAGGAACAGAAAGCAGTTCAATTTGGATGGATCACAGAGTATGTGTGTATGTAAAGTTCATTAAGACTTGGAATAGATTGACACCAGTTGGGAAAAAAACTTGAACTCTAACAGAGGAGATAATATTTTATCTTAGAGGTAATAGGAATTCACTGGAGCTGATTGAGTCATGTAGACAGATCTCTTCTCAAGGAAAATTGTTTTGCCATGTGAGTAGAGGATGAACTGGACTGGGAACAGATATGATGTAGATATGTTAATTAGAGGTTCATGCAATAATCTAGCAAGAAGTGATAAAGGTCTGAACTAAGATGGCAGCTGTGGAATTGGAGAAAGGGGGTCAGATGTGAGAGAGCTTGTGAATGTAGAAATGGAAAGATTTAGAAACTGATTAGATATGCAGGAAGAGAGAAAATGAGAAGCTGAGGATGATACCAAGGCTATGAACTTAGGAATTTGGAAGCATGTTATTGATTTCAATAGAAATAGGGGAATTTGAAGGATGGGAAGGTCAGGGGAGAAAGTAAAGAGTTTAGTTTTTGATACATTGAGTTGAAGATATTTCTGGAACATCCTCTTTGAAATATCTAATAGGCAATTGGTGATGTGGAACTGAAGCTCAGGGAGAGATTGGAACTGGACATAGAGATCTGGGAGACATATTGAGATTATACTAAAATCCATGGGGTTCAATGATTTTACCAAAAGATAGAATATATAAGGATAGGGGGCAGAGCCAAGATGGCGGAGTGAAAGCAATGACTTACTTGAGCTCTCCCCCAAACCCCTCCAAATAACTGTAAAAAAATCGCTCTAAACAAATTCTAAAGCAGCAAAATCCACAAGAAGACAGAGTGAAACAAATTTCCAGCCCAAGACAACCTGGATGGTTGATCAGAAAAGGCATATTGCACCAGGCAGGCAGAGGAGCAGAGTGCGTAGTGGACGAGCAGGCCACAGCAACCCTGGAGCAGGCCTTAGAGGACTGAATCGTAGGCAGCTGTGGTGGTTTCCAGACTTATCAACCCATGAAAGCCAAAGACACCTTAGAAGGTCAGTGGGAAAAGTCTGTGACTGCAGTGAGACGTAGAAGCTAGGTCTCAGCCACCCCCAGGGCAGAGGCTGCCTCCTGAGCTTCTGGCCCACAGACTGAGGGGGAATTGGGTGGCTGATCAGAGGGGGATTGCAGGGATGTCTTTGCCAGTGCTGAGGCAGGAATCTCTTGTTTTGCCCATGCCCATGGCATGGTGGAGCTTGTTGTGGCGGTGAAGAGGAAGCACCTCACCCTTTTTCATACCACCTTGGAAGAACTGAAAATTTACAGGTCCCTAGAAGTATCTCTGAAAATGGCTGTATAAACCCCTGAAGCATGGGACAGTACATTTTCCACATTGGAAACAGACTCTTACCTTAACAAAGAGTTTAAAACTCAAGTAATTGGATGGGATCACGAGTAAGCAGCGTAAAATGAGTCAGACTATATTGTCTTACATTGGTGACAAAGAAGATCAAAACACACAACCAGAAGAGGACAACAAAGCCAAAGCTCCTACATCCAAAGCCTCCAAGAAAAATATGAATCAGTCCCAGGTCTTGGAAGAGCTCAAAAGGGATTTTGAGAAGCAAGTAAGAGAAGTAGAGGAAAAACTGGGAAGGGAAATGAGAGTGATGCAAGAAAATTATGAAACACAAGTCAACAACCTGCTAAAGGAGACCCAAAAAAATACTGAAGAAAGTAACACCTTAAAAAATAGCCTAACCCAAATGGCAAAAGAGGTCCAAAAAGCCAATGAGAAGAATGCTCTAAAAAGCAAAATTGGCCAAATGGAAAAGAAAGGCCAAAAGCTCAATGAAGAAAATACTTCCTGAAAAATTAGAATAGAGCAATTGGAAGCTAGTGACTTTATGAGAAATCAAGAAACTGTAAAACAAATCCAAAAGAATGAAAAATTAGAAAACAGTGTGAAATATCTCATTGGAAAAACAACTGACCTGGAAAATAGATCCAGGAGAAAGAATTTAAAAATTATTGGACTATCTGAAAGAGCCTAGACATCATCTTTCAAGAAATTATCAAGGAAAACTGCCCTGATATTTTAAAACCAGAGGGCAAAATAGAAATTGAAAGAATTCACCAATCTCCTCCTGAAAGAGATCCCCAAAGGAAAACTCCTGGGAATATTGTAGCCGAATTCCAGAGTTCCCAGGTCAAGGAGAAAATATTCCAAGCAGCCAGAAAGAAACAATTCAAGTATTGTGGAAACACAATCAGGACAAAACAAGATTTAGCAGCTTCTACATTAAGGGACTGCAGGGCATGGAATATAATATCCCAGAGGGCAAAGGAAATAGGACTACAATCAGGAATCACCTACCCAGCAAAACTGAGTATAATCCTTCAGGGGAAAAAATGGTCATTCAGTGAAATAAAGGACTTTCAAACATTCTTGTTGAAAAGACCAGAGCTGAATAGAAAATTTGACCTTCAAATGCAAGACTCAAGTGGAACATGAAGAGGTAAACAGGAAAAAGAAATCATAAGAGACTTATTAAAGTTGAACTGTTTATATTCCTGCATGGGAAGATAATATTTATAACTCATGAAACCTTTGTCAGTATTAGGGTAGTTGGAGGGAAAAAATTACATGTATGTATATATATATATATATATATATATATATATATAGAGAGAGAGAGAGAGAGAGAGAGAGAGAGAGAGAGAGAGAGAGAGAGAGAGAGAGAGAGAGATAAATAGAGGACACAGGGTGAGTTGATCTGGAGAATAAAATTAAGGGGTGAGAGAGGATTTTACTAGGAGACCGAGAAAGGGAGAGGCAGAATGGGGTAAATTATCTCACCAAAAAAAAAAAACCAACAGAAAAGAAAAGGCTCTTACAGTAGAAGGAAATGGGAAGGTGAGAGAGAATGAGTGAATCTTATTCTCATAGGATTTGACTTAGGGAGGGAATAACATACACACTCAATTGGGTATGGAAATTCATCTTACCCTACAGGAAAATGGGGGGGGAAAGGGGCAAGAGAGTAGGGGGATGATAGAGAGGAGAGAATATTGGGAAAGGGGGTAATCAGAACCATTTACTTCTGATGAAGGACAGGGTCAAAAGAAAGAATAGAATAAATGGGGGGAGCAGGATAGGATTAAGGGAAATAGAGTTAGTTTTTCACATGTCTACTATGGAAGTGTTTTGCATAACTGCGCATGTATAACCCATATTGAGTTGGTTGCCTTTTCAATGAAGGTGGGTGGGGAGGGAGGAAGGGAGAAAATTTGGAACCCAAAGTTTTAAAAGCACATGTTTAAAAAAAAGTTTTCACATTCAACTGGGAAATAAGAAATACAGGAAATGGAGTACAGAAATCTATCCTGCCCTAAAGGAAAATAGAAGGGGAAGGGAATAAGAGAAGGGGGGAGAGATAGAAGGGAAGGTAGACTAGGGGATGGGGTATTTAGAATGCATGCCATCTTGGGGTGGGGGGAGGGGTGAGATGGGGTGAAAATTTGGAACTCAAAATCTTGTGGAAGTAAATGTTGAAAACTAAAAATAAATAAATTTATTAAAAAAACCCAAAAAAACCATTTATGTAAATGGATAAAACCAAAATAGGATCAAAGCAGAGGCTCAAGTAGTCCCATGAATGAATATTATTTGCATGAGGTATATACTACTTTGGGGGGGGAACTAAGAATATAGCTTTATTGATAGCTAAGTGATTGGATTTTTTTCTTAAAGAAATTTATTTTTCAACATATGAAAGACATTTGTTTTTATAATCATAGTCATTTTCAGAAATACTCATTATTGGCACTCTCTTCCCTTCCTCCTTACCCCTCTTCCTGCCCCAGTTTTGAATGGAACCTTCTTTTGTAATAAGTAAAAACAATGAAAGAAAAAAAAGACTATATAAGGATAAGTAAACAGAGTTTGTGGTATGACATTGGGGAATCCCCAAATTAGGTAGCATTGTGCATGTTATAGAGGATGTCTCCATGACCTATTCCATACTTCCCTTCTGAATGGGATATTCAAGTCATCGAATCAGATACAGAATGTACCAAGAGCAAAAAGGCAATGTTCCTATGTGTATTCAACCTGCTCCACACCAGCCTTGAATTGGAATTCTTAAATGTGTCCCCGTTAAAGTAGAAAAATAGAATTTTGTTATGGAGGCTAGGAAGACTTCGTGTATTAGGGCTACCTATTCAGATGTTTCAGGGCTTATTGGTCTACGTCAGACAGTCAGGCCGCTGATTAGCCCTTACGTTGTTGTTGTTGTTTTTCATAAGGCCTATCCAACCTGGAGTAGTTTTAACTGTAGAAATAAAAGTAAAAAGTTCTAGTTCTAATTCTACTTCTAAAAATGGCTCCTTATTTCTCTGCCAAACTGCAGTTCCACATAGCTAAACCCCAACAATAGCATCAGTGACATCAATAATAGCAACCAAACAGAACTATGAGAAGGAGCTCCCATAAAGAACTAGTCAGGATGTTAACAATGACACTAGAACACTTAGCAACAGGAATCCTGTATGCAATTCCAAGGCTGGGAAGCCTTTGAAAGCCTTGAAAGTCTTTGAAAAGTAATTTCTAAAGACTAAGTTCCAGAGAAGGTGCTGACCTGCATTGGGAGACAGAGTTTCCTTCCCTGAATCTCCTTAAGTAGATGGAATCACCAAATTCATCCCAAAGCGAATAAACAATAGCACCCATCAGAATGGCAGCATCTTCCTGGAGGGACAGATGGTCTTTCCATTTTCATTATATCCTCAGTATTTCAGAACTGCTGGTTTATTGGCTGAATAATTTTACAGGAATTCCAAATCAATTCTTTCCTGTGCACCATTTTTAAACCAATATGTTTCATCATTTTTGCCACTTTAGGCAAACCTTGGGTCAGAAGATTTTACCTGGAGGTCAATTCTGACACTTGTTCTTGGTGTCACATGTGGGTGGGCCTGTTCGGAGAGGGAGAGGGAAGCTGGGGAGCCACACAGTCTGAGCCTTTCTGCTTCTCTACTGCATAAGTGTCTTCGATTTCACTCTTCAAATATGACAAGCATTTAGTCTGTGATTTGCTCTAATCACAGACGATCAAGATAATGAGGTTTAAAAATCCGATACCGCACATGTGGTAACTTCTTCCAGAGGCACTTTGTTCCAGGGAGTACAATGAGCACCCGCTATTTTTGACATGGCCAACAGGGCATCCGGCCCAGGGATGCTGACTTACCAAGGAACTTGCCTAGCCTCCCAAAAGAGAGGGTGGGGTTTGGGGATCCCCTGCTGGGTTGCAGGCTTCAGCAGTAATAATTAGCACCAGCCCTTTCCATCTCCCTAGAAAAGGCAGGAAAAAGGAGGCGCCCAGCAAAAGAGAAGGAAAGAAAGACGGCACTAGAGGGGACGTGATGCCGCTGAGCAGATGACATGCTGCTTGATCAATGGCCTTGATTGTTAGAGCGGGATGCTGTGGCAGGAAGTCTAAAGCTTCATCCAGGGAAACCCTGGAAGCCACATGCACAAAGCCCATGCGAGGAGCACATTGTGCCCCATCCTTGGGATGTTTGGCTTCCTGAAGGGAAACAAGAATTCACAGTGGTTTGTGTTCTGCCCACTTAGGCACCTGCCCATATCCTAGGGAGCATTGGAGAGGGCTGTCTGTCTTTCAGCTGATATGGTTTTCATTTTCTACATACACCCTAGATTTAGTACACCCCGTTGTTTTTGTCTAAGAGTACTCTGCTATGGCAAGTGCACTCATTTGGTCAATATTACAGGTCAGAATCCTGGAAATTAAAATTACCAAGGACTGAGGCTATGGTTGCCCAATGTATACTTCTCTAAAAATGTGAATTTCTTTCCTTCTCAGATTGTGAATCTCTCTTAACTATCTTAACAAGGCAAAATGTTTACCTTGCAGGAATAGGTCAAATAGACTGAAATATAGCAACACCCCCCCCCCAGGATTTTCAAATCCATTGAAATGTACAAGAAACACTTCCTGCCTTTTAAAAGTCAGGTATCTCTTCACATATCTTTCCATCTCTGGTTCTCTCTTTGTGCCTTTGTCTGCATATCTGTATCTCTGTCTCTTTCTGGTATCCCTCTTTTCAGTTGGGTCAAGACAAGTCTGTAAGTCAGAAATAATCTTGGCTCTAAAAAGCAGTTGCAGCCTGGTAGGAAGGGAAGGGTGGTGTGAGGATCTATCTTATCTGAAATGGGAATTTGACATCTGGATCAATAGCAATGGAATCTCTAGTCCAAAGAATAATGCTAGTCAGTATATCCACAAATGATAAAAGCTAATGGAATTCTTCATAGTTGAGGAACGGATCCTTGAGTTGAAGCCTGAGCCTGATTCGTTGCTCAGGGCTATTGATTATGGGGGATGGCTGGTATTTGAGTGTAAAAACATTTGAGCATAAAATAGTGCTTCTGCATCCTGTCAGCAGGAGGGAGCTTCTTCTATTCCTCTGTGAGCAGTGAGTCCCTCTGGCAGTCCTTCCAAGTCAGCACTCAAATTGTTAAAGTGATGTGCCCTCTCATTTTTTTTTTCAGTAAGAGATTTTATTATTTCCTAATTCTGCTTAGGCCCCACTTTAGTAACACTTTCTGCCTTAGATTAATTACCCTGATCTAATTCATTTAGTGGGGGACAGCTGTGGTACGTGGGTTGCCCACTGATGGATTGTGGTAAATGATGCCCATCTGTCATCGCCGCCTATCAGCATGGATTCCATGTCATCCACTTCATCGGCTCAGCCGAGATGGGGAGTGCAGCTACAAGGTTTACTACTGTTGTTAATTTAATGTCTACACCTCTAATAACCTGACTGCTGTCACTTGCCGAACAATGATACATGATGGTCTGCAAGTGCCAGAGTAGCAGCAGCACTTTGACAGCCCAGTCAACCATTGTGTCCAGGTAATTAGAGCACTTCTGGGCACTGGCCTTATGGGTACTCTGTTTGCCATTCTCTACTAGAAATGCTTTATGGAGAAATAAAGGCAAAGGGATCTCTGTTCAAAGTGATTTGACAAATGTGGTCATTAACCCTTAGTCTTAAAGCTGAAGGGCTCAATCGTAACAGCCATTTCATCTCATCACAGCATGAAGTGACCCTTTCATTTCTGTGGGAGGAGGGAACACATTCTACACATCCACCACCGTGTATCCCCCTCCTTCCCCACTCTTTAGTGAATTGTTTCCATGGAAACATGGCACTACCAGTGCACAGCAGTGAGATGCAGGGTTCCAGTTGGACCATGCATTGGTGTGGATTCCTAAACATATCCTGCCATTCACCAAACTGTACCACAGGACCCAGAACCTGACTGCCATGTTGAATGTTTATTTCTTCTGTTTAAAGTCACTCACTTTATTAGAAAAACTGGGTGTGTTTATTGATGGCATATACCAAAGGTTGGGGAAAAAAAGACCAGAGATCCTCCTCTCCTCCTCTTCCTTCTGTTCCTATTACTACCACTATTGCCAATCCTCTTCCTACCACCACCACCACCACTACTACCACTACCATGACTACCACCACCACCACTACTACTACTACTACTACTACTACTACTCCTCTTAATTTAAAAAGATCCTTCAAATATCCTTCATTTTGAACAGATTCTTTGGATACCAGTACTAGTGGTCTCCTTTGGGGAGAGTAAGTACTTTATTTCCTTATTTTCTTATTTTGTGGATTCTACATTTGAAAGTATGCAATTCATTGCGGAAAGCCGAGACATTTCTGCTCTGGTCACATAGGAGCATACTCAGCGATCAACATGCAAAAACAATACAAAAGAAATTAATTTTGCTTCTTCCTTTGACCCAATGGTTATAACCTTGATGCCAGGGTATGTACCTACTCACCCTAAAAGTACTTAAAGATAAGCTTATAAGTGGGGTGTCCAAGGTAGATTCTGTTATTCCTTGGAACTGCCTTTTCTTTTCTTTACATGAGGTACTTTGTGTATTCTCAAATGTGAGTGTGACTTGATATTTTTGGCTAAATCAAGATAGAATTTACCATAGTTAAATTAAAAATATATCATGTGTATACACATATGTATGTGCATGTATACACACACACACACATACACATATATATATATATATATATATGTTAAATTCAGAAGAGAATGCCCTTCCATCATATGAATCCCAAGTCTTATGTCACATATTAGCAGTTCTCTTGATCTTGATTTCTGGAAGAATGGTAGGCACATCAAAATTCCAAGGAAATGTGTGACCACAGACTGCAAATTCTGCATGGAAAGGTGGGCTATTTCTCTCTGGGTTAAGTGACATATGGTATTTGTAACAACTCTAGGTAAGTCTTGGCATTAGAAGGATGAGATTATTTGTTATTGTGACCATCTGCTCTTAGCAGTAAATATCCAGATACTCTAACACATCTGCCATTCCACCCATGTAGGTACTCTTTCCAAAAAGTCATATCACACAACATGCCTGCTCTTCCCATACTATCACCAAATATATAATGTGCTTTGTGTGTAGAGGTCTGACCTTAAAACCAAGGAGACCTGCATTCAAGTCCCACCTTGGACAAACACTGTCTGAGTGACCCTGGGCAAATCCATTCATCTCAGCGATCACAGGAAATGCTCCAAAACCATAAGTTTCAAAATCAGTGACGATCTGCATTGGCAATGGGAATTGTTCAGTGGGAGTTTCCTATACCAATGAAATCATAAGTGAAATACAAAAAGAAAAGACCAAATGTAGCTAGTGTCAACCTTGAGGAAGTAGATGGTTTTCCCAGCTGTCTTGCTGATTCAATAGCTACACTAACAGGGTTTAGAGTTCTAGCCCATGTTGGTGCAATAGCCAGTCTGGGGAATTCCTGAGCACTTTTGGTATCTCAAACATCTGTAAGTTCTGGAGATGAAGCTCTTTTGGTCAGAATCCCCTGATAATCCGTACCTGTTAGTCCAACAGCACAGAGGCTGGTTCTGTTTTTATTACATCCCTTTTGCTCTGCTATAACCTATTAGAAGACAGGAGAAATACAAAGACAGAGTTTTCTGTTTCTACTAGAACGTCTTTGTTCAAACATCAAAGAACTCCAGTGATGTGTGCCACAGACAGATGGATGGATTTGTTTTACTTACCTGAAGGTCATTAGACATTTCTCTTAGCACTAAGAAGAAAAAAACAAAAACAAAAACAAAAAAGAAAACTGCCGTGGCACAGAGGATGTCAAAAAGAACTCCAAAACTGAAGCCCAGAACCCCCCTCCCCCAGTAGGGAAGCCTGTGTTTGTGGAGATTTGTCCTTATCCTCCCTGGCCCCTCCTTTCCCAAGAAAAGAAAGGAAGCCTTTCTTGTGCATTTTCTGAAAAGATATTAAAACAGGAAAGCAGGCAGGTAGCACTGGGGAGGCCATGTTTCACTTCTGATATGGACTGACTGCTTCCTCTGAACTTTTACATTACTATCCAATGTCTTAGGTGAGTGCCAGCACCCTCATTAGTTCTCAGCATCAGGGTTAAGGTAAATTGCAGAAAGGTGAATGAGAGTCAGAGAGGGTGAGAAGAAAGGGAACAGAAGAAAAGGGAAGAGAACAAAGAGGTTTATGGGCCAGGAGCAAGCTTCTGCCATGGAGAGAATTAGAAATCATGCTCATAGGTGCCCTTGAACAGCCACCACAGCAGAGGGTGCTGAGTTCTGAGGAGTGAGAATTGGCAAATACCAGATGTGCAGGGTCAGGCAATGGGTCTTTTCCTTAAATAATTGTTTGTGTAAAGACTTGTTTTATTCCAGATCAAGCACTCCTTTCCGAACTTTTTTTTGTTATTTTCAGTTGTGTCTGATTCTTTGTGACCCCTTTTGACATTTTCTTGACAAAGATACTGAAGTGGTTTGCTATTTCCTTCCTCATTTTATAGATGAGGAAATTAAGGCAAACAGGGTTAAGTGATTTGCCTAAGGTCACACAACTAATAAGTGCCTGAGGCTAGATTTGAATTCAAGAAGAAGAGTCTTCCTGATTCCAGGTCTAGCACTCTATCCACTGTACCATGTAGCTGACCCATTTTCCATACTTGCCTTGGTTATAACAATTTAGGTTGTAAGGTATGAGGTTCTATTTCTGTTTTAGCAGCATGTTAGATGCAATCTATGTTCTATAGACAAGGCAGCATTATGTTTGGTGAGAAAGGACCTGCGTTCAAATGCTAACTCTCCAATTTGCTAACTATATGAACTTGAGCTTTCCCTTTATAAGCCTCTAATTCCCTATTTATAAAATGAGGCCATTGGACTAGATGACTCAGTTCTCCAGTTTGTCAAATTCTACTCTGAATATACTGGTTTAGGAATATGCAGAAAGGGCATGCACATAGCATGAGTTGATCAACTCCCATCTCGGACTAAAGCTGTTGATGTCATTTTCTTATGACTTTATTATATTCATCTCAACTGCTGTCTTCTGGGTACAAACCCTCAGAATCCCATGGGTACTATTTCATCACACTAAGTTGTTCAAATTCATGTTGATTTTGACATTTCCTTGAATATCCTGGTTCAAGGAAAAGGATGTTGAGGTTTCCTGAGAAATTAATTTAAAGATCAAGTGTCATATTTCAAGCCCACTTTTTTGTGTCATTTGTTTTTGTTAAAAAAAAAACTTATGAAATTCAAATTGATATTGATGTGTATAGATACTATTGATATGTATGCATTTTTCATTGCATGTAGGATTATCATAGGCTTAATGATTCATAATACTTTATATGGTTGCAATGAATTTGGGGCTCACCTTATAAGGTGTGCATAAATTATTTTCAATTTTTTTTCATTAATTCTGGGATATTTTCTTCTATTATTTCATGAACTACAGGAGTCAATTTGTTTTTCTTATTCATATTTTAAGGAGTCCTGATATTACTTATTTTTTTCTCCTATATTTCTACTGAAAATCTGGCACATTTTTCAACTTTCCATCTATATCATTTTTCCATATAATTTTCTTGGTTTTCTTTTGTATTTCTTATTTTCCCTAAATTATACTGGTTTTTAGTAAAATCATTCTAGTATTATTTTTCTCTCTTTATTTATTTATGTATTTATTTTTAGTTTTCAACATTCACTTCCACAAGATTTTGAGTTCCAAATTTTCTCCCCATCTCATCCCTCCCCCCGCCCCAACATGGTATACATTCTGAATATCCCTTCCTCTAATCTGCCCTCTCTTCTATCTTTCCCCCTCTTCTCTTAGCCCCTTCCCCTTCAACTTTCCTGTAGCACAGGACAGATTTCTATACCCATTGCCTATATATCTTATATCCCAGCTGCATGTGAAAACATTTTTTTAACATTTGTTTTTAAAACTTTGGGTTCCAAACTGTCTCCCTTCCTCCCTCCACATCCAACCTCATTGAGAATGCAAGCAACATGATACAGGTTACACATGTGTAGTCATGCAACACACTTCCATAGTAGTCATATTGTGAAAAACTAAGTATATTTTGCTGAATCCTATCCTGCCACCCATTTAATCTATTCTCTCTTTTGACCCTGTCCCTCCTTGTAAGTGTTTGCTTCTGATTACCCTCTCCCCCAACCTGCCCTCCCCTCTATCATCTCCCTGCTCTTGTCTCCTTCCCCCCCCACATTTTCCTGTAGGGTAAGATAGATTCCCATACCTAATTGAGTGGTGTATATTATTCCTTCCTTAAGCCAAATCCAATGAGAATAAGATTCACTCATTCCCTCTCATCTTCCCCCATTTCCCCTCCACTATAAAAGCCTTTTCTTGTCTATTTTATGTGAGATAATTTACCCCATTCTACCTCTCCTTTTCTCCTTCTCCCAATATAATCCTCTCTCATCCTTTAATTTCATTCTCCAGATATCACCCCTTCATCTTCAACTCATCTTGTGCCCTCTATCTATCTATCTATCTATCTATCTATCTATATCTATAGATATATATATATAAAAATATATCTATACATATATGTGTATATAGATGTGTGTGTGTATATACATATATATAATATATATATGTATATACACACACACTCAAACATGTAATTTTTTTCCCTCCAACTACCCTAATACTTAGAAAGGTCTCATGAGTTACAAATATCATCTTTCCATGCTGGAATATAAACAGTCCAACCTTAATAATTCCATTATAATTTCTCTTTCCTGTTTACCCCTTCATGTTTCTCTTGAGTTTTGTATTGGAAAGTCAAATTTTCTATTCAGCTCTGGTCTTTTCATCAAGAATGCTTAAAAGTCCTCTACTTCACTGAATGTTCATTTTTTCCCCTGAAGTATTATACTCTGTTTTGCTGGGTAGGTGATTCTTGGTTACAATCCTATCTCCTTTGAGCTCTGGAATATTATATTCCATGCCTTCTGGTCCCTTAATGTAGAAGCTGCTAAATCTTGTGCTATCCTGATTGTGTTTCCATAATACTTGAATTGTTTCTTTCTGTCTGCTTGCAATATTTTCTCCTTGACCTGGGAACTCTGGCATTTGGCTACAATATTCCTAGGAGTTTTCCTTTGAGGATCTCTTTCAGGAGGTGATCACCGAATTCTTTCAATTTTTATTTTGCCCTTTAGTTCTTAAACATCAGGGCCATTTTCCTTGATAATTTCTTTTTTTTCTGTCTCTTTTTTTATTAATTTATTTTGATTTATCAATAATCACTTCCATATGCTTTTGAGTTTAAAATTTTTCTCCCCCTTCCTCCCCACCACCCTCCCCAAGATGGTGTACAATCTGATATAGGCTATACATTTACATTCATATTAAACATATTTTCACATTAGTGATGTAAGTAGAAATTAAAACCAATAGGAGGAACCATCAGAAAGAGGAAACAAAACTCAACAGAAGAGAAAAAAATAACAATTTGGCTTTCATAGTTTTTTCTTTGGGCATGGATAGCATTTTCCATCACAAGGCCTCTGGAGATGTCTTAGATCCTTGTATTGCCAGGAAGGGTTAAGTTTATCAATATTAGTCATCACACAACATGGATGTTATTGTGTACAACATTCTCTTGGTTCTGTTCATTTCACTCAGCATCAGACTATACAAATCTTTCCAGGTTTTTCTGAAGTCAGCCTGTTCATCATCTCTTATAGCACAATGGTATTCCATCACATTCATGTACCACAACTTGCTCAGCCATTCCCCAATTGATGGGCATCCTTTCAATTTCCAATTCTTTGCCACCACAAAAAGAGCTGCTATGAATATTTTTGTACATGTAGGTCCTTTTCCCATTTGTGTGATCTCTTTGGGATATAGCCCTAGAAGTGCTATTGCTGGGTCAAAGGGTATGCCCATTTTTATAGCCCTTTGGGCGTAGCTCCAAATTGCTTTCCAAAATGGTTGGATCATTTCACAACTCTACCAACAATGCATTATTGTTCCAATTTTCCCACATCTTCTCCAACATTTATCATTTTCCTGTTTTGTCATGTTGATCAATCTGATAGGTATGATGTGGTGCCTCAGAGTTGTTTTGATTTGCATTTCTCTAATCAATAGTGATTTAGAGCATGTTTTCATATGACCATAGATGGCTTTAATATCTTCACCTGAGAACTGTCTGTTCATATCCTTTGACCATTTATCAATTGGGGAATGGCTTGTATTCTTATAGATTTGACTTAATTCTCTATATATTTTAGAAATGAGTCCCTTATCAGAGAGACTGGTTGTAAAAATTCTTTCCCAATTTTCTACCTTCCTTCTAATCTTAGTTGCATTGGCTTTGTTTGTGCAAAAACTTTTCAATTTAATGTAATCCAAATTATCTGTTTTGCTTTTCGTAATGTTCTCTATCTCCTGTTTGGTCATGAATTCTTCTGTTCTCCATAGATCTGACAGGTAAAGTATTCCTTGCTCTCTCAGTTTGCATATAGTATCAGCCTTTATATGTAAACCATGTACCCATTTTGACTTTATTTTGGTATATGGTGTAAGATATTAGTCTATGCCTAGTTTCTGCCATACTCTTTTCCAGTTTTCCCAGCAGTTTTCTTCAAAGAGTGGGTTCTTATCCCAGAAGCTGAGGTCTTTGGGTTTATCAAATAATATATTACTATAGTCATTGACTACTATGTCTTGCATACTTAACCTATTCCACTGATCCACCACTCTATTTCTTAGCCAGTACCAAGCAGTTTTGATGATTGCTGCTTCATAATACAATTTAAGATCTGGAATGGCTAGGCCATCTTCCCCTGCATTTCTTTTCATTAGTTCTCTTGATGTTCTGGACCTTTTGTCCTTCCAAATGAATCTTGTTATTATTTTTTCTAACTCTATAAAATAATTTTTTGGTAGTTTGATTGGTATGGCACTGAAGAAGTAAATTAGCTTGGGTAGAATGGTCATTTTTATTATATTAGCTCGGCCTACCCATGAGCAACTGATGTTTTTCCAATTATTTAGATCTGATTTTATTTGCGTGAAAAGTGTTTTGTAATGATAATTTCTTGAAAGATGATGTCTAGGCTCTTTTTTTTATCATGGCTTTCAGATGGTTCAATATTTTTTAAATTCTCTCTTCTGGATCTATTTTCCAGTTTTTCCAATGAGATATTTCACATTGTTTTCTATTTTTTCATTCTTTTGGTTGTGTTTTACAGTGTCTTGATTTCTCATAAAGCCACTAGCTTCCAATTGCTCTATTCTAATTTTTAAGAAAGTATTGTCTTCAGTAAGCTTTTGGACTTCCTTTTCCATTTTGTCAATTTTGCTTTTTAAGGCATTCTTCTCCTCTTTGGCTTTTTGGACCTCTTTTGCCATCTGGGTTAGGTTATTTTTTAAGGTGTTGTTTTCTTCAGTATGTTTTTGGGTCTCCTTTAGCAAACTATTGACTTGTTTTTCATGATTTTCTTGCATCACTCTCATTTCTCTTCCCAGTTTTTCCTCTCCTTCTCTTACTTGCTTCTCAAAATTCTTTTTGAGCTCTTCCATGGCCTGAGACAAATTCATATTTTTCTTGGAGGCTTTAGATGTAGGAGCTTTGACTTCGTTGTCTTCTTTTGGTTGTATGTTTTGATTTTCTTTGTCACCAAAGAAAGATTCCATGGTCTGACTTTTTTCAAGGTTTGCTTAAGGTCCCAGAAATTCTGCAACCAGAAATTCTTCCTTTCTTTTACTTAATGAATGACCTCCTTCAAGTAGATACCTATCAGGGTTAAATGTTATAGTCATTTCTGTCACTCTTTTGCATAATTCTGAAGGATTTTCTTCATTATTTGAACTAATTACTTGAGTTATAAACTCTTTGTTAAGGTAGGAGTCTGCTTCCAGTGTACTGTCCCAAGCTTTGAGTGTTTTCTGCTCTGTTTTCAGAGATATTTCTAGGGAGTTGTAAAATTTTAGTTCTTCCAAGGTGGTATGTTAAGGGGTGAGGTGATAACTCTTTTCCTGACCTGTGCTCTGGTCTATGAGTGACCACAAGCCCTTTTTTCTGCCTTGGAACTGTGAGGAGGATTTCTTCTCCACCACCACTGCAAGCTCCACCACGCCAGCACTCCTCCTCATCCCAGGATTGCCTTCCAGAACTGTGACCTAGATCCAAGCATGGGGAAAGCAAGAGAATCCTGCCTCAGCACCAGCAAAGAGATACCTGCAATCCCCCTCTTATCATCCACTTGATTCCCCCTAAGTCTGCAGGCTGGAAGCTATGGAAGCACCCACTGCCCTGGGGCTGTGAAGAGCTTCTCTCTCAGCATAGTCAAAGACTTTTCCTACTGACCTTCTAAGTTGTCTTTGGCATTTGTGGGTTGAGAAGTCTGGAAACTGCGTCAACTGCCCATGATTCAGTCCTCTGAGGGCTGCTCCAGCTTTGCTGAGGCCTGTTATGCCTGTGCACCCATGCTGAACTGTGTTCCTCTCCCCACCTGGTGCAATAGATCTTTCCAATCAACTATCCAGGTTGTCTTGGGCTGGAGACTTGTTTCACTCTGTCTTTTTGTGGGTTCTGATGCTTTAGAATTTGTGTAGAGTCATTTTTACAGGTATTTGGAGGAGTTTGGGAGAGAACTCAAACAAGTCACTGCTTTTACTCCCTATCTTGGTTCTGCCTCCCCATAACAATCAGTCTACTTTTAACCAATGTTATTTTCATATGTTATTGTTATTGTGTATGTTATTTTCCTAATTTAACATGCCTTTGCATGAGTTCATGTATATCTTTCAGTATTTCTCTGTATTTATCATACTTCCTTTTTTCTAAAAGTATAGTAATATTCTATTGCATCCCTGCACTTTGATTTGTTTAGCCAATACCTAATTGATGGCCATCTACTTTGGCCCTAGTTCCATGCTACTAAAAATAAAGTGCTGCTTTTAATAATTTGGTGTATATGGAATCTTTATTTCTTCTAATTTATGACTTCACCAAAATGTATTTACTATCTATCTCTGTCTTTGCCAATTTGTTGGGTATGGAGTGAAAGCTTAAGATTATTTTGATTTTCATTTTCCTTATTATTAGTGATTTGGAGCATTCTTCCATAAGGATGTTAGTACATTAGAATGCTTTACTTGAAGTCCTTTTTTTTTTTAACATTTATCCACTTGTCTATTGGAAAATGGGTTTTGGTCTAATGCATATATTATTTATATATAGGATGTATATGTATATATACATATCAACATAAATTTATATATCATATAATTTTATATACACATATAATTTTATATATTACTTATTAAGTGAATTTAATGGAAATATTTCCCTGTTTTATCAATTTTCTTCTCATCTGAGATACATTATTTTTATTTTTGCAAAAAGCTTTTCAATTAAAAAATAATCAAAATACTTGATTTTATATTTCACTGCTGTGATTGTCCCTTATTTGATAAAGAATACATTTCCTATGAACAGCTGTGAAACACACGATCTCTTAATTTTTGATGGTAGAATCTATCTCATTCATGTGACATATGTATTTTCAGTTCATTGTGGGGCATGACTGATCCAAGGCTAATTCATAGTAGACTGCTTTTCGGTTTTCCCAATAGTTCTTGTCAAATAGGGAGTGGTTTACTAAGTCATTTGTGTTTGGAATATAGCTCCACTATTCCTTTGTTTCGTCATTATCTGGGGACCTGAATACACACACACACACACACAGAGACACGTATATATACATACATATATATATACACATATGCATACATACATATACATACATATACAAATGTGTGTGTGTGTGTGTGTGTGTGTGTGTGTGTGTGTGTATACCCATTGACTGAAAATGACCATCAGTAATTTTAGGTCATTGGTCAATTTGAAAAGAGCCTATTTTGTTGAGGCAAGATTTCACAAAGTTGAGGAATGAGTGAGATTAGATGAAACAAAGCAATCAGTATAGACAGTTTTTTACAGAAGTTTGACTGATAAAGGGAGAGGATGTATAGTCCAACAGCACTATTTCTTCTTCCTAATCTACTCCTCCTCTACCTGAATGTTGATCTCCCTATTTTTAAACTGGAGGATTCAACTTTCTCAAGCAGAGGTCTTGTCAGCACCTCCTTAACGCTTTTGTGCTCTCAATGATCCATGGTCACCCTCACATAGCATTTGGTTATCAGATCCTTCTCACAAAATGACCTCAAGGTGCCTTTCCAATCTAACTTAATATTATTCCCTTTAGATCAAATGTCATCTTCCCTGAACCTTCCACTCTGTCCTCCCAACAAAGGCTTCAGAACTGTTGTGGGGCTTAGGTGGCAATTCTCTGATGGCACATTTGCCAGGATCAGTAATGGTGACTGGCATTTCCATAACACTCTCAGGTTTTCAAAGTGATTAAAAAAACATTATTTTATTTGAGCCTCACACCAACTATATGTTCATTAAAGTATGAGGATAATCCAGCTCTTCTTGAGAATTTTTCTCGATGTAATGAAGCATAATGAAGTCATTCTGTGATTTCCCAAGAACAACAAGCACTCGTCCCCTTTAGCATGAGAAGCTGGATCACAGTAAGGCATCACACCAAGGCTGCCGCTTCTACTTGATCATCATTAAAAAAAATGAAAGAAAATAAGGCCAATGGAAGGATCCATCTGGGTTATACTTGGCCCCATCCATTCATGGTGAACATATTTTTTTCATTCCAGGATGTTTCACCCTCACATTTTTGTCTCAGTAGTAGACAATGTATTTTATTACAGGAAGTATAAATACCAGGAAGTATGAATAAATACAGGAAGTATGAATAAAGCTCTCTTAATTTTGGGATGGAGTGCCTTCTCCCACTTATTTTGCTGATTCTGAGTCTCATTTGATCCTGGAGTTCTCAGAGAACTGCTGCCAAGGACACAGGTTAAGGAAAAGCATGGACACACAGACAAGAAGCCTTCAGAAATGAGGGTGGTGATGGTAAGAACTCTTCTGAGGAGGACCTCAAGTGGAGAGAAAGCAGTTCTGAGAAAGAGAACTTAAGCTCTCTCTTCATGATATGAAGCTAGTCACCACTGCCTGAGCACTTACTCCTAAAAAACACCCTGCAAGGTGTCCTAACCATTCACAAAGACATAACTACCACCATCATCATTATCATCATCACCCATTTCTATGGCACTTTCAAATGTGTGAAATGCTTGTCTTCTAACATGCCCACAAGGTAGGCATTACTAGTCTTATTATTCCTTTATGACAAATGAGGAAACTGAGTCAGAAGACCTGTCCCTAAAATTCAGGGAGAAAATACAATCAGATGGAGGAAGGGTTGCAGTGAGAAGAGACTAGAAGATGAGTTTGGAGGCAGAAATGTAATGTGGACCTTGGGAAAAGTTCTAAATGTATGGACTGGGGCTATGGCAATGAGACCAGTGAAAAAGAGAACTACTATGAGGCACTGGCTGATAAATGATACGTGGAAGCAAATGAGGAAGTCTTGGAAATGAAAAACCATGACCTTGGTAAATATTTTCACAATATTGGGCATCCAAGGCACAGAGGAAAGTACAGCTACCCATTTAGAACAAGATGCAGGCAACACTTGAGCAGGATGGAAGGCATGGATGGGTAGGCTTTGTTTTCCACTGGTGTAGAAAAGCCCATACTATAGGGATAATGAATCATGGAAGACTATTTGACAAAAAAAAGGGAATTGTTCCATTTTACAGGTTTTGATATTATAATGCATTTTCAATATTTGCAAAGCAATGCTACATTATAACAACATTGGAAAAATGAACAATTTTGAAAAGCTTCAAGCCCTTTCAATACAATGCTCAACCCTGATTGCAGAATATTGATGATGAAGAATTCTAGCCATCTTCTAACAGAGGGGAGGGGACAAGTAAGCAAAAGAAGACATGCATTTCGGGTTATGACCAATGTGAGAATTTGTTTTCCTTGACTATACTTATGTAACATATGGCATTGCTATCATAGTATAAAATATATTCCTGACTGTAATGTGTGTTAATCACTGCCTCCAAAAAGTTCTCTGGTACTTTGAAGGGATCTGGGACCTCTTTTTTTCTACCATTATCTAGAGTCCTTACCAATTGTATCCCCTCAATTTTAGGAGTACAAGTCCCCAGTTTCATTTAATTACTTAAATCAGCTTAGCTATTAAAAAGGAATATTTACTTCAAAGATATATCAAGGGGAAAAAAACATGCTTATATTTTCCCCAATACCTAAGGGTCATAATCTTTCCTTCACCATCTCAGTGTCTGGTGAAGAGAGGAAAATTAAGCTCACAGTTTAACTCAGTTCCAACATACCAGTAGTACCACTAAGCTCAAGTCCCAAGTCATAAGACTGCGCTATCTTAGGCAGATTCAAAGATAAAGACAATTCCAGCAATGCAGCCATTGGGAAAAGGTTGTTCCTGACTGCATGTGAGATCAAGGCCGAATGGCCCTGCATGGACAAGTCCTATTGCTTCCTTCAGGTGAGTGCTTCCATGTCTCCCCCTTGGGCATTAGAATTTAGGGGGCCAGGGGGCCAGCAAGTCCCTATCTTATTGCAAGGGTTTTGCTAAAGTTTAATTGTTTCAATTCATTTATAATTGTCTAAGAGTCTCTAATTACACCATCAAATAATCTGCAAAGAGATGTCATTTTTTTGTCTAAGTTTATTCATTCATATTTTTTCTTATCGTTTATTCATTCATATTTTTTCTTATCACTTTTTCTTACCACATTTCCAGCATGATATCAAATGGTAGTGGTAAAACAACATCCTTGCTTTACCACTGATCTTACTGAAATGACTGTAGCTTAGCCAATCTCCCTACAAAGTTGTTATGCTGATCACATCCCTGTGAATATTAATATCAAATGAGAATTTACCAGTCCCTTGAACCTCCACCAAACCACAGAGACCTTAGAATTCTCAAAGTCTTGCCCAAGAGATATTTCTTGTGACATTTTTGCATGTCATAGTCACTTTGTAGTAAGTTATTACATTATTTTAAATAAAAATAAGATCTCACATTCTGAGTCAGCATAGAGAGCTAGGCTCACAATCATGAGGATCTGAGTCTCATCTCTGACACTGTACGGATCCCCTGGGCAAGGAACTTAACCTCTTAGTGTCACAGCAATTCTCTCTTAGACTATACGTTAGAGTAAGGTACCACAGGTTCATTCACCATCCCTCAGATATTGTCTTAGTGACATTCCACACAAATCATGCTTTTCACAGTTTCCTTATGAAGTATTCCTAGGGGTGGGTTCTTACTGAAGGGGTCCAGAAAGACTGAGAACCATAGACCCTCACTCCTTGACCTCTATTTTCCCTACCCAAACCAGCTGTTTCTTTCTAACATATAGTGCAGTATTCACTTTTTATATCTTAACTAATGAACTTGCTAGAAGTTAATTTTCTGACCATAACTTGTATTATGGATTATTATGCTACCTTGCCCATTTGATCAGTTGAAATAATTATGTTGCATAATGCTCATGCCAATCTGTCCTCAACCACCTTTTCCTGCTGAGGGCAGTTGAAGATGGAAGAAACAAGGCCTGATAGTACCTAGGGGAGCCTTCAAGGTGCCTTTAGGCTGCCACTTTCCAGCCCAACTCTTCATTCACCAGACAATTGAAGAGACAGAAATATGTCAGACTACTTATCAGTCAGTCAATAAATGTTTATTAAGCACCTGAAATGTGTTGAGATATAGTGCTAAGTGCTAGGGATAGAAAACTAATAATCCTTGCCCTCAAACAATCTAATGGAGACAAACAAAAAAGTATAAAAAGGTCATACACAGGGTCACAAGGATCAAAAGGAGAGAGGGCACTAGAATGAAAAGGGAGAGGCAAAGCTTCCTATGGAAGGTGGGACTTTAGTTGGGACTTAAAGGAACCTAATGAAGTCAGGAGATGGAAATGAGGAGGGAGAGCCTTCAGGACATGGGGAGCATCCAGAGAAAATGCCCAGCTCCAAGATGTTGAGTGTCTTGTTTGTAGAACAGCAAATAGGCCTGCATCACCGAGTGGAAGAGTGCATGGGAGGGAATAAGGTATAAGTAAGGGGAGGGGGGTTAAGTGATGAAGACACAAGGAGTTTGGAACATCACAGAGACAAATTTGATGCTGAAGATGAGGGAATCACCGGCATTTATCGAGTAGGGGAAGGGGGTGACATGGTCAGACATATGGTCTGGAAAACAACTTTGTTGGCTGAAGGAACAGTGCATAGAAATGGGGAGAGACAGACAGACACACCAGTAGGCTATTGTAATAGTCCAACTATGAGGTGATGAGGGACTTCACTAGAGTGGTGGCAGTGTCAGAGGAGAGAAGGGGATATACTCAAACGATATTGCAGAAGTGAACTCAATAGGCCTTGTTATTAGATTAAATACGGGGGGAGGTTTAAATAGTGAGCAGTCAAGGATCATACCTAGATCTCAAGCCTGATGAGCTGGGAGGATGACATTCCCCTCAACCATAATGAGGAAGTCAAGTGTGGGGGAAAGATAGTGAGTTCAATTTTAGACATATTGAATTCAAGACATCTACTGATTATCCAGTTTGAGATGATTGAAAGGCAGTGGGAGATATGAGATTAGAAGTCAGCAGAGGGGTTAGAACAGGATAGATGGACTTGAGAATCATCAGTGTAGAAAGGGCCCTTAAATCCATAGGAGCTGATGAGATCACTAAGTAAAATAGCATAGAGGGAGAAGCGAAGACCAGGAACAAACCTTGTGGGACACTTAGGGTTAGCAGCTTGGCTCTGGAGGAGGAGTCACCAAAGAATACTATTCATTTTCCTACTGGTTTATTTTTACAAAGCCTCTCATGGTTGTGGTGTCTGATGACAATGGCAGTAGCCCTGAGAAATAGAGAGAATATGTGTCATTTCAGTGGAGATATGCAAAGACGGAGGCTTTTGGAGGGAGCTAACATTTCCACACCAATTTATGGTTTACAAATCATCTTTCTCACAAACACCTCCTGAGGTAGGTATTGGGGATGGTTTTTATCTCTATTCGATGAAGAAACTGAGACTCCAAGAGAGCAAGGTCACAGAGAAAATAAGTGATACTCTTTTAAACCACATACTTTTTATAGAATGTAATTTTTTTCTTTAAATCTCAGCTGTATCAGGCAGTATTTTTTTTTTAAATTCAGTTCAATAAGATTCGAGAAGTTTTAGAAAGAATCAAACAGTGGTTATAGCATAATGACATAAAAATGGATCAAATGCTTGGAATTTCCTCTTTGATATACCTTATATGTTCTTTTAATATATAAGGGTATTTGTACAGGCCATATGTTTTTAATTAAAGCCCCATTGTCTGAAATAATCTTTTTTGCTATTTATATTTTATAATTAAGGCTCCATTGAACTCTGAAGCTCAATTCAAAAGTGAATTTAGTAAAAATGTTTCATTGATTTCATTGTAACTGACCCATGGATTTGTTTATTTTAATGGGACATTTCTATTGATCAGGAATGATTGTTTAGTAATGCTCCAATGAGGGAATTCAACTAAGAGGAATTGTTTTGCAATGGCAAAATCTCCTGATAATTTTCTAGATGTGCATGCATAGAAATGTGGCTTTGCCCTCCATGGAATATTGCCATTCTGATATTTTTGCTGTGTTGTTGTTCAGTCATTTTATTTGAGTCTGCCTCCTTGTGACCTTATTTGGGGCTCTTGGCAAAGGTACTGGAGGGGTTTGCCATTGCCTTCTCTAGCTCATTTCACAAATGAGCAAACTGAGGCAAACAGGGTAAAGTGATTTGCCCAGGGTCACACAACTAGTAAGTATCTGAGGCGGGATTTGAACTCAGGAAGATGAGTTTTCCTAACTCCAGGCTTAGCCCTCTAACCATTGCACCAGCTGCATCCTCCACCTAATTTTTGTTCACTCTTCAGAATCACAGCCACCTTCTGTGAGAATATTTAAGCAACAAGAAGCAATGATCAACAACCTCAGGTGGTTTAAGGTTACTGCATCATAGGCTTAAGATCACATGAATGCAGCCTTGTTAGATCTAGTCCAATATTCTAGTTGGTCAACCTTCTTTAGAATCCTGACTCTGCTATCCATTACATAGATTTCCCCTCCCAGCCTGGTATTATAAATATCACAAGCATAGTTCTATACCTATATCTAATTCATTAACAATAATAGTAACAATTAGAAAAATCATTATTATTATTATGTAGTATATATTATCCACATTATCGTTATACTTTGTGGCAGCTAGGTGGTACAATGGATAGAGGGCCATCTCTAATGTCAGGAAGACCTGATTTCAAATCTGGCCTCAGATACTTGCAAGCTGTGTGACCCTAAGCAAGTCACCTAACCCTGTTTGCCTCAGTTCCCCATTCATAAAATGAGCTGAAGAAGGAAATGGCAAACCACTCTAGTATTTCTACCAAGAAAACCTTAAATGGGGCCATGGAGAGTTGGATAATAATGAAATGATTCAATAACAAAAATCATTATACTTACTATTCTTAATTAGGTATTATTATTGTTGGCATTATATTAAGAGTTACATTATTAGGGAGGCTTAGCACCTCTGGTATGAGTGTTGCTGAGTCCTTTTCAGGGCTGCTTTCCACCTTTGGCATCCACCTGCCACCTAACTCTTACCTGGGGCTCCAAGAAGCAAGTGTGTAGTAGCCACATCCAAGAAAACCTTCTCAGCTGATGGACTGCACCAGGGTGAGGGTAAATGACAGGCATCAAACGTGTTGATGAGTTAGGGGAATGTTTGCCACAAGTCTGTGAAGACTTGCCCTGGTGGAATGGACTGAAGAGATCAGTTTGTTCCAATAACCATGAAGGAGGTTGAAACAAGTATTGGGGAGAACTTAAGGGTTTGGTCAGACATCGAAAACATCAAGGGCTTCCACTGCATCTTGGGCCATCACCAGTCATCTTGACTTTTGTCCTGCCCCTGGACTTTGATGACTCTAAAAGAGAAAGGCTGATGACTTTGTGCAACTCTGTTTCACTTAAATCCAATCATGCATGAGTCAAGACATTACCCTGTGATGTCATTGATCTTTTTCAAAAATGAAGGATGAACAACAACATTATTATTATAACAGCTCAGGGCCAAAGCCAGCTTCCCTGAATGAAGATCAATGGAGGAAAGTTCTGCCACCTTGACATTGAACTATCACCAACCACTTGTTGAGTCTATCTGTCCAGGCAGTTCTATATCCAGCTGCAAATATTCTTGTCTAATTCAGAGGTCACATACACAAGATGGTACCCATAGCATTCTTAAGTACAGCCTGAATTAGACTAAAATGTAATCAGGAAAAATTTAATAAAAAAAGAAAAATACAAGAGAACACAGATAATGTTAATGTATTATATTCTCTTGGGGATCCTTACATATGGTTTGTTGTTTTGTAGTAATTTTTCAGTTGAGTCTGACTCTTCATGACTCCATTTGGGGTTTTCTTGGCAGACACTGGAGTGCTTTCCCATTTCTTTCTCCAGCTCATTTTGCGGATGAGAAAACTGAGACAAACAGGCTTAAGTGACTTGCTCAAGGTCACATGGTTAATAAGTGTCAGAGGCCAGATTTGAACTGAGGTCTTCCTGACTCCAGGCCAAGGGCTGTGCTACCAAGATGTTCCTATGTATGGTTTGATGGTCCCCATTTCTCTTTCATCTTGACACCACTGGTCTAATCCATATTCTCTTGTTTTTCATCACAAAAATCAATGAATTTGCCATGGGGTTGCTTCCTTCATTGATGGCCACTGATGGGTGGGCTAGAAGCAGGGTAAGTGATCAAGAATCTAGACCACTCCTGGGTTCTTGAGCTTACCTGCCAATTGGTGGCATTTGTTCTTTAGTTGGGAATGCTTGTGGCATGGAAGTTGGCTCCTTCCCTACGGGGGTTGCTCCCCTCCATAGCGGAGGCAGGGTCTGGGCTGGATGAATAGGTAACGATTTCTGACTCTCTTTACCTATCCTCTTTCTGTTGAATAAACAGACCTATTTTGAGCCATGGTCTTGTCATTGTCCACGTCCTACTAATTTGCCATGATTTTTGTGAGGTCATTTATCATTCAATGGGTTCATTCCTTTATTTCTCCTTGCTGTTAGACTAAACATGGGGCACAGCACAGTGCCTGGCACATAGACACTTAATAAATGTTGATGGATTGATTAATGAATAAACATTTCAAACTGTAAGTTTTCTTACTTGTTTATGCTTAGTTTCCAGCTTCTGTGAAGTGGGCATCTCAGTCTGTGTTCTTTGTCCTCATAGCTTCTCTAGATGTTAGCAGGCTTGATAGACATAGGTAAGCCATCTTCTTTCTGTTCAGCCATTATTGACTAATGTTAAAAAGAAACCAGGTTTTGCAGAGAACATGGGGTCATCTAGCTGCTCCTGTTTGTGGATGACATTATGTTAGTTACATGAAGCCTCTTCAGTATCTCCACAATCACTCAAGAGTTTGTCATCATCATTCACCTTGGGAAAGTCTCGATGTAGCTGTTTTTTAACAGAATCAATTTATTTAATGTTTAATTTATGGGATAAAACAAGCATTTCTATAACATGATATAATTTTAAAAAATGATTGCACATGAAACTGCAAATGTTTATATACAACTTGCTATCACTTTTAAATATATAAAATTACTATGTAACTTTCCTTTTTTCCCTTTTTTTAATCTCCCTCCACCCTAGAGGTGGCTACCATTAGACAAAAATATGTATCTTAAAAATTGTGTGGAAAAAAATTGTGTGGCGCTTTCTGTTACACTAAGCTGAAACAAAAATAAAATTTTATATGGATATTATTCTTCACATGTCATATGATGGGTTTAAATGGGTTTCGGTAAATTAAAAATAATAAATTGTCTGCTTTTTCGTTCTTTCAGATTTTATTAATTTATTTATGTTTAGTTTTCAACATTCACTTCCACAAGATTTTGAGTTCCAAATTTTCTCCCCATCTCGTCCCTCTCCCCACCATAAGACGGTGTGCACTGTGAGAACCCTATCCCCTGATCTGCCCTCCCTTCTATCTCCCCCCCTTCTCTTATTCCCTTCCCTTTCTATTTTCCTGTAGGGCAAGATAGATTTCTATACCCCATTGCCTGGATATCTTATTTCCCAGTTGCATGTGAAAACAATTTTTAACATTTATTTTTAAAACTTTAGGTTGCAAATTTTCTCCCTTCGTCCCTCCCCACCCACCCTCATTGAGAAGGCAAGCAGCTCAACACAGGTTATATATGTTTAGTCATGCAAAACACTTCCACAGTACTCATGTTGTGAAAAACTAACTATATTTCTCTTCATCCTATCCCACCCCCCATTTATTCTATTCTCTCTTTTGACCCTGTCCTTCCTTAGAAATGTTTGCTTATTATCCCATCCCGCAATCTGTCCTCCCCTCTATCATGCCCCTACTCTCTTGTCTCCTTTCCCCCTATTTTCCTGCGCAGGGTAAAATAGATTTCCATACCCAATTGAATGTGTATGTTATTCCCTCCTTAAGCCTAATTCTATAAGAATAAGATTCACTCATTCCCTCTCACCTTCCCCCATTTCCCCTCCATTGTAAAAGCCTTTTCTTGTCTGTTTTATGTGAGATAATTTACCCCATTCTACCTCTCCCTCTCTCCTTCTCCCAGCATAATCCTCTCTCACCCCTTAATTTTATTCTCCAGATATCACCCCTTTATCTTCAACTCATCCTGTGCCCTCTATCTATCTATCTATCTATCCATCCATACATATAAGTTTTTCCCTCCAATTACCCTAATACTTAGAAAGGTCTCATGAGTTACAAAGATCATCTTTCCATGCAGGAATGTAAACAGTTCAACCTTAATAAGTCCCTTATGATTCCTCTTTCCCGTTTACCTCTTCATGTTTCTCTTGAGTCTTGTATTTGAAAGTCAAATTTTCTATTCAGTTCTGGTCTTTTCATCAAGAATGCTTGAAAGTTATCTATTTCACTGAATATCCATTTTTTCCCTTGAAGGATTAAATTCAGTTTTGCTGGGGAGGTGATTCTTGGTTGTAATCTTATCTCCTCTGAGCTCTGGAATATTATATTCCAAGTCCTCTGGTCTCTTAAGGTAGAAGCTGCTAAATTTTGTGTTATCCTGATTGTGTTTCCATAATACTTGAATTGTTTCTTTCTGACTGCCTGCAATATTTTCTACTTGACCTGGGAACCATGGAATTTGGCTATAATATTCCTAGAAGTTTGCTTTGGGGATCTCTTTCAGGAGGTGATAAGTGAAATCTTTCAATTGCTATTTTGCCCTCTGGTTCTAAAATATCATGGCAGTTTTCATTGATAACTTCTTGAAAGATGATGTCTAGGCTCTTGTTTTGATCATGGCTTTCAGATAGTCCAACAACTTTTAAATTCTCTCTCCTGGATCTATTTTCCATGTCAAATGTTTTTCCAATGAGATATTTCATATTGTCTTCTTTTTTTCACTCTTTTGTTTTTTTTATAATTTCTTGATTTCTCATACAGTCATTAGCTTCCATTTGCTCCACCACAACACCACTCATTTGCACCTCAGAACTGCCACCCAGAGATGTGACCCAGATCCAAGCATGGGCAAAGCAAGAGAATCCTGCCTCAGCACCAGCAAAGAGATCCCTACAGTCCCCCTCTGATCAGCCACTCAATTCCCCCTCAGTCTGTGAGCAGAGCTCCAGAAGCAGCTACTGCCCTGACACTGAGCCACAACTGGGGCTGGGACCAAGCTTCTTTCTCTCTGTGGTTATAGACTTTTCCTACTGACCTTCTAAGTGTCTTTGGCATTTGTGGGTTGAGAAGTCTGGAAATCACCACAGTTGCCCATGATTAAGTCCCCTGAGGCCTACTCCAGGTTTGCTGCAGCATGTTTTTTGCTTGCATGCCTACACTGAACTGCATTGCTCTCCCAGCCCGGTGCAATAGATCTTTCCAATCAACCATCCAAGTTGTTTTGGTCTGGAAATTTGTTTCACTCTGTCTTTTTGTTGGTTCTGCTGCTCCAGAATTTGTTTAGAGCCATTTTTTACAGGTATTTGGAAGGGTTTGGGGAAGAGCTCAAGCAAATCACTGTTTTTACTCTGCCATCTTGGTTCTGTCACCCCCTGCTGGTTTTATGTGTGTGTGTGTGTATATCTATATCTATATCTATATCTATATCTATATCTATATCTATATCTATAT
>NW_020954577.1:20790799-20823238 GCF_900497805.2 Vombatus ursinus | reverse complement strand
TATATCTATATCTATATCTATATCTATATCTATATCTATATCTATATATGTATATGTAAATATGTATTTGTATATATAGAACTGTATGTATATATGTGTGTATATACACATATGTATACACACATGTGTGTGTATATGTATGTATATGTATATACATGTATATATATAAATATGTATTTGAATATATAGGTCTGTATGTATATATATGTGTGTGTGTGTGTATAGATAGATACGTATATATAGCTACACACATACACACACACACACGTATATGCATATGGAGACAGACAGGCAGAGAGACAGAGACAGAGAGAGAGGCAAAGTTAGTGTCCAGATATCCAGAAGAAGAAGGCACTGAGAAAGTGGCATAGCAGCCCATTCGATTTCAGTGATGGCGTGAATAAAAGTCACATAAGATCAGAAGGCGTGGGTGGTGGGCTCATTACAGCTCTGGGTGTGTGCCATCACTGATGAGATCTCAAGTACAGGGGATGATTGAACTACAGCAGATATAGAGTTAGGACAGCCCAGTGGTCCTGAGGAAGTGAGCTGGGCTCTGCTACAGGACAACCGCAGCTCATCCTTCTCCCCTCACTCTCTCTCACACACAACTTTTTAATTGGATGATCTTCAGCAAGTCATGTCACCTTCCAAAGAGACTCAGTGTACTCTTCCATTAAGAGGATATGATCATTCTTTCACAACCTAGTGCAGAAATTGGTGGTGGGAAGAGGACTTCAAAAACCTTCAAGCTTTCTGGAGATAGCAGTTAGCCTTGTATCCTGCCCTGTCTTAGTCTTTTGGGCAGCCCAGCTTGTCTTGGGGCTCAATTTCCATTCCCAATGCCTCCTGCTGCATTAAGCTCTTACCTAAGTAGCTTAAGCATCTGATTGCTGCAAGGTAGACTGTGGTGCCCCATCCTGGTTCTATTAGTTAATATAACAATGATAATAATAATAATAACAACTACAGCTAGTATTTATATAGCATTTTAGAGTTGGCAAAAGAACTTTTTGTAAGTCATCCTATTTGATCTCCAAGCACCCACAGTTTTGGGGTGAGGAATCTAAGCAAAGCCAGGTCTCATACTTGTTTGAGAATCTTGGCTCTCCAGAGTTTTCACATGTTCATCTTTAGTACCATGAGCTCTCTCTCTTTTTTTGTCTGTTAGACTTAATTGACCCATTCATCCATCTAGTCACTCAATCTCTATGGAGCTCTTACTATATGCAAGGTTTTGTCCTGGCCCCTGAGTGGGGCTGACATGAAGAAGGAGGCACAGTCTTACCTTCAAGACTACAGACCAGCTAAAATTTAAGATGTCACCAAATGACATTGAATGAGATAGTGTAATCATGCAATCTGGTATTACATTGAAATCAAAAACAGTTCACTTAAAAGAGAAAATAGAATATTGTCAAGTGAACACCTTAAGAGCAAATACTGCCTGGATCTGTAGACCCAAACAAACTACATCAGCCATTCCCAGACCAGCAAGAAGGAATGATTTCTATATTTACTGCATCCTTATCTATTAAATGATTGTCTAAGTATTGTAGAGAACACTGACAAGTATTCTTCCCAATACAACAATTCTCACTTTTCTTAATTCAGTTTCTACCCTCTGCCATAGCTGCTACAATTTAAAAAAATTTTGTTTAAAAGCACATTAAAAAAAAAAATAAGTCATACTTTTGTCTGTTCCATGACAGATGAAGTATTAAACTTGGGGAAAATGCCTTTCCAGGCTTATATATCCCCCTTCCCAGATTCCCAAGGAGGCTCAATAACACTCAAAGGAAGTCATGGGGGAAGTGAGTAAGCTCTACTGTCATGGAGCCCTGAGCTAGAAGGAGGGGGAATAAAAAGGCATAGAACATACAGGTCTTTCTTTTGACATTGCTACTCCCTCCACACAAAGAAGGGATGGATAAAGGAGAGAAGAGTACCCAGGATCAGCACAATATTTACATAGAGAAAACCTCCCTGGAGAAGACCTTTGATGAGAGTAAAGATGGAGAATTGCTGAAATGAGATTGCTGCTGGAGCTCATCACTTCATGTGATTTTCCTAAAGTACTGAGAAGGAGAAGGCAGAGTGGGGAAGGCTGCATTCTCTCTGTACAGGAAAGACTGAATGATAACATAGAGGATGAATAGGAAATACTGGAGGCAGGGAATGGAGGAGGAGGCAAGAAATTTATAGTAACAACAATAATTATTTGTCTTGTCAATAAAAGCATCTAAGCTATGTTTTCAGTCACTTTTTTCAGTCATTTTTTCAGTCAAAAACATTTAATGAAGTGCCTATTTTGTGCCAGGCATTGTTCCAAGTGCTGGGGGTACCAAGAAATACAGGAGGCATTCCTGATTTCAAGAAGCTCCCAGTCTAATGGGAGAGAGAACATGCAAACAAGTACATACAAACAAGATATGTTTATGTAGTATATGTAAATGTGCATGCACGTATATGTGTACAGCATACATTGGGGATAATAAAGGAGTGAAGGCCTTAGTGTTGAGGGAGGTTAGGAAAGGCTTCTAGTAGAAGACAGGATGTAAGCTGGGACTTGAAGGAAGCCATGGAAGAGAGAAGGGAGAGTTGAGGAGGCAGAGAATTGCAGACATTGGGAGGAAGCTAGGAAAAATGCATTGAGTCAGGACATGGAGTCTCTTGTACAACGCATAGTAAGGAGGCCAGTGTCACCAGTTCACAGAGTATACGGTGGTAAGATGTAAGAAGACTAGAAAGGTATGTGTCTAGGGCAGGTTATGAAAGTCTTTTCATGACAAACAGATGATTTTATGTTTGCTCCTGAAGGTTATAAGGAGCTACTATAGTTTCTCGATTAAGGGGTTGACATAATAAGACCTACACTTTAGGAAGATCACTTTGCCAGTTAAATAGATGCTGTACTGTAGTATGAAGTTATTTGTGATGGGGATACCAACAAAGAGGGGAATGGGAATAAGGGAGCAGGGAATGGAGGATAGAGATTGAAATAAATATGGCTTTCATTCAGAACCACTGAGATGGGGAAGGTATGACCAGGCCTGATCACTGATGAATAAATTTAAGCAGATTATCAACATTGCTAGGCAGTTGGCCTTAGGAAGGAGGCCTTCCTGGATGGTAAGCAGCTCAGGCAAGGGAACAGTGGAGTGAGCAAGCAATTGGATATTCCCAGAAAGACAAATATTTGGCAATTTTGAGGTATCAGACTTCTGACAGATTATTATTGGTCCTTACCTCCTCACGAATGGGCAGCTATAGGAATTGTGCCCAACATTTCTTCTTTTTGACTGTCTAATTCTATAGTCTTGGCTGGAGAATTTCTTTCTTCTCCAAGATAATGAAAAATGGGGGCGAAGCTGATATCGAGAGTCTAGAAAACTTCATCCCAAGTAATCTTCTCCAACAAGCTTTCAACGTGCATGGGAAACTATTATTTCCCATCAAGAATTGCCATTCCATTTCCATTTATGTATTTCCAAAGTCCAGATAAATGCCAAATTCAGCTCCCAGTGACCCCATTGCATAAGACACAAGGGGTAGTTAATCATTAAAAACAACTCCCCCTTTTATTTATTCCTATAAAGAATAAGTCAGTTCCTGGTTGTAATTGAGCTCCAAAGTTTTCCCTCACTGCTGTAGAGTGGAGTCTCTGTGGCTATAAAACAAGCAGTTTTACAAAAGTCCTGCCATCACTGTTGGAGTACATTTGGGCTTTCTGGTTATTTAGCTCTCTATTTTTCTGTCGTATTTTCCCAAGGTAGCAGATGCAAATTAGATTTCCAGTTTCTCTTATCTCTTTGTTCCTTCCTGGGCTGAGATTGATAGCTTTAAGGAGATCAAAGCCAACTTTCAAATGTATCCCAAATTGGTAATCTCCAACTACCATACATCTTGTCTTCAGAACAAAATAAAAAAAGCCTATAATGACATGAGCATGGAAAATCGACTTCTCCTGTTAGACTAAGTAAAAGTAGATTATACATGTTTTCTAGACTTCAAAGCTCTGTCCTTTAGGTCAGGTTTCTTTAAGGGCTTGCACAGCCTGTGCATGGCAGGAAGGGAGGGGTCTCTTTCCTCTCTCTCTCTCTTTCTCTCTCTCTCTTTCTCCTATTCCTTCCTTCCTGCTACTCCTTTTCTTTCTTCCTCTCTTCCTTTCTCTCTCTCTTTTTTTTTTTGTTTGTTTAATGATCCACATAACAGCAATAAGTTAAGAGGATTTTTACCTTGGCAAAAGCCAGGATTTCAGAATTACAGGAACTTCTTTTTTTCTCTTAATAAAAAAGGGAGAAGGAAGGAAGAAAAAGAAGCAATGAAACAAAGAAACACAAAGTAGCTAGTGAATGGCATGCAGTTCAGAGTGATGTACAATTTTGTCCTGAAAATCCTCATCTCCAGGCCCCGTCCTTAACAATATTTATAGGACTAGAGGGGTTTTACCAAGAAGCCTGAACTTACAGGACAGATTTAATCCCTTCTTGTTAACAATGGCTTTCTAGGTATTTGATGTATTTGGAAATGGAGGTAATGTAAAAAGAAAAGTGACAAAAATGAAAACTAAAATAAAACAAATACAAATACAAAGGAATGATCAGAATCACTGCTCTCATAGATTCTGCTGGCTTTGTCTTTTGAAATCAGAAGGACAAGAAGAAAAACAAAGAAGGAAGTGAGGTTGGTACAAATTTTCTGTATTTGGTAAAAGGCCATTAAGTCTCAGTAGGAGCAAATCTTCAGGTAGGAAGTCAATCTTAACCCTTGCTTCATATCACTGAGGGACTGAGCATAGCACTGATGTGATAAAGGGGCATGTCTGATAAAACATGGCTGGTGATGCCTTTTCCTTTATCTACTTTCCATCTGTTAATGCTAGTATCTTGTTTGAATAAGTCAGGTTGAAGTTATTATAATTGCCAATCATTTCTTCTCATAATATTCTTTTCTTGGAATTTGTGGTTGATTTTGGCTATAATATCTATGACATGACTGCAGGCAGACCCCATCTGGGTCATAACTAGTTTCATTTTGGGGGGTGGGGTGATGTTTGGTGCTTTTCCTGGCTATTGTCTCCTGACTCTATTTTTAAAGAAAGTATAGATGACCTTGAGGTTTATGCACTGGACCTATTTCTTTGCCCTTTTATATTTATTAATCCTTAATAATGTTCTCTGGCATATTTCTTGCTGCCCTTCCCAATGTCTGTCTTCCTATTGAAAGAATTCAAAATTAAGGCACATGTGGAAAGTTTAGAAAATCCTGTTGAGTTTTTGCAGAACATTCCCTGCCTTGGCATCCTATGTAGTAGGAGTTTGTGCATAAGTTATACACAATGTCATGGTGGATTTTTCTTTATGTTATTTTATTCATCATGGGGACCTCAAGACAACATGATATGGTGCCCTGTTAAAAATTTTGGCTGCTTCTGGGATAAGAACTCACTATTTGACAAAAACTGCTTGTAAAACTGGGAAAGAGTATGACAGAAACTAGGCATAGATTAAAATCTTACACAATATACAGAAATAAAATCAAAATGGGTTCATGATTTAGATACAAAGACTGATACTATAAGCAAACTGGGAGAGCAAGGAATAGTTTACCTGTCAGATTTAAGGAGAACAGAAGAATTCATGACCAAACAGGAGATAGAGAACATTAAGAAATGCAAAACGGATGATTTTTATGACATCAAATTGAAAAGTCTTTTTTTTTGCACAAACAAAGCCAATGCAACAAAGATTAGGAGGGAAGTAGAAAACTGGGAATTTTTGCAATCAGTGTCTCTGATAAGGGCCTCATTCCTAAAATATATAGAGAATTAAGTCAAATTCATAAGACTATAAGTCATTCCCCAATTGATAAATGGTCAAAGGATATGAACAGGCAGTTATCAGATGAAGAAATTAAAGCCATCTATAGTCTTATGAAAAAGATGCTTTAAATCACTATTAATCAGAGAAATGCAAATCAAAACAACTCTGAGGTACCACATCACATCTATCAGATTGGCCAACCTGACAAAACAGGAAAATGATAAATGTTGGAGAAGATGTGGGAAAATTGGAACACTAATGCATTGTTGGTGGAGTTGTGAAATGATCTAACCATTTTGGAGAGCAATTTGGAACTAAGCCCAAAGGGCTATAAAAATGTGCATACCCTTTGACCCAGCAATAGCACTTCTAGGATTATATCCCAAAGAGATCATACAAATAGGAAAAGGACCCACAGGTACAAAAAGATTTATATCAGCTCTTTTTGTGGTGGCAAAGAATTGGAAATTGAGGGAATGCTCATCAATTGGAGAATGGCTGAACAAGTTGTGGTATGTGCATGTAATGGAATACTATTTTGCTATAAGAAATGATGAGCAGGCTAACTTCAGAAAAACCTGGAGAGACTTGTATGGACTGATGCTGAGTGGAGTGAGCAGAATCAGGAGAATGTTGTACACAGTAACAGCCATGTTGTGTGATGACTAATGTTGATAGACTTAGCCCTCCTCAGCAATGCAAGGATCTAAGACATCTCCAAAAGTCTCATGATGGAAAATGCTCTTCACATTAAAAGAAAGAACTATGGAGTTTGAATGCAGATTGAAGCATACTTTTTACTGTTTTTTTCTTCTGTTTTGTTTCCTCTTTCTGGTGGTTGCTCCTATTGGTTATAATTCTTCCTTACAATATCACTAATGTGAAAATATGTTTAATAGGAATGTATATGTATAGCCTATATCAGATTGTGCGCCATCTTGTGGAGGGAGGCAGGAAGGGAAAGGGAGAAAAAAATTAAAACTCAAAAGCTTATGGAAGTGATGGTTGATAAATCAAAATATATTAATAAAAATATCAGCTACATAATGACAACAATGAGAACTTCGATGCTTTGCTTCTGCTATTGATCATTTCTATCTCTTATTTCATTATTAGAAAGAATGCCCACATGGATGGCCTTTATTTTCTCTAATAATATTTCTCCTTTAGCATAATGAATCAGGCATTAGGAAAACCAGCATTTAAAGTTGTACTTGTGGATGGTCTAGAATTGGTGATGCTTAATCTTCTTTGCCCCTCTCTCCCCATTCTGCCACCTCCACTGCATAAGTGGAAGGAGACCCATGGTTGAGCATCTTCCTAATTTTTATAGGAAAATATAGGTGAAAAAATCATGAACACAGTTACACCCTATGCACCAACGCCTTTTGGGGAAAATGAAATGGAGAAATTCCAGCGAAAATTGGAAAAAAAAACCTTCCCAAACAATCATCGTATGTCTCAGTATTTATTGAATTCAAAGCAAAAGTGGGCACAAAGGAGGATGGAACAAAGTTATGTTGGAAAATATGCTTCAATTACAGTAAGTGAAACAGGCCAAAGGTTAATGGATGGATGACACAGAAGCCTAAATCCTCCATACCATAATACCTTTTTCAAGAAATGAGTTGCAAAATTTGATATATGGGGAGCACAAAATATCACATACACAATGAAACTATCATATTAGGCAGAAAACAAAAACAATACATGGGATCCTTAAGCTGAGTCACTGTTGAATGAGCACCTTTGCACAGACATGGACTCCTGAGGCAGACATTTACACAGAATTGGAAAGGAAAAGATTAGAAGACACTATGCAAGTAAAACATTCTTATACTAACTGATTGAAACATGGGAATGGGAAATGAGTAAATCAACATTGGTGCTGAGTACCACCATTCTTTGGTAAATTTTTGCCACAACTAGAAGGCCAAAATAATCCAGAAATTATCTTTTTATTTGAAAACAATAGCAATAACAAGAAAAGTAGCAATAAGTTGATCTCCATGCCCAGCTTTGTGATGTAGCAGCCAAGGGCATCAACAGCTACCATTTTGGAGGGTTACCACATTTGTGAACCATTATTGATGATGAAAATGAAAGACTAGAAGTAACATCAGTTTACAAAATGGTGAAAACCAGTAAAGGGTAAAAATAATTTGTAGAAAATTTGCCTAGAGACTCAAGCAAGGCAGGGCAATCCAAGATACCTAAACACAAATAAGTGAGGAGGTTGTAAACAAGACTGAGCATGGTCACATTTCTAAAGTAGTCTGCTTTCATCAGCAATTGCAGACCTTCTATATTTGAATTCTACTTGTTTACCACATATGATTCTATGAGAGGAAGTAGCTAGCATTTGAGAAAAGGAAAAGAGGAAATGCAGATGGATCAGGTTAACTATACACTAAAGAAATTTGTGTTGGAGACAACAAAATTTCAATGGCATTGTAGGACCAATTTTCAATGTATTTCCAAAGATGACTAATGATAAATAATTATAAGATAATAAATATTAATAATTACAATTACTAAGCCACATTTCTACTTTCTCATTTTTGGAAAATGTTTATGATAATCATCTAGTCATATATTAATAGTATCCTTAATGAATAGATAACAAGGAATAGAGAATAGATGATTTTATAAAATTTTCAATTTTATACAATTACACAATTTTCAACGCATGCTGAACTTGTTACATTATTTTGAAGACCATAACACATTCAAAGACATAAAACAGACTGACACATGTAGAGTGCATATATATATATGTGTATATATATGTATATATATGTACACACACACACACACACAGCAAAAGCAGTGCCTGTTCTCAAGGAGTTCATATTCTAATGTGGGAGGTATCAGGAAAATAGCAAGCAGACACAAGATAAATAGAGAAAGTATGGAAAATAATCTGAGAGGAGAAGGAACTAACAGCTGGATTACTGGATAAGGCATTCTGCAGAAGATGGAATTTGAACTGAATCTTGAAGGAAGCCAGAGAAATCAAAAGAGAGACATAAGAAATGGGAGACAACCAGTGAAAAGATAGTACAAACTTAAAATCATTTTGTTTCATTTTATGTCCTTTCAATTTGGGATTCATGAGGCATTCTATAAACCATGCTTAGAGATGGTAGGAAGAGATCTAGTGGAAAGAAAAGATTGAAGATCAGTAAGAAGGTGGGCAGGAGCACTGCTTTAATTTCCTGGATCCATTAGGAAATGATAGGAAAAAAGGTCCATGAAAAGGGGTTGACTTTGCCTAGGAATGGGGTCACCTTATCATCTGAGATGAGAGTAGAGGATGTAGTAGAGGATATATTTGATTTTTATTATTTTTAGTCACAAAATTACCCCAAATGATCAAAATCAGTTTAAATACTTTACTTCAACCAAAGATATTTTAAAATGAAATTTTACTTGAAAATTTCATTCGTAGATATGACCAAGATAAGTTTGTTCAATTTCCCTCTGATTATTAATATCATGTGAGGCATACAGCAGGGCAATATGTGATGATAAAGATTTTTGTCACAGTTATGGAGGAAACTCAGCCCAAATTGATTACCCACAAATGGTGAGGACTCCCAGCTCCTCTTATCTGTGGCTAATCATAATGGACTGATTGGATTAAGCTCCAGACCATTACACACCCTCATTAGCTAAACTCAAAACCACTCCTGAGAGAGGTCAGTCTATTAATCCACGCAAGAAAATAAAAATGGATGAAGAAATGTCTAGTGCCCGATGAGTAGATGAGCTTGCCTGGACGAGTGAGCTCTTCATCACGTAGATCGTGGGCATACTGTACAAATTACCATGGAACTTGGGCCAAAATTGGGAAGAGGAAGAAAACAGCTGTGGTGCATTTGAGACATGATGAAGTACTTTCAATGATCCTGAGTGACTCACATGCATGATCATTGTTAGAGTTGTTAAAACACCCAGGATTCTCCCAGCGAGACCACACAAGAATGTACAACAGTGACGCACGGAACCCTACCATCTCTGAAAAATCTAAACCTCTCGAAGACTTAATTTTCCCACCTGTAACATGGAGGAAATAATAATGGCTACTTCCGAGAGTTGTCATGATGCTCAAATAATAATGTGTATAATGCACTTTGCAAATCTCACGGGTCTAGAGAAAGAAGCATATGTTGTTATGTTTTCATCTATAAGGCTTCTTCTCCACCACATCACTTTCTTCTTTACCTCCTTTGTGGGAGTGTCATTTCACTTGGCTGTCCACCGTGCTCTGATTCAGTTGGCAGCTTCATTTAGTTGGAATTAATACCTCTTAGGTCAATTTATTCTCTGCTTATAATATGTCTTGACTAGAAACCAATGAGAAACTATCACCACTAGTTAGAAAGTATCCTAGTTGGAGGACTTACAGGAAGCCCGAAGAGAGGTGAATGATTCAATTGTTTTGTCATGTCTGTAAGTTAGACAAGGGCAGCAATGCCTGGCCTGTATTTATAGAGCTCTTTATGTTTACAAAGGCTCCTGAGAAATGCGGTCTCAATTAATTCTCTCAAAAACCTTTTTTTTAAAATCAGCTTTATTCCAAGGAAATCTAGACACGGCTAGACAGCAATTTGATGAAAGATCTGGTGGAAGGAGTTTAGTGGACTGGAAGCTCAACGTAAGACAACTGTATTTTTGGATGGGTAATGTTCCAGGCTAGAGTTAGAGATGTGGCATCCACATTCTCAAAAACCTTCTGAAGGAGGTAGTGGAAATGTGACTGAGAAGTTAGTAGTAGACCCGTAATTTAAAAAAAACAACAACAATAATCTGGGTTCAATTCGGCCTCTGACACTCCCTGAATGTGTCAACGTGGAGACTCACTTAACCACCCTGAGACAGATTATCTTGTCTGATAAAATGAGAGTAAGGAGGCTACAGCAGTGACCTCACAGGGTTGTGGGGAGGCTCAAATGAGCTCCTGAATGAAAAACACTTTGAATACCTAACAGCATTATGGCTGTCTTTACTGTCGTTATTTTCACCAATCTGCAGAGAGAGGGTTGGGTATTTAGAGTTCAATGACTCGCTGAAAAGCACAAAGCAAGGATGTGGTGGGTCCACAGTCCAAAGAGTCTCATTCCAAGGCTAGTATTCTTTTAACCATAGAATGCTGTGATGATAATTATTATTTTTCCTGTTAATTACAATTAATTTACATCAAATGGGAGCCAATTCTGACATTGTTTTGATGAGGGGAGAGGAGTGGCAGAAGGACAGTTTTCCATCTTATGTTTGTTTTTCTCTTCTAGTGAGAGAGGGAAATCACATTGCTGAATAAAAGGGAATCTGTTTAGACCCATATTTAAGCAAACACTAAACAGGAAGCAACATTATGACTGGGGCACATCCATATAATTTTCCAACCATAAAACGTTTAATTGGGAAATACATCATCGATCATGGGGAGAAAAAAAACCTCAAACCTCTGCTAAATACAAGATAGAAACAAGAGCCTTCAACAACGTATTTCAAATTATGGTAATTATTAGCCTCTTAAAAAGAAATACTATTTAATTAGATTGATTATTCCTGATAATGAAAACATGTGGCTTGATAGGATATGTTGGCATAGCCATAGGTCCCCCTTTGCATATTATGCCAAGGTCATGTAATAGACAATGTTGGAGTATGTTTCTGTTTCTTTCAACTTTGATTAAGAAAGCACATGTTACCGTTGTCATCATCACTGTCCGCATCATCATTGTTACTGCTATCACCATCATTATGATAAGAGGGAGATAGACTCTAACTCCCCAGAAGTTAGCTACGCTTTGTCCCCAACCAAACAAAATAATCTTAATCCTGATGAGATAATCTTATACTAAAAAAAAAAAAGTTAGTATATATGAATTCTGTGTGGAAAAAAAAAAACACAAAGAGGTCTTAATCTATAAGTAACACTTTGAAAGGAGAATTTCATATGGGAAGGATAATCCATAGCTTGGTAAGGGACAGTTTCCTCTCAAAACTGGTCCCTCCACTTCAAAGTTTCAAAGCATTAGAGATGGTCTCTAAATAGGAGCAGCTCCCCTCCTTCTGCTTTCAGGTACTGAACGCAATCAAGTCCTCAAAATCACCTCTTTGATTTGTGAAACCGCTCCATCTCAATTTGAGAATAACATCCCTAAAGAAAGGTGATTTTAAAATTATTTTTGAATGTGTATTTTGTGGTTTGTTTCTTCAAGAAAAAAGAAATTAGCTCCAAACTGTCAATGGTAATGGAAGGAAAACTTTTAAAAAATTAATCAAATTTGTTGATAAGTTTTATTTTTACATAGTTTAGTTTCCCTCCACCCCCCACGTCTTGCCTTGCCTTTCCCAGAGAGCTCGTTCTGCTGACAAACTTTTTTTTTAATTTAAAAATAAGGAGGGGGGGATGCAAAACCAGACCCAGAAAAAATCGATGTTACATGCAATGTTCCATACCCATGGACCTCACAGCTCTTCAAAGGAGTCTGGGTAGGTGCCCTCTCCTATTTCTTCTTTGGAACTCAGCTTGTACTTTTATACTTTCACACCATTCACCTTGGATTGTTTTGTACTTGTTCTTTCCATTTATATTGATTTAGTCATTGTGTCTATTGCCTTCCTGCCCCTGCTTCCTTCTTTTATGCATCAGTTCATGTAACTCTTCCTGTAGTTCTCTGTAGTTATAACTTTCATTGCACTACTATAACAATAATATCTGATTACATCTATCTACCTCAATTTGTTTAATCAAAAAAGGACACAATTTAAAAAATAAGTTATTATTCATATCTTCTGTTTCCTATCCCATCAGAGTTATTCCAATTATCCTTCCCTTCCTCAAGACCCAACCCATATAACAAATAGTACTTCTTAAAGAGGCAGAACAATCAAAAATTGATAGATACATTGAAAAAGTTCAACAACATATGCAATGTGTAATTGCACTTCTGGAGTTCCTACCAACATAAAGTGGTGGCTTGGGGGAGTACTCTCATATCTCTTCATTTGACTTCTGCTTAATTTTTGTAATTTTGTTGCCTTCATTTTTCATTGCCTGTATGATTATTCTTTACATTTACAATGTTGTAGTTATTGTGTATTTTCTTTTGTGGAAGGACACCCTTTTTGAACATCATCATCATCATCATCATTATTATTATTATTTTGAACACTGTTAGAAGATTATATAATGAATACCCAGTAAAGTATTGCCAAATGATGGCAACTGGAGGGAACTTCCCTAATAGCCAAGATTTTCCAAGAGTTCCCAATTTTCCTGAATCTTGGGGAGGACTCCTTTCTTTCCCTTAATTTTGGATACTTCTGTTTGAGAGTTTTTGTTTCTTGTGTCATCCTTTGGAATGCTCAAGCTGTTGCTATAAGATTTTTCTTTTAATTTTTAAAAAGAAGAAAAAAAACAAGTCATTATAGATTTTATCTCTGCCCTGCATCTAGCACAGTGCCCAGCAAAACATCATAAGCACTAAATGAATGTTTGTTAAATGGATGGTTGGATGGGTGGGTTTAATCATTTTATTCTTTTTGTACCACCTACAAACATGATGAAGAGCCCATTGTCCATAGGCCCATAGTTTATGAGTTGGAAGGGACCTTAGAGGTCACTTAGTTCAACCCCATTATTTGATTGATGAGAACACTAAAGACTAGATGGATTAAGTGTCTTGCCAAAGTCCCATGTTATAAGTGTCAAAACAAGAATTTGAACCCAAGTTCTCTGATTTCAAAATGAAGGTTCTTTCTACCACTCCAAGCTGCTTCCCTTCTTTAAGTGAAAATAAATTTCTCTGCTTGATGAGGTCATTGATTTAGAGCCAGAAGGGACCTTTGGGATTATCTAGGCCACCCCATACCAATTTGACAGACAAGGAAACTGAAGTTCCATGAGCAAAAGGGACTATATGGCCATACGCAGACTTAGTTACTTCCTCTTCATTGACTTATATTTAAGGCATCATTTAAAAGTCTTAAAGGAGAGCTCTACTACTTTCTAGGTGCATAGGGACTGGTAACACACAATATTAGTTTACCAAAGAATGGCATACAATGGCATCCTGTTTAGCCTTCCAGCTCAAACATTCCTAGCTATTTACATTCATCCTGCTGTTTAGCCTTAAACAACTTGCAGTCTTTGCACACCTGCATGCTGATCCCATGTGAAAGCTCTTGACCTCAAACTTTCACAGAGATGGTTGGGGTCCTATTGAAGTGCTTAGGGAGGGACAGATAGGATTGGGGGCAGATAGACAGGACAGCCCCCTGGAGAGTCCTCGGGATGCTGTAGTAGCAGTAGCAGAGATTAATGCAGGTGGTATTTGAAACAAGGGAGCTAATGAGCTTTAATATGCATGCAGGTGAGGGAGTGCTGAATCAGTAGAGCCATTAATGAACCTATGACAGGCTAATTAGCTACAATTTAAAATCTATGGAATCTAATCAGAGGAGCTGAACACGGCTGCAAATCTGCCTGTGAATGAGTCTTTCTAAATACTCCAATCTGTTGCTTAGTCACTGATTGATAGTAATTGCTTTTTTCCCTCTATTGTGTGGAGGAAAATGCCCAATTTTGCTCTGATAGAGGAGGACACAACATCGGAGTTAAATGCCTAAGATGTTTGGCTGCTTAAGTTTTAATCAGTGAATGCTTAAAAAAATCAAAGTAAAATTAATTTTCAGCTCTGAATATAGATGATTAAAAATATACCACCATCCTCTCATGGATTCCATCAGCTTGACAAAATCCTATGGAACTGTTAACCAACTCCCACTAGCCCATCCCAAAGCTCTGGCAAAGGCATCCACACATGGCAAAATGGCCAAGCCGTTGGTTAATCCCCAGGTTTGTTTTAGGTGTGACCATTTATGACAGTTCTCAGAGATAACTAATTGGTGGCAGGAGAAGGCTAACGTTCTGGAATATCTAAGGATGAAAGCATTTTCAAGGGATGACATTATAGAAAAAATACGATTTCAAGTCCCTGAAAAACTGATGAATATTCACCAAATGATTGTTATTTTATATAAATGAATCAGTGACATGATTTTATTGAAAATGCTTCATGACCATACATGAAATAAGAAAAAAAAGAAGTGGAAGCAACTTACAAACCCAACAATAGAGAGGTAGTAGAAGAAAATATGAGATGAAAAGTAAGGAGAAGGATTACACTAATCTAGTTAATAGCATTCATACAATAAGCATGTATTAAATACCTACTATGTACAAGGCACTGTGCTGAGAAGCAAGTATGAGGAATATAGAGAAATCAGAAAGACTTCTGTGACACAACATGAAGTGATAAGAGCAGAACTGAAGAAATGGAATGCATGCTCCCTGTGGTCTTAAAAGGAAAAAAAAAGAAGGGGGATTGATGGACAGAAATGCCTAATTGGGAAGAAATTAAAATAGGATATGATATTATATTTAAATAATCATTTCAAAGACTTTTCTAATTTCAAATTTATTCTGAAATGATTTTTTTTTGATCAGTAGAGAGGGCAATAAGTGACTGCATCAAAAATAATAACTAAAGTGCCTATTATGTACCCGCACAGTGCTAAGCATAAAGAATAACAAAAAAAAAAAACAGCCTCTGCCGTCAAGAAGCTTATAATATAATAGAAGAAAAAATACCTCCCTGGGAGCAACTTGGGAGGGAAATTTGAGAGATGCTGTAGTTAGTTTAAAGATCCTTTCCAAAAACAATAGTGACATTGATATGATGACTATTCTCAGAGCATGAAACAGGAGGGATTGGATTACAAAGTGGGGGAGGTGCATGTAGCAGCAGGGCACATGATGAAATATCCAGGGCAGATGGATGTGAAGCATTGCCAAGTATTTGCTAGAGTGCGTCCAGTGAGCTTGCTTTCACTCCCACATCCAGCAGATCTGCTCAACCCCAGGGTAGATTTCCAAAGTGAACTGAACAAATTCAAATAGTTCATAGAACATATTCAAATAGTTGGTGAAATGCTGACTTTGTTGTCAGAAAGTCAGAGATCCGAATACTACATCAGATACTTACTATCTGTAAGAGATATTAGGGAAGCCTCTTCCTATCCCTGATTCTCAATTTCATTATCTTTAAAATGATAATTGTACTGCATGGTCTCTGAGGCCTATTCTAATGTTAGATATATGCTCTTGTGACTTCTTCTGAGGAAGGGGTCCCCAATCTCTGTAAATCTAATTCTTAGAGTGGAGAGATGGGGCCAGTAGAGAGAAAAAACAAAAACAAAAACAAAAAAATAAACAAAGTAAACAGAAAATATAGTTATTGTCAAAATTAGTATCATTGATTTAGAAGTGGTTGATTTTAGACATTAAATAATGTAACACCCAATTTTCAGAAGGGGAAACTAAGTCAGAGAAAAGCAAAACAAACTGGCTAAGATCCTAAAGTGAATGGCAGAATCAGTATTTAAACCCAAATTCTCTAACCACAAATCTAGTATCCTTTCCAGTGCCCCACACTGTTTCTCACAGTTACTAGTTAAAGAACTTGGTACCATGCAGAAAAAAAAGGCAAAAACAAACAGTATTATTTAAAATTAGTCACAGAGGATCCTAAGAAGTGATTGACATTCACATAGCAGTATTTACTAAATGAATAATGGCAATGATTCATGGTGGAGGTAGGGGGAAGGGGTCCTTAGGTCACAATATCATGGAAGAAGTGAAAATTTACAGACCTCCCAAGATATCTCTGAAAACAACAGTATAAAAAACTGAAACATGGGATAGCATCCCTTTCACCTTGAGACTAGAGTCCAACATTAATATAAAGCTAAAAGTCAAGAAATAGGCCATAAAAATGAACAAATGATAAAAAAGAACCTGACCATAGAAAATGAGCATGCTGATGATAAGATCAAAACACAAATTCAGAAGATGACAATTAAATCAAAGCAGGTGTATGCAAATCTTCAAAATTTGGTATCAGGCTCTGGAAGAAGCCTCAAAAAGAATTTTAAAAATCAAATAAGAGAGGTAGAGGAAAAATTGGGAAAAGAAATGAGAGTGGTGCAAGAAAATCTTGAAAAATGAGTCAACAACTTGATAAAAGAGGCACAGAAAATTACTGAAGAAAGCAATACCTTAAAAAACAAAATATGCCAAATGGTAAAAAAGCAAAAATTGCAAGGAAGGGAACTTTTTCAAAAGCAGAATTGATTATATGGAAAAAAAGATGTACAAAAATTCACTGAAGAAAAGAACTCCTTAAAAAGTAGGCTTAATCAAATGGGGAAAAAAAGGTACAGAAGTTCACTAAAAAAAAAATTCCATAAAAATTGGAATTGGGCAAGTGGAATCTAATAACTTCACGAGACATCAAGAAACAATGAAACAAAATCAAAAGAATGAAAAAAATGGAAAAAAATATGTTAAATGAATTATAGGAGGAAATAGACAGTAAACTACCATACTGGTGGGGGACTTCAACTCTCCTCTCTCAGAACTGAATAAATCTAATAAAAAAAATTAAAAAAAAAGAAGTTAAGGAGGTGAATAGAATTTCAGAAGAGTTAGACATGATAGACCTCTGAAGAAAAATAAATGGGAATAGAAAGGAATAGAATTACTTTTTCCCCCCTCAGGGGTACATGACAGCTACATGAAAATTGACCATTATTAGGTCATAAAAACCTCACAATCAAATGCAGAAAAGTAGAAATAATAAATGCATCCTTTCCAGATCACAATGCAATAAAAATTATATTCAACAAAAGGCTGTGGAAGGATAAATTAAAAATTAATTGGAAACAAACTAATCTAATCCTAAAGAATGAGTGGGTCAAAGAACAAATCATAGAAACAATCAATAAATTCATTAATGAGATTGACAATAATGAGACAACATACCAAAATTGATATGGTTTCAGAAAGAGCACATCAATTAATTGAGCATGCAACAACAACAACAACAAAAACTATAACAAATTTTGCTCTCCTGCTGGGGAGCAGAGAGAATGAACCCAAGCTTCTTGTGTTGGGAGCCGAGGGCCTGGTCACTGGCTTTGTGTGCTGGGGCCTCCAATATTGGCAGTTAGAGGCTGTAGGGGTCTGGCAGCTTACATGGTGTTGGGCTGGAATCAGCAACAATTGAACTCTAGGGGTAGCTTTGGGTAGTGTAGCCTCTGGAGATTTCCTGCTCACCTGGGCCTTTCCTTCCTTTCACTTTCTTCAGCTTCTTTCAGATGGATGTTAAAAGATGTTTATCCACCTGGGGCCCCTTGGAGCGCTGCTTCCCTTAGTTTTCTGAGGCACTGGGAGATCTAGTTGCTATAGAATGCTGAGGCACCTGGTGGTTTTCCAAGCTGATTTCCACCAGTTCCCCCCACCCTCATTGAGGCACTTGGAGGTCCAGGTGTTGGTGTTTGCCTGCTCCACCATCTGGGTTTAAGGATTTCCTCCTGGTATGCTGAGGTGGGGCTTTTAGCTAGCTTGCTGGGCCACCTCCCATTATGTACTACTCCCCTTCCCCCAGGGCAAGAGGGGTCTTTCCCATTAATCCCTCAAGCTACCTGGGCTATTTGACTGCTGCACTCTGTCTTTCTTCTGGTTCAGCTGTTCTAGAGTTGTTTTTTTTTTTCCCTGGGGTGATATTTTCTGGGCTTTCAGAGGTTAATAAGGGAGGGTAAGAGGAACTTACTTGTTACTCCTCCACCTTGGTTCCCTTATAACAAATTTAAAGTCCACAATTAAATAACAAATTGGAAATTTTGAAAACCAAAGGAGAGATTCATAAAAATGAAAGAAAACCATTGAACTAAAAGAAAATAAATCTAGGGGCTAGTTTTATGAAAAAAAAAAGTAGATAAACAATCAGGTAATTTGATTTAAAAAAAAGAAAGAAAATTAAATTACCAGCCACAAAAAAATGAAAGGAGTTCATTAACAATGAAGATGAAATTAAAGGAATTATTATGAGCCATTTTGCCCAATTATGTGCCAGTAAATCTAACAATCTAAGTGAAATTAAGAGTATTTACAAAAAAAAAAGTCCGACTAAACAGAAGAGGAAATGGAATAATTAAGTAACTCTATCTTAGAAAATACAATTGAATATGGCATCAGTGGAGCTCCCTAAGAAAAATATCCCCAGGGCGAGATAGATTTACAAGTGAATTTTATCCAACATTTTCAAAAAAATTAACAAATTAATGTAACTAATGTCATTTGTACATTAACAAAATAATTATTATTCATGTTAGCTGTACATAGATTTGCAGTTTCATGTACAATAGTCTAATCTACCATGTTATAGAAATGTTAATTTATTAAGTTCAGAATAAAATAAATAAAATTTAAAATAATTCTAAAATGATATAAACTCTTTGGAAAAATGGGCAAAGAAGGAGTCCTACTAAATTTCTTTTATGACACAAATATGGTGATGATTCCTAAATCAGAAAAAAGAAAAAAGAAAAACAGAAAAAGGAAACTATAGACAAATTTCACTAATAAATATTATTGCAAAATTTAAATAAACTACTAGCAAGGAGATTGCAGCAATATATCACAAAAATCATACACTATGAGCAGGTGGGATTCATAATAGGAATGAAAGACTGGTTCAATATAAGGAAAACTATCAGCATGACTGAACCTATCAATAACAAAAGCAATAAAAACACATTATCTCAATAGATGAAATATAGCATCCATCCTTACTTAAAAAAAAAAAAAAACTAGCAAGCATAGGAATTAATGGAACTTATTTTAAAATGATAAGTAATAATTATTTAAAACCATCAGCAAACATTATCTATAATAAGGGTAAGGTTGAAACCATCCCAATAAAATCAGTGGTGAAGCAAGGATGCCCATTATCACCACTATTATTCAAAATTGTACTGGAAATGCTAGCAATAGCAGAAAGAGAAGAAAAAGAAATTGAAGAATTGAAACAGGCAATGAAGAAATAAAGCTATCACTTTGCAGATGATATGATAGCATAGTTAGAGAACTCTAGAAAATCAACTAGACAACTAGTTGAAATAATTACCAACTTTAGCAAAGTTGAAAAATGCAAAATAAACCCACACAAATCTCCAGCATTTCTATATATTACCAAAGTCCATCAGCAAGAGAGAAATTCCTTTTTAAAATAACTGTAGCCAATATAAAATACTTTGTAATCTAAATCTTGGGATTTAGGGGTATGCACAGTTTTATAGCCCTTTGGGCATAGTTCCAAATTGCTCTCCAAAATGGTTGGATCATTTCACAACTCCACCAACAATGCATTAGTGTTCCAATTTTACCACATCTTCTCCAACATTCATCATTTCCCTGTTTTGCCATGTTGGCCAATCTGATAAGTATGATGTGGTACCTCAGAGTTGTTTTGATTTTGGTGTGAGATTTTGGTCTATGCCTAGTTTCTGCCATACTCTTTTCCAGTTTTCCCAGCAGTTTTCTTCAAAGAGTGGGTTCTTATCCCACAAGCTGGGGTCTTTGGGTTTATCAAATAATATATTACTACAATCATTGACTACTGTGTCTTGCATACTTAACCTATTCCACTGATCCACCACTCAATTTCTTAGCCTAAACTAAGCAGTTTTGATGATTGCTGCTTTATAATGCAATTTAAGAACTGGAATGGCTAGGGCATCTTCCCCTGCATTCCTTTTCATTAGTTCCCTTGATAGTCTGGACTTTTTTTTCTTCCAAATGAATTTTGTTATTATTTTTTCTAACTCTATAAAATAATTTTTGGTAGGTTGATTTGTATGGCACTGAATAAGTAAATTAGCTTAGGTAGAATTGTTGTTTTTATTATATTAGCTCAGCCTAGCCATGAGCAACTGATGTTTTTTCCAGTTATTTAGATCTGACTTTATTTGTATGAAAAGTGTTTTGTAATTGTGTTCATAGAGTTCCTGGGTTTGTTTTGGGAGGTAGACTCCTAAATATTTTATAATGTCTACAGTAAGTTTAAATGCAATTTCTCTTTCTATCTCTTGCTGTTGGACTTTGTTGGTAATATATAGAAATGCTTATGCTTTATGTGGGTTTATTTTATAACCTGCAGCTTTGCTAAAGTTGTTTATTATTTCAAGTAGTTTTTTTACTTGATTCTCTAGGATTCTCTAAGTGTAATATCATGTCATCTGCAAAAGTGATAGTATTGTTTCTTCTTTACCTATTCTAATACCTTCAATATGATTTGATCAATTTTGCTCATAGTTTTCCTAATATTGAACCAGCCCTGATTTCCTGGTATAAATCCTACCTGGTCATAGTGTATTATTCTTGTGATAAGTTACTGTAATATATTTGCTAATATTTTATTTAAAATTTTTGAATCTATGTTCATTAGGGAAATTGGTCTATAATTTTCTTTCTCTGTTTTGACTCTTCCTGGATCAGGTATCAGCACCATATTTGTATCATAAAAAGAATTTGGTAAGACTCCTTTTTTACCTATTTTCCCAAATAGTCTACATAGTATTGGCATTGATTGTTTTTTAAATGTTTGATAGAATTCACTTTTAAATCCATCTGGCCCTGGAGACTTTTTCCTAGGGAGTTCATTCAAATTCTTTTTCTGAGATGGAGTAATTTAAGTATTTTACTTCCTCTTCTGTTAATCTGGGCAATTTGTATTTTTGGAATTATTCATCAATTTCACTAAGATTGTCAAATTTCAGGTAGACCACTAACTTTTAAATTGTCTCTCCTGGATATATTTTCCAGGTCAGTTGTTTTACCAATGAAGAATTTTACCTTTTGATCTTTTTTTTCATTCATTTGTTTCTGTTTGACTGATTCTCACTGTCTCATAAAGTCATTAGCTTCCATTTACCCAATTCTAATTTTTAACAAATTGTTTTCTTCTATGATGTTTTGTACCTCCTTTTCTATTTGGTCCATTTTATTTTCATTTTTCATTTTTTTCTTTTTTATTAATTTATTTTGATTTATCAACAATCACTTTCATAAGCTTTTGAGTTTTAAATTTTTCTCCCCCTCCCTCCCCACCTCTGTCCCCTAGGTGGTTTACAATCTGATATAGGCTATACATATACATTTCTATTAAACATATTTTCACATTATTGATATTATAAGCAATAATTAAAGTCAATAGGAGGAATCACCAGAAAGAGGAAACAAAATATTACAGAAGAAAAAAAATAGCAAATGCTATGCTTTGATCTACATTCAAACTCCATAGTTCTTTATTCTGGACCGCATCCCTCAGTACCGCCTCCCTTCTATTAACCCCCTCCCTTTTCTTCCCTTTTACTCTTACTACTTCTTCTCTCCTTCCATCCCCACTGCCCTTTCTTTTTCCTTTTCCCTCCTACACTTCCTATAGGGCAAGTTAAATTTCTATACCTAACTGATTGTGTTATTCCCTTCTTGAGCCAAATCTGATGAGAGTAAGGTTCAAACAATGCTCATCTCTGTCCTTTCTTTTCCACTGCTAGAATAGATTTTTGTGCCTTTTCCTGTAATGGAATTTACCCTTGTCTGCTTCCTCCTTTCCTTTTCTCTCAGTACATTTTCTTAGATCAGATTAATAAACTTACTAGGATCCATTTAACCCACTTGATTAGATTTTTTTTTATCTTTGCAGCAAAGTCAACTTATACCCATCCCATTTATGTATACCATTTTAACATGGTGTAATAACAATACACTTCTCATTAGTTACAAGTGTCATCTTCCCTTGTAGGGATGTAAACAGTTTGCCTTTATCAATAACGTGTTGTTTATTTCTGTCCTATTTACCTTTTTATGTCTCTCTTGAGTCTGGTATTTGAAGATTGAATTTTCCATTGAGCTCTGGTCTTTTCTTTTTAATTACTTAATATTACATTTTGTTAATTTATTTATTTTTAGTTTTCAGCATTCACTTCCACAAGATTTTGAGTTCCAAATTTTCTCCTCATGCCATCCCTCCCCCCACCCCAAGATGGCATGCATTCTGAATACCTCTTCTCCTAATCTGCCCTTCCATCTATTATCCCCCTCCCTTCTCTTATCCCCTTCCCCTTCAATTTTCCTGTAAGGCAGGATAGATTTCTATACCCCATTTCCTGTATATCTCATTTCCCAGTCTCATGTGAAAACATTTTCTTTTTACTTTTGTTTTTAAAACTTTGGGTTCCAAATTTTCTCCCTTCCTCCCTCCCCACCCACCCTTATTGAGAAGGCAAGCAACTGGATACAGGTTATACATGCATAGTCATGTAAAACACTTCACAGTAGTCATGTTGTGGAAAACTAAGTATATTTCCCTTAATCCTATCCCATCCTCCATTTATTCTAATCTCTCTTTTGACCCTATCCCTCCTTGGAAGTGTTTGCTTCTGATTACTCCCTCCCCCAATCTGCCCTCCCTTCTATCATCCCCCTGATCTCTTGTCCCTTCTGCCCCTCCCCATTTTCCTGTAGGGTAAGATAGATTTCCATACCCAATTAAGTGTGTATGTTATTCTCTCCTTAAGCCAAATCCAATAAGAATAAGATTCACTCATTCCCTCTAACCTTCCTCCATTTCCCCTCCACTATAAAAACCTTTTCTTGTCTGTTTTATGTGAGATAATTTACCCCATTCTACCTCTTCCTTTCTTCTTCTCTCCTCATAGTCCTCTCTGACCCCTTAATTTTATTCTCCAGATATTATCCCTTCATCTTCAACTCACCCTGTGCCCTCTATCTATCTATCTATCTATCTATCTATCTATCTATCTATCTATCTATCTATCTATCTATCTATCTATCTATACATAAATATAATTTTTCCCTCCAACCACTGTAATACTGACAAAGGACTCATGAGTTACAAATATCATCTTTCCATGTAGAATGTAAACAGTTCAACCTTAATAAGCCTCTTATGATTTCTCTTTCCTGTTTACCTCTTCATGTTTCTCTTGAGTCTTGTATCTGAAAGTCAGATTTTCTATTCATCTCTAGTCCTTTCATCAAGAATGCTTGAAAGTCCTCTATTTCACTGAATGTCCATTTTTTGCTTGATGGATTATGCTCAGTTTTGCTAGGTAGGTGATTCTTGGTTGTAATCCTATCTCCTTTGCCCTCCAGAATATTATATTCCATGACCTGCCTTACCTTAATGTAGAAGCTGCTAAATCCTGTGTTATCCTGATTGTGTTTCCACAATATTTGAATTGTTTCTTTCTATCTGCTTGTAATATTTTCTCCTTGGCCTGGGAACTCTGGAATTTGGCTACAATATTCCTAGGAGTTTTCCTTTTGGTATCTCTTTCAGTAGGTGATTGGTGGATTCTTTCAATTTCTATTCTGCCCTCTGGTTCTAAAATATCAGGGCAGTTTTCCTTGATAATTTCTTGAAAGATGATGTCTAGGCTCTTTTTTTGATTATGGCTTTCAGATAGTCCAATAATTTTTAAGTTCTCTCTCCTGGATCTATTTCTCCCAATGAGATATTTCACATTGTTTCCTAATTTTTCATTCTTTTGGTTGTGTTTTACAGTGTCTTGATTTCTCATAAAGTCACTAGCTTCCAATTGCTCCATTCCAATTTTTCAGAAAGTATTTTCTTCAGTAAGCTTTTGGGCTTCCTTTTCCATTTGTCCAATTTTGCTTTTTAAGACATTCTTGTCCTCATTGGCCTTTTGGACCTCTTTTGTCATTTTAGTTAGGCTATTTTTAAGGTGTTATTTTCTTCAGTATTTTTTTGGGTCTCCTTTAGCAAGCTGTTGAATTATTTGTCATGATTTTCTTGCATCACTCTCAGGTTTTCCTCTACTTCTCTTACTTGCTTCTCAAAATCCTTTTTGAGCTCTTCCATGGCTTGGAACCAATTCATGTTTTTTTTAGGGGCTTTGGATGTAAGAACTTTGACTTTGATGTCTTCTTCTGGTTGTATGTTTTGATCTTCTTTGTCACCAAAGTAAGATTTTATGGTCTGACTCTTTTTGCACTGCTTGCTTATGATCCTAGTCAATTATTTGAGAGTCTGCTTCCATTATGGAGAATGTACTGTCCCAAGCTTAGCGGGGTTTGTGCATCTGTTTTCAGAGATACTTCTAGTGACCTGTAAATTTTCAGTTCTTCCAAGATGCTATGATCAAGGATGAGGTGTTTACTCCTTTCCTGTCCTGTGCTCTGGTCTGTGAGTGAACACAGGCACTCTTTTCTGTCTTGGAACTGTGAGGAGGATTCTTTCTCCACATCCACCACACCAGTGCTCCTTCTCAGCCAGGACTGCCACCCAGACCTGTGACCCAGATCCAATCAGAGGCAAAGCAAGAGAATCCTGCCTCAGCACCAGCAAAGAGATCCCTGCAATTCTCCTCTGATCAGTCACTCAATTCCCCCTTAATCTGTGGGCTGGAAGCTCAGGAGGCAGCTGCCACCTCGGGGACTGGGGTTGGGACCTCCCACACTTTTCTCTCACCACAGACACAGACTTTTCCTACTGACATTCTAAGTGGTCTTTCATGTTCATGGGTTGAGAAGTCTAGAAACTTCAACAACTGCTTGTGATTCAGTCCTCTGAGGCCTGCTCCAGTTTTGTTGAGACCAGCCTTGCCTGTGAGCCCACATCGAACTGTGCTCTTCTCCCAGCCTGGCATGATATATCTTTCTGATCAACCATCTAGGCTGTCTTGGGCTGGAAATTTGTTTCACTCTGTCTTTTTGTGGGTTCTGCTGCTTTAGAATTTGTTTAGAGCCATTTTTACAGGTATTTGGAGGGGTTTGGACAAGCTTTGGTCTTTTTATCAGTAAGGTATGGAAGTCCCCTATTTCGTTGAATGTCCATCTCCTCCCCTGATAGATCATGCTCATTTTCACTGAGTAGTTGATCCTTGGTTGTATTCCAATCTCCTTTGACTTATTGAATATCATATTCCATGCCCTACAACCTTTTAATGAAGAAGCTGCAGGGTCCTGTGTAATTCTGACAGTGATTCCATGATATTTAAATTGTTTCTTTCTGGCTGCTTGTAGCATTTTCTCTTTGACCTGGTAATTTTGGAATTTGGTTACTATATTCCTTGGTGCTTTCAATTTGGGATCTCTTTCAGGAGGTGATCTGTGGATTCTTTCTATGGCTATTTTATCCTCTGGTTCTAGGACCTCAGGGTCATTTTTCTTTATGATTTCCTGAAAGATGTTGTCCAAGCTCTTTTTTTCATTGTGATTTTCAGGTAGACCAATAATTTTTAAATTGTCTCTCCTGGATTGATTTTCCAGGTAAGTTGTTTTACCAATGAGGTATTTTATATTTTCATCTATTTTTTAATTCTTTTGTTTCTGTTTGACCAATATTTGCTCTCTCATAGAGTCATTAGCTAATTTTTAATAAATTGTTTTCTTCTATTGAATTTTGTACCTCCTTCTCCATTTGATCAATTGCATTTTTTAAGGACTTATTGTCTTCAGTGCACTTTTTTTCCAGTTGGCCAATTATATTTTTAAGGACTTGTTTTCTACAGTTAATTTTTGTCCTTCTTTTTCCAAGCTACTGACTCTCTCTTGCATACCTCTCATTTCTTTTCCCATTTTTTCTTCTACCTCTTTCATTTGATTTATAAAATTCTTCTTGAGCTCTTCTAAGAAGACTTTTTGGGTTTCAGGCCAGTCCCTTTTGAGGATCCAGATGTGGGCTTGTTGACAATGTTGTCCTTTTCAGAATTTCTGCTTTGATCTTCACTGTTCTCATAATATGACTCTATCATACGTTTATTTTTGCTCATGATGTTTGCTTATTTCCTGGCCTTTAAAGAGACTGAACTCTCCTGCTGGGAAGCAGAGGGCACACACCCAAGCTTCTTGTGTTGGGAGCCTAGGGCCTGGTCACTGGTTTTATGTACTGAGGCCTCTAATGTTGGCAGTTGGAGGTTGTAGGGTTTTGGCAGCTTATCTGGTGTTGGATTGGGATCAGTAACACTGGAACTCTAGGGGTAGGATCGAGTAGTGTGGGACCTGGATATTTCCTGCTCACCTGAGCCTTTCCTTCCTTTTACTTTCTTCAGCTCCTTTCAGATGGATGTTACGGGATGTTAATCCTCCTGGGGCCCTTAGAGTGCTACTTCCTTTAGTTTTGATGAAGCACTGGGAGACCCGGTTGCTGTAGAATGCTGAGGCACCTGGTGGTTTTCCAAGCTGGTTTCCACTGGTTCCCCCACACTCATTGAGGCACTCGGGGATCCTGGTGTTGGTATTTGCTTGCTCTACCACCTGGGTTTAAGGATCTCCTTCTGGTATACTGAGGTGGGGCTTTCAGCTAGCTTGCAGGGACACCCCCATTCTATATCTCTCTCCTTCCCCCAGGGCAAGAGGGGCCTTTCCCATTAATCCCTCAAGATACCTGGGCTACTTGATTCCTGCACCCCATCTTTCTTCTGGTTCAGCTGTTCCAGATTTTTTTCCTGGGGTGATATTTTCTGGGCTTTCAGAGGTTAATTAGGGAGGGTAAGAGCTACTTACTTCTTACTCTGCCATCTTGGTTCCCAGAAATGGAAGCTGACCTCCATGTTTGATAAACCTAAAGATTCAGGTTTTTGGGACATATACTCATTGTTTGACAAAAGAAAAATCTTTTGGGAAAACTGGAAAACAATATGGCAGAATTTCACCAAATTTTCACACTGTATAACAAGATAAGGTCAAAATGGGTACATTATTTACACATAAAGGGTGATACCATAAACAAATTAGGAGAATGTGGAATAGTTTGCCTGTTAGATTTATGGATAAGGGAAGAATTTAGGACAATACAAGATATAGGGAGCATTATGAAACATAAAATAGATAATTTTGATAATATAAAATTAAAAAAAATGTTTTGCCCAAGCCAAACCACTGGAACCAAAATTAGTAGAAAAGCAAAAAACCAGAAAATGGAAAAAAAAATTGGCAAGAATCTCTGATAAAAGCCTCATTTCTCAAATATATAGAGAACTGAGTCAAATTTATAAAAATTCAAATAATCCCCCAGTTGTAATTCGTCAAAGAATATGAACAGGCAGTTTTCAAAGAAATCAAGGCTATCTAGAGTCACAGTAAAAAAATGTTCTAGATCATACCTAATTCATTGTTCTGCTCTTTCTCTATTTTATTGATGTAAGCATTCAAAGACACATATTTTGCTCTGATCACTGTTTTTTTTTGTATTCCATAGGATTTGATATGTTGTGTCATTATTTTCATTTTCTTCAATGAAAGTATTGATTGTTTCTATGATTTGTTCTTTAACCCACTCATTTTTTTAAAGTTTAGGTTGCTTAATCCCCAATTAGTTTTTAATCTTTGTTTCCATGGTCCCTTATTAAATATATTTTTTATGTCATTGTGATTTGAAAATTATTCTTTTAATATTTTTGCTTTTAACTGTAAAGTTTTTATGTACTAATATCTGGTCAATATTCATAAAGGTACCATAAACCACTAAGAAAAAGGTGTATTCCTTTCTATTTCCATTCAATTCTCTCCAGATATCTGTCATATCAAGTTTATCTAAAATTCCATTCACTTCCTTGACTTCTTTCTTATTTTTTTTTGGTTAGATTTATCTAGTTCTGAGAAGGAATGATTAAAGTCCCCCATTTTTATAGTACTAGTATCTATTTCCACCTGTAATTCAATTAACTTTTAAAAAAATAGATACTATAATTTTTACATATAGGTTCAATATTGATAATGCTTCATTGTCTATGGTAACTTTTTATCAAAATGTTGTTACCTTGTTTATCTCTTTTAATTAAATTTATTTTAGCCGTAAATTTGTCTAAGATCATAATGGCTACCCTTGTTTTTTTGTTTTGTTTTGTTTTGTTTTCCATCAGATGAAGCATAATAAATTCTATTCCAACCTTCTATTTCAACTCAGTGTTTATCTCTCATTCTTAAATGTGTTTCTTGTAAATAACATATTGTTGGATTCTTATTTTTAATCCATTCTGCTATCCATTTCTGTTTTATGGGTCAGTTCATCCTATTCACACTCAAAGTTACAATTACTATTTGTGAATTTCCCTCCAACTTATTTTTACTCACTGTTGTCCTTCTCAGCCTCTCTTTTTATCCTATCCTTGTTACCTTACCTTCTCCCCTTACCTTCCTTTCCTTATAATACCTACCCCTCTAAAAGTATCTCCCTTATCCTCTTTCCACAACCTCTGATTTCTTACTCTCTACACTCTTCTAAAAATCCCTCCCTTACCTTGTCCTCAGTTCTCTCAAGTCTTTAGATATACACATTGTTTCCTCTTCAACACAGATGAGAGTAAGGCAGTTTGACCTTAATGAATCCCTTATAATTAGTGTTTAATGTTTTCCTTATATTTTTTTCTGGATCTTGTATATCAATTTATATCCATTGAATTCTGATCTTTTTGTCAAAAATGCCAGAAAGTTTTTCAACTTGTCAAGTATCCATTTTTTTATTCAAGAATATCAAGGGAATCAATGAAAAAAATGTGAAAGAAGGTGCCTTAACTGTATTAGATCTCAAATTGTATTATAAAGCAGTAATCAACAAAACTGTCTGATACTGGCTAAAAAATCAGTCCGTGCATCACTGGAATAAAGTAGGTACAGAATACACAGCAGTAAATGACCACAATAACCTAGTGTTTAATAAACCCAAAGATCTAAACCTTTGGGAGAAGAATTCACTATTATACAAAAAACAAACAAACAAACAAAAAAAAACAAAAAAAAAACTGCTGCAAAAAATAGCCGTTTGTTAGATACTAGATACAGAACAACAATTCATACCATATGCCAAGATAAAGCCAAAAAGAGTGCATGATTTAGACACAAATGATACTATAAACAACCATGGAGTAGTTACTAGTCAGATTTATAGATAAGAGAAGAATTTAGGACCTAAAAGAGAGAGCATTACATAATGCAAAATGAATAATTTTAATTAATAGTAAATTTAAACATTTTTCCCCACTAACAAAACCAATACAGCCAAGATTAAAAGAAAAGCAGAAAACTGAGGGAAAATTTCACAGCATTTCTCTGATTAAAACTTCATTTCTCAAATATATAGAGAACTAAGCCAAATTTATAATAATACTAGTCATTCCCCAATTGATAAAAGGCCAAAGGATGTGAATAGGCAATTTTTGATGAAGAAGTTAAAGCTACCTATCGTTATATGAAAACATCCTCTAAATCATTATTGATTAGAGAATACATATTAAAACAACTCTGAGGTACCACTTCTCACCTATCAAGTTGGCTAATATGACACAAAGAAAAATTACAAATGCTGAAGGGGATATGGGAAGACTGGGACACTAATACACTGTTGGTGGAGTTGTGAATTCATCCAGCCTTTCTGGAGAACAATTTAGAACTATGCCCAAAGGGCTATCAAGCTGTGCATACCCTCTGATCCAGAAATATCACTACTAGGTCTTTACCTCAAAGAGATCAAAGAAAAATTTGTGTCTAACGATAGTCATCTCTAGGGCATGGGGTTAAGGGTGGAGAAAAAAGGAAAAAAAATACATGATCACTTTATTATATGTTTAAAAGGAATAGCAAGTTGTACGTAATATATTGGTAGTTTCATTGCAATCATCATTTTGTTTTACTGTGTTAGGTAAATGCTTGTTTTATTCCATAAATTAAAAATAAATAAAAATATTTGTATTAGCTTTTTTATTTGTTCTGGCAAAGAATTGGAAATTGAGGGGATGCCCTTCTGTTGGAGTGGTTGAACAAGTTGTAGTATACAACTATGATGGAATACTATTGTGATATAAGAAATTACAAGCAGTATGATTTCATAAAAATCTAGAAAGACATACTTGAACTGATGCAAAATTAAGTGAGCAGAACCAGAAGAATGTTGTATACAGTAAAGCAATATTGTATGATGGTAAACTGTACTGTTATGTAAGACAATTCCAAAGTAGTCATCATAAAAAAAGTTATACACCTCCAGAGAAAGAACTTTTCTTTTCTTTTCTTTTTCTTTTTATAGTCTATATTTTCTTTCACAACATGATTAATAGAGAAATATGTTTTGCATGACTGCATATGTATAATCTATAGCAAATTTCTTTCTTTCTCAATGAGATTGCATAGGATGGATGGACGGAGGGAGAGATTTTGAAACACATTTAAAAAATAATGTAAAAAAATTAATTGTAAAAATTGTTAAAAAAAGCACACTCTTCTCTTGCTCTCCATCATAGCCTAGTGAAGTCTGTCTTCTTTTGGGCATTGCTATCCATTTTAGGTTTTGAGAGAGGATTTATGCTTCTTTTTTCCATGGTTTACACCATCTTCACAGGGGCACACAGGGAGAAGACTTGTTTATATCCCATTCTGTCCTCTCAATAGGATATTCAAGAAGAGAGGTCCAGCTTACCTTGGATAAATTATTTTATCTCTTTGACCCTCCATTTTCTCATCCCTAAAATGAGGAGAACAGTAATATCTACCTTCCAGGTTGCTGTTAAGCTCAGATGGGATTATCTGACGTTAGCATGATAACCCTGCTGTGTGTGTTTTGTGTTACTTGTATGTTAGATATTATGGCAATGAAAAAAATTAAATATTTGTTTGCAATTATATTAATATCCACCTTGAGATCATGGATTGTTTTTATCACATACCTTTTACAGGGATGAAAATTAGGACTACATTCATTATTATTTATTCAGAATGTTTATTGAGCACCTACTATGGACTTCGCACATACTACATACTTAGTAAATGCTTATTGATTGATTTGCTGATGAAATACACAGAATAATGTGTTCCAAGTCCTCATGGAGTTTAGGATGAAAGGACCTGTACAGATTGGATGAAGGGCTGCTGAAAGAATCCTCTATAAACTAAAGAATGGCTGCTTCTCCCCCCTTCTCAGCACCTCACCCTTTTATGCTTATCCATTTCTCACTAGGAGATGTTTCTCCTAGGTCTCTACCACTTGAGGTTGATGCCAACAAAGCCCAGAGAATCTATGGGCAGAACAGCATAGAGTCTGGTTAGTTCTCCATTTCTTTATACCTGCATGCCCCCTCCCCTATTTCTCCCCTATTTGTTTTCACCAGACTTAGATCTATGTTTCAGAGACAAAGGAAGGAAGGAAGGAAGGAAGGAAGGAAGGAAGGAAGGAAGGAAGGAAGGAAGAAAGGAATAACCAATTATTAAGCACCTAGTCTTTGTCGGGCACTGTTAAGTGTTTTACATACATTATTTCATTTTATCCTCACAACAACCCTTGGAGATATGTACTATTGTTACCCCCATTTATAATTGAGGAAGCTGAGGTAGAGTTTAAATGACTTCCCCAGAGACACCCAACTAATACGTTTTTTTCCCCTCAAATTTGAATTAAGTTCTTGCTGGCTGCAGGTCCAACACTCTATGATCCATCTCTAGGTCCTCAGAATTAGGAGTAACCCTAACCATCAACCCCCCACCTCCATGATAAGGAGTATCACTTATCAGTGATACTTACAAGTGTCCATTATCTCTTACACACACACACACACTCACATACACTCACATACACAGAGATACAGATATACCCTCTATTTGTCAGAAAAGCCTCTCTCTCTCTCTCTCTCTCTCTCTCTCTCTCTCTCTCTCTCTCTC
>NW_020954577.1:20765897-20790789 GCF_900497805.2 Vombatus ursinus | reverse complement strand
CTCTCTCTCTCTCTCTCTCTCTCTCTCTCTCTCTCTCTCTCTCTCTCTCTCTCTCCCCTCTTTCCCTCACTTCCCTATTAGGTACAAACATTTTTCTTCCTTTCCTTGAAGCATTCATATCTACATTATCTTCAACATGAATAAAAACAACAACAACAACAAAAAAGACATGTATCTTGCACTTTTAAGTTTGAACAGTGTCCTGGGCACATCATCTGATTTGATTTCAGCTCATAGCTGATGTAACAGTCACTCCTCTGGGCTACAACTTATTTCCCCCCTCAACAAGGAATCACAACAATTTTTTTGAATGATTTTCCCCCAAATGTTTCCCATGACCCTGTCTCACATACAAAAACAAATGTTAGCAATGTTTTGTTCAAATAAAAAAAAATGGTAGGTATTTTTTGGACAAATGGTCCTGACTGAAGAATGATTTCTGGGATCTGAGAGTATTTGTATTAGTTGACTTCACAGAAAATGCAAGCTCTATATATTCCCAAATCATCAATTTTGTGCTGGAAAAGGAAGGAGTTGTTGGATTCCTCTAAGGCTTAAGGTGATCATTCCAGGTTTCTTCCTAATTATCCATCTCACCATTTTTCACAGTGAACATATTTAGGAGCTTAAAATAAAGATTGTTGACTGTGTAGGACACTAGTATGTATGCATAATGCCAACCAATGATGAAAAACATTACTGGACATCTACTTTGGGTGGGATTTGTAGATTTAAAAAACCTCAGAATTTGATAGTAATCAATAGGAATGGATGTCAAATAGTAACCTGTGAATAGATTACTGCCTTCAGTTTATAAAAAATAACAAATGATTTCTCAAGAGGCTAAAAAGCTCAAACTTACAAATCAGAGCTTGGACTGGATTTGTCAATAAATTTTCTACAGCACTGTTTTCATGACATCCTGATGTTAATAATACCCTTCCAGATTGGTTTAGCATTTTCCATTTGGAAACACAAAAGTCATTTTAGAGGAAGTTATTCCAGGATCCTAACTTTTTTCCCCCTGCTGCAGAGATGACTAAGTTAAACTTTTTTTCCTTAAATTGGGTCAAATGTACATATTATCTTTGTCATCCTAGTATTAGAACCCAATATCCCAGCTCCAGTTCCCTTTGTTAAAATACATTTATTTTCTGTTTTGTTTTATGTAATTTCTTGAAGTCTCAGGAACATTCTCATGACTACCTTTGTTGGTCATTATATATCAAACTGGAGATTAGAATATCAAATCAAATGGTTTACATCATATTAATGATGAGCACAGATTCCTGAAGCCCAGCAGCTGTCTGGAGACAAGCATCATCCTAGAGAATGCACTGATGCAGCTGATGCTGCTTAACACAGTTCCTGACACATGTAGGTTGAGTGCTTAATATATGTTTATTGGTTGATTGTAGGCACAGTAAAGTTAAGAAGGCCTGAGTTTGAGTCTGGCCTCAGGCACTTACTAGCTGTGTGACCCTACATATGTCACTTAATATCTATTTGTTTTGGTTTCCTCAACCATAAAATTGGGATAAAGCACCTACCTTTTAGGGTTGTTGTGAGGATCAAGTGAGACGTTTAGAAAAAGCACTTAGCACAATTAGCACAAAGTAGACACTATATAAATACTTCCTCCATTTTTTTTCTCCATCTTTCCCCCATGGGAAAATGGCAGAATGACACTTTTGGTCTAAGCATCAAAGATGCGAATATTAAGTGTGATCCACTCCTCCATACATCACAAGATGAAGTCACGTCCTAAGCAGCATGGGACATGCCTTTGTATTGACGTTTTACCACAAATTCATTTGGAGTAAGACAATGCTCTGAGAAACCATGAATATTGTGGGGGAAATCCTCTTTAAGGGAAGGAGCAGTACAGGGCTATGCTAAAGAAAGTTCCTACTCATGTGGGCTGTGGTCACTGGGGGAGAAGAGAAGTGACCAATTCTGTAACTTCTTAGTGACCCAATGTAAAGGTAGGGATTCATTCTGTAGCTCAAAGAAATGACCTATCTCCACCTAATGTAAGTCATTTCTCCTGATATATTTATCAGGTAAAAACTAATCTACACTGTTCACTAGCTCTGAATTGGGCTTGGTGATCTCCTTAGGTGCAACAGGAAGAGTGTTTGGATGAGTTGGGTTACTTGGTCCCATTCTTTGACCTGTATAAAATCTTCAAGCTAGTTAGAATCAGTGAGTTGAGTGTCTAGAACAAGATAGGAGGAGTTCCAACTCAGTTTCTGGGAAGGAACTGCCCAATGGAGGATGGGAGTGGAGAGAAGAGGGCTTTGTTCTGGACCTAGATAACTTGTCTGCCTCCCCGAAGCAGGACATTATGAGCTTCAGAGTGTTAGGAGGAGTTTGAACTTACTATTTCCCCTTGGTGTCCTAATAGCATTCCCAGATCAGTTTACAGTGGTAGAAGCTCAGGACAGACTACATGGGATGCTTGAATCCGATTCAAGGTTCCATGAAGAGCTAAGTTAAAACAAACAAACAACACAAAACAAAACAAAACAAAACAAAAACCAACAACAAAGCTCTACCTTACCTAAGGAGAACATCTCAAAGTCTCCAGAAAAAGGACTTTGAAGAGCTGTGAGTAACCTATTGGTCACAGTGACTCTTTAAGCTTGAGCCCAGTCTCCCCTGGACCTTGGAAGTATCTGTAAGAAAATTTATCTTAGACTTTTTGGGGAAAGTTTGTACCAAATCTATTGCTGCAGTAAATACCTCTATTCAGAAGTAGAGATTAGCCACAAAGATCTGAAAAAAGAAGCATGGAGGTAACATGGAGAACATCATACTAAGGAAATACACATAGCCGGCTCCATCCCCCACATGTTCATACTTTTTTTTGTTTCTTTTTTAAAATTTTATTTATATTATTTAATATTATCATAATATTTTATTCTTTTTCCACTTTTTTCCATTTTTATTTAAAGTTTTGAGTTCCAAATTCTATCCCTCTTTCCCTCCCCCACTCCCTCAAACCTCCTTGAGATGGTAAGCTATCAGATATAGGTTATGCATGTGCAATTATATAAAACATTTCCTTATTAGTCACTTTGTACAAGAAGACTCGAATAAAAGAAAAAAACGAAAGGAAAAAAGTGAAAAATAGCATGATTCAGTCTGTATTCAATCAATATCAGTTCTTTCTCTGGAAGTATATAGTATACTTCTTCCTTAGTCTTTTGAGATTGTCTTGGATCTTTGTATTGCTGGGAACAACTCTAAGTCATTCACAGCTCTTCATCAAACAATATTTCTGTTACTGTGTACAACATTCTCCCGGTTCTATTCACTTGACTATGCATCACTTCACATAGGTCTTTCTAGGATTTTTCTGAAATTATCCTGCTTGTCATTTCTTATAGTACAATAATATTCCATTGTAATCATGTACCTTAGCTTGTTTAGCCATTCCCCAATTGATATCCCTTTGATTTCCAGTTCTTACCCACTACAAAAGGAGCTGCTACAAATATTTTTGTACAAATAAGTACTTTTTCCTTTTTCTGGGTGTCTTTGGGATATAGACCTAGCAGTGATATTGCTGGATCAAAGGGTATGCACAGTTTTATAGCACTTTGGGCATAGTTACAAATTGTTCTTCAGAATGGTTGGATCAGTTCATAACTTCAGCAACAGTGCATTAGTGTCCCAGTTTTCCCAGATCCCCTCCAATATCCAACATTTTCCTTTTTTGTGATATCAGTCACTCTGATAGATGTGAGGTGGCACCTCAGAGCTGTTTTAATTGGCATTTTACTGATCGATAATGATTTAGAGAATTTTTAATGTGACTATAGATACCTTTGATTTCTTTGCCTAAAAACTGCCTGTTCATATCCTTTGACCATTTATCAATTTGGGGAATGACTTGGATTCTTATAAATTTGACTCTGTTCTCTATATATGTGAAAAATGAGGCTTTTATCAGAGATTCTTGCTATAGTTTCCCCAATTCTTTTTGCTTTTTTTTTTCTTCTAATTTTGGATCCTTGATTCCATTTGGGCAAAACCCCTTTAAATTTTATAGAATCAAAATTATTCATTTTACATTTCATAAAGTTCTCTATATCTTGTTTAGTCCTAAATTTTTCCCTAATCCTTAGATCTGACAGATAAACTAGTCCATGCTCTCTGAATTTGCTTATGGTGTTGCCCTTTATGAGGAAATCATGTACTCATTTTGACCTTATCTTGTTATATGGTGTGAGATGTTGGTCTATACCAAGTTTCTGCCACACTGTTTTCCAGTTTTCCCATCAGTTTTTGTGAAGTAATGAGTTTTTGTTCTAAAAGCTTGGATCTTCAGGTTTACTATATACTAGATTCTTATGGTCATTTACTGTAATGTATTTTGTACCTAATCTATTGCACTGATCTACCACTTTATTTCTTAGCCAGTATCAGATTGTTTTGATATTCACTGCTTTCAAATACAGTTTGAGATATGGTATGGCTAGACCACCTCTTTTCACATTATTTCCCATTGATTCTCTATGGACATTTCCCAGACGTTTCCTTTATGGGTTCCCCAATTTCCCTCCAGAGACTGAAGTAGTTGTTTCTGTTACCCTGCCTCATGTTGGCAAATTAGGAGCATGTGAGAACCACAGGCTGGCTCCCTGTACAGAATGTTTTAGAGAGTATGACCTGGCTAGGAATTCAGGAAGCTCCTCATACTGTCCCCTTTTTCATTGGGTGGGTAGGAGGAGAAGGCTCTGAGAGAGAAGAGAGCTAACTCTACACGTGCAGTATGACAATATTCAGCCCCATTCTTGTAGATCTGGTACCTTATTGGTGAGGTAATCCCATTTACCACTTCAGATCTCAAATAATACGTATGTTAGAATAATTATTGTGTAATTATTATATTAGGTGTTTTTATACATCATGTTTCATGTCCATTTGTTGATGAAATGGCCACACAAATTATGTTTACTACTTATAAAAATAATTCTATTTTGTTGATAACCCCTCAAACAGATAGGTTGATTGAATTCCTTGAGGTCACACAGTAATTCCATAGCTAAATCAGAATAGTGACTGTTACATTGAGTCATTGGTGCAATGTTTCCTCCACTAGACTCTTCCTTATTGTCTTCTCTGTATTCTCTTGCAAGGTCACCACAATGCTTGGGTTGCTGGGATTGAAAATTGCACTTTCTAGGTCATAAGCAGAGAGACATCCATCTCTCTGAAGTTGACAGATTTGCAGTCACAAGATCAGGGCCAGTTTCCAGTTCAGGTTTGGGCCCTTTCATTATGTCTCAATTTCATGATGTGTAACATTAGAAAAACAATGCTTAATAAACCTCTTCATGGAGGTCTGGTAGGAACCAATGAGATAGTGATGCTGGGGAGGATGCTGGGGGTGGGCGAGTCACCCTGTCATGTTTACAAAGAACTGAGGGACTGGGGAGCTGTCACACAAATCCATGAGTATTCTACCAAGTTCTAGGAAGTTCTACCAAGTTCTACTCCACAGATTGGAGCCAGCATTGTAGTACAGCTACATCTCTGTTTTCTCATGGTTCTTCTGCAGAGCAAAATATACCCTTGGCCAAATAAGAAATCAAAATCAAACCTGGGCTGGAATTCCTGACTTGCTGAGCTCCTAGGAATCTAGGGAAGAGGCCACAAATTTCCAAATTTCTGGTGATCAAGAGTGGCCATTACTTGACTCAATGTGATTTATCTTGTACCCAGACCCTCTACTGAGCTCCCTCATCAATGACCAAGGACTCAGAAATCCTGCTGCCTCAGAAAGAGCTATATTCAGAACCGTATTATGCTCTTCTGAAAAACAAAATCAGTGATTATGACAAGGACAGGACAGTTGAATGCTGCTCAGCCCTATCCTGGTGACATTCCCAGGATTTGTGAACTCTAGGAGGCAATGCATACTGTTAGTCCAGAAGTTTTCTATAATGTTTATAGAAAAACAATGTTTTCTCTTCAACTAGTGGGAATTGTCTATTGGGTTTGCTGGTACCTACAATTCTCATAGACAAAGGGACTCACAATGCAACAGAGCTACCCCTTAGCTTCTCAAAGCAGCCTTATGATACTGATTTCCTGTGAACCAAATGCAGTTATTCCAATGACAGTGTTGCTTTTTCCTCACATATTTTAATTTGTCAATGGATCCTTGAGATATGTCCATGGGGGCACTCACAGCAGATTTCTCAACCTGCATCCTTATTGATCTAGAGAGATTCTTGTCCATATTCTTCCACTCCTCCTTCCTAGAATTTCTTCTCACCAAGCTGGAACCTCCAGTCAGTGTTTCTGATGACTCTCCATTAGCACCAAAGATATGTTCACTTTTGATATACAGCCATCTCCCACTTCTTTTCCCATCACGCATTTCTGGGGTAGTCTCTATGGCTGCTTCCTGCTCTCAAACATAGTGTTCTGCCTACTGTGTAATTATATCCATGTGGTCTTCCTGGGGCTGGGCAACTCACCACCAAGCTCAATCCCTCAGAGGGTCTTGACGGTTTTCCATGAGTTTCATACAGAAATAATTGCTCATGTGAACACTTGCCATGTCTCATGAGAATCTGTGAGAATCACAAGTATTCTTTCTAGATATGGCTGGAATCACATCCCTTCCAAAGCTTCTGAAACTTCCCAAGCAGTCAGTACCTGTGCTCCCTCAACCACATTAAATATCTTCTGTCAAAAAGAGTATCAGTGATGTGATCACCCATCTTTCCCTTTGTTAGAAACCCTTCTCTGTTGATTTAACAGAGTATGTGAAAATAATTACCATAATGGAAGCATAATAGCAAAAATAGGGGAATAAAAGCTAAGTAATCACAAAAATAAAGAGTTATCTAATAACCTCGTCTAAAACAGTCTGCTAGAAGGTTGCAGATTTCTGAAGTCCTGTGATGCAGCCAAGGGAAGGAACATCCAATACCATTGCTATTTGGCCATGCTTCCACCCACATATGCCTTCCCACTCAATGATTTGGCCTTCCATATACAAGAGGGGACTACTTCTTCCCAGGATCTCTATGTGTTCTCTCTGGAATGACCTGTACAAAGGATGACTTTACAAATTAGTTTCCAGCTAAGACACCAAGAACAGCTGTTTGATTCAGTGTGTTCTAAGCAGATAGTATTTTAATCTTTCCATCCTATATATAGTTCCCTTTTCCTCTTCAGAGGACAATCTGGAGCACATACTTATATCTCCATGTGATTTTAGTTCCGTTTGAATTTTCCAAATGTTTGTGATGAGAACATGCCCTCTCTTCAAGAAGGCAATGGTTATAGGAGAAAGGGTGATTGATTTGGATCTGGATCCTGGCTCTCATTTCAGCAGCTTTAACACTTGAAGGGACATTACAGCACATCTACTCTAATCCCTTCATGCTAGAGATGAGGAAATTGATGTCTCAAGAAGGAAAGTGAATTGCCCAAGGTCACACAGGGAATAAGTGTCACAACATGACTCAAACTCAAATCTCCTGACTCCAAATCCAGCATTCTTTCCCCTGCTCTAACACACATCCACTTTGGTGGGCAGCTAAGTGATCTTGGGATAAGCTCTTAGTGTCACAGTTTTGGTTTCCATATCTGTAAAATGGAGATAATTTCACATACTTTGCAAGGATAGTCATAAAGATCACATGAGCCAATGTACATGTAATAGTGGAGGTTAGTATCCCTACTGAAATGAGTGAAAACACACAAGGTCCAAACTTTAGAATGGAACTAATCAATGGTATAAACTAGGAGCAAATAAGTTCTTAATCAATTGAGGAGGAATGAAGTACTTGGATCACTGGGTACAAGCACATTGGGATCAAGTACATTGAGTCTTTGACTGAAAGCAGAATATCCCACACAGGAAATAGTTTGTGATTGGCAGAAAGAATCTGACATACCTTTAATTCCTTTTTATAATTTAGCAAGTCATTTCTGAAGCAGATAGTCAAGCAGTCAAGCTTTGGAAGTTTCAGGGATCAGAGGTATCTTAGAGAGGCATTGAACCATTACAAGCAGGCAGTAGGGAAGGGGGGAGATAAGTAAGGCCATAGAGAAAGTGATACTCCTGGTGCTTCCTGCCCATTGGCCATATCGCTTAGTCAATCTACACTTTATTAATTGACTCCTATGTACCAGGAACTGCACTACTTTTGGGGGATGCAAAGAAATGAGTGAGACAGTCGCTGCCACCAGGGAGCTCAAAGTCTAAAAGGAAAGACAACATGCAAATAACCATGTAAAAAGAAACTTATAGACAAGATAAACTGGAAAAAAATAACAGCAAGAAGCCTGGCATTGAAGGGGAATCTCCATGTCATTGTAGAGACTAGGCTGAGAGGAGACAATACATCCAACAACCTACACACATCAAGCACAGACAGCATCAGAACTGCACAAGGGCAGTGGCCCTCAGACTCAAGCAAAGACTCATACCTAAAGGAAACTTGGGGATGTCTCCATTAAGGGAGAAAAAAAATTCCAGTAATTTCAAACAGTAAGGTACCTCTTTAATACATGTGTATCCTAATTACTACATGTCTGCCTCACCACCAATTCAAACTAATAAGTTTGAACCCATTCTTACCTGTGTATACTGGTAGAAGAGTGAACCTCAGATTTTGGGGTCACATTTTGTATCAAGTATTTTTATTATACCATATTATAACTATGCCTTCTTTAAAAGATAATTGAGGCTACTAGGGGATAATTAATGGGAAGTATACTGGTGGCTGTGGACAGCCTCAGTTTCCTTATCAGTAAAATGAGTTGGAGAAGGAAATGGCAAACCATTCCAATATCTTTGCCAAGAAAACCTCAAATGGGTTCACCAAGAGTCAGGCATGAATAATTAACTTAAACAAAAAAAAAGTACTGGTGGCTATTTATGAGGGACCATAATAGAAGTCTTCAATTCCTCTCAATTACCTCTAAAAGCTTGAGTAGAGAAATCACGCCCCTGATCTGGCTTCAACATGCTAGTGTTAGAAGTTGGAGAAATAGCCTTCAAAGGACATTACATACGTCATACTCTTTCTAAAAAATAGATCATCATGTCAATGTTTATGTCAAAGAATGAACTCATTCAAGACAGGTTAGATTTTCAGGAATAAAGTGTGAGTTTGAAATTATTGGAAATGGACAGACTGTGTCAGGAGCTGACCACCCTGGACTGCATTTAAATTCTCATTTTCTCTTTTGCAGCAAAAACACTGCTGGGCAGCACCATTCCTTGATCATTTAGTTATTATTTGGAGGTAAGGTTATGGTGAGGGTGGAGTTGTTTTTATTCTCCAGGGAAGCTTATCAATGGAAGGAAGATTAAATTGCCAGGTTTTGTCAGGCTTCTTCTCCTGTGCCAGGAAGGGCTCCTGTGGAAAGGACATGAAACAGTCCTCGATACAGTACTCAAATAGAAGAAAATCCCTGCGTGTTTGGGGAGGATCAGGAGTTGAACACAACTGGTCATCAAGCCCCACAATATACACAGTGACTTTGTTTCATTTGGGCATTTGAAAAATGTTTCTGGTGTTATGTTTAAATCTGAGGTTTGAGTTATTTGAAGCCAAATATTTTTCACAAGAAGTTAGTAAAACAGGTTTCAGCCTTTGGAGAACTTTCAGATTTAACTTTCTGAGCATGACATTTTCTGAATCTCTTTCATGCCAAGCAAGACCTTAGGCAGATTAGGGCAGATTCATTATCTACTCCAAATTCCATCTTCATGTCTTTACACCATCCTGTTCTTCTTTCCTAGTCATTCTACCATGGGAAATAATGGCCCACAGGGATTCTGGGCACTCTGTTCACTTTCTAAAAGCTCCCACTGGTACCACAATTAGAATCACACAAGACCTAGCAGTGGTAACTCTAAAAGATCAAAGTCTTGGAACAATATATATTGAAGAGCAAAAGAACTGGCTTTCTGGTCAAAAATGTCATACCAAGCTAAGCATAATTCTGAATGAAAAAAAAAAGACATTTGATTAATTGTCAGACTTTCAGATCTTTGTTAAAAACAAACAAACAAGCAAAAAAGAAATAAAATAAACAAGTAAACAAACAACAAAAAAACCTGAACTCAATAGAAGATTTAACATAAAAGAGTCAAGAGAAATATGAGGTACATACCAATGACCAATTAAAAAGGACTGAATAAGAAGAGAATGTTTACTTTTATGTATTCAAAATGTAAAACCAATGTCTAAGATTGTTACTAGTAATTAGGTAACTTATAAGGAAGATTGGGGTAGACCTGAGTATGATATGACTTCAAAAAGTAAAACCATTCAAGTACAGCTAACAGAGTGATTATCTTTTATAAATGAGGTGCAAGAGGAAGAATCAATACAGAGGGATTAGATGGGGGAGGGGGCCTGTAAGTTCTGGAAATCTACTCTTATCAGGAATGATTTTCAGAGGAAAATATGTATATATTTAGAAGAGCATAAAAGTCTTCAAAATTTAGAAAGAAATAAAACTTTAAGGGGATAAGGAGTAGGAAGAGGATAAAGGAGTTAAACTTTAGTTTAGTTAGAGGATTGGATGTGGGCATAGGTTAAAAGGGGGATGTAGAAGGGATTTAGATTTAGGGGAATGGGAGGATAAGGGAGGGATTGCTGGAGTGGTGGTAAGTTAAGTAATAGGAGGGTATAGTAGCAGGTAGAAGTAAAGTGAAGGAGTTAGGAGAGATAGGAAAAAAAAGATATGCACAAACATAAACACAAAGATTAAGAGTCGAATCTCTTAGGTAAAATATATGTTTATATATGTATGTATATTTGTATGTATGTGTATATATGTATATCAATATATATTTATATATACATCATACATATCTATATATGTACATATATTATATATTAATATATATCAATATCTATATCTATATGCAATGCTCAGTTGTAGCCTTGGGGTGATGGGTAGTGGGGAGGGTGGGGGAAAAGAACAAAGTAAAAAATGTGTGTAGCAGAGAACAAAAAAAAACCTACAAGGAAGCAAAGAATAGATGGACAGCATCCAATATAATGCACAGTATTTAACATATAGGCTTTCTTGAAATGAAAAGTTATTGCTATATATTTTGCATCCTCTCCTATGTTCTGCTGTGCACATGCCATGTTTTTGTTGTTTTTTTCATATTTTATATTTAAGTTCATAATGTTTCTTTTTCTTTTCTTATGTATTTAAGCTTTCGCATTTGTTTAAAATAAAAAACAACTCCCACAGACCACCTAATCAACACGATGATGACAGCATACCATTGTCAGTGCAAAATGTGAACACTTGCTGAGCAATGCAGAGTAATGAGAGCAAAATTAAACAATCACAACAACAAAAAGGCAGACCAAACCTGAAGTGAGGGGATAGTCTATGACTATTGAATTTATTGCCAGCTTCACATCTAGGATTCTTTGATCCCAGGTGATGTTTTTTCCAGTTCTCACCCACATGGTCAACTTCCAGTACCACATTTTCTTAGATCATAAAATGGACTAGGTGTATTCTCTTTTTTGAAACCTTTTGTTACATTTTAAGTTCTGAACTGTCTCCCTTCCTCCCTCTCCACCTCATGCTAGAGAAGGCTACCATTTTACACACACACACACACACACACACATACACACACACACAACATATTCATGTATATGCACACATATATTTATTGATATACTCACGTATATGTATATATGTGTGTGCATATATGTATGTATGTATGTATATAAAACCATACTATACATACTTCTATTTGTCAGTTCTTTCTCTGGAGGTGGATAGCATCTTCCTTCATGGGTCCTTCATAGCTGATTTGAGTATTTACAATACTTAAAATAACTTAGTCCTTTCTTAGTCTTGCCTGATCGGGAAAGAGATCTTATAATGGTATTATTGGCTCAAAGTGTATACACATAGATGTATTCTCAAACTAGACAATGCAACATAGGCAAATCTATTGGCAAAACTTGAAGTGTGATATAAATTCTTACATTTATTGTGGTTGTGACGATCCTTGCCTCAGGCATTGACCTACTCTGTGAGACCAAGAGCAAGTAATTTAACTTCTTTCAAAAAATTTGTAGTAACATTTCATTTCCCTCCCAATTTTATGTCAAGGCAATTGTCAGCATTCAATTTTTACATGATTTTGAGTTCCATATTTTTCTCCCTCCCTCCCCTCCCCACTTTCTAAAATAGTAGGCAATTTGGTACAGGTTATATATGTGCAATTACATAAAACATATTTACATATTAATCACAGTTGTGAAGGAAGAAACAAATCAAAAGGGGAAAAAAACACAAAAAATAAAGTAAATGAACAAAAAAAGTATGCTTGAATCTGCATTCAAAGTCCATTTGTCCTTTATCTGGATGTGGATAAGATTCCCCATCATGGGTCCTTTGTGCCTGTCTTGGACCATTGTGTTGCTAAGAAGAGCGAAGTCATTCAGAGTTGACCACACAATGTTGCTGATACCGTATATAATGTTTTCCTGGTTGTCCTTATTTCATTGTGCATTAGTTCATCCAAGTCTTTCCAAATTTTTCTGAAATCTGCCTGCTCATCATTTCTTATTTCACAGTTGTATCCCATTCCTTTCATATACCACAACTTATTCAGCAATACCCCAATTGATGGACAATTTCCAATATTTTACCACCACAAAAAGAGCTGCTGTGAATGTTTTTTTTACATGCAAATCCTTTTCCCTTTTTATGATCTTTTTGATATATAGACCTACAGACAATGGTTGCATCAGTTCACAACTCCACCAATAGCACATTAGTGTCCCAATTTTCACACATCATCGCCAACATTTATCATTTTCCTTTTTGGTCATTTTAGCCAATCTAATATGTGTGAGGTGATATGTCAGAGTTGTTTTAATTTGAATTTCTCTAATCAATAGTGATTTAGAGCACTTCCTCATTTTATAGATAAATGATTTTTTTTTTATCTGAAAACTACCCGTTCATATCCTTTGACCATATATCTATTGGGAAATGGCTTGTATTCTTATAAATTTGACTCAGTTCTCTATATATTTAAGAAATAAGACCTTTATGAGAGACACTATAAAATTGTTTCCCAGCTTTCTACTTTCCTTCTAATCTTAGCTATATTGGTTTTATTTGTGCAAAAGCATTTTAATTTGTTATAATGAAAATTATTTATTTTACATTTCATAATGTTTTCAATCTCATATTTGGTCATGAATTCTGCCCTTCTCCATTAATCTGACAGATATACTATTCCTTGCTCTTCTAATTTGCTTATGGTGTCACTCTTTATGTCTAAATCATAAACCCATTTTGACTGTATTTTGGTGTATGGTGTGAGATATTGGTCTACACCTAGTTTGTGCCCTATTGTTTTTCCAGTTTTCTCAGCAGTTTTTTTTTCAAATAGTGAGTCCTTATCCTACAGCATGGGGTCTTCGGATTTGTCAACTATATTACTATGGTGATTATCTACTGTGTCTTATGTACCTAATTTATTCCATTGATCCACCACTCTATTTCTTAGTCAGTAACAGGTAGTATTGATGATTATTGCTTTATAATATATTTTGAGATCTGATATTGCAAGACTACCTTCCTTTTACAAAATTTAAGTATTTTTAATTTTTTTATTTGTGAATAAAATTTTCCATTAATTCTGTTGATATTCTTGACATTTTGTTCTTCCAGATGAATTTTGTTGTTACTTTTCCTAGCTCTATGAAATAATTTTTGGTAGTTTGCTTGGTATGGCATTGAATAAGTAAATTAGTTTAGACAGAATCATCATTTTTATTATATTGGCTCAGCCTACCTATAAGCAATTGATCTTTTCTAATTATCTAGATCTGACTTTATTTGTGTGAATTGTGTTTTGTAATTTTGTTCATATAGTTCCTGGGTTTTCCTGGCAGGTATACTCACAAGTATTTTATATTGTTTACAGTTATTTTAAATAGATTTTTTTTATTCCTATCTCTTGCTGCTGGGCTTTGTTGGTCATATAAAATATGCTGATAATTTATGTGGGTTTATCTTAAATCCTGCAATATTCCTAAAGTTAGTAATTATTTCAACTAGTGTTTTTTTAGTTGATTCTCTAGAGTTCTCTAAGTATACCATCATATCATCTGCAAAGAGTGATAATTTTGTTTTCTCATTGCCTATTCTAATTCCTTCATTTGTTTTTCTTCTCTTATTGCTATAGCTAACATTTCTAGGACTGTATTGAATAACAGTGGTGGTAATGGTCATCCGTTACTTCACCTATGATTTTATTAAGAAGGCTTCCAAGGATCTAAGACAACTCTAAAGGCCTCATGATGGAAAATGTTATCCACATCCAAAGAAAGAACTATGGGGTTTGAATGCAGATTGAAGCATACTGTTTGCTATTTTTTTTTCTTCTGCTGTATTTTGTTTCCTCTTTCTGGTGGCTCCTCCTAATGGTTCTTATTTTTGCTTACAGCATCACTAATGTGAAAATGTGTTTAATAGAAATGGATATGTATAGCCTATATAAGATTGCATGCTGTCTTGGGAGGGAGGAGGAGAAAAATTTAAAACTCAAAATCTAATGGAAGTGATTGTTGATAATTGAAAATAAATTAATTAAAAAAAGAAAACTTCCAGCTTATCCCCATTGCAGATAATGCTTACTGATAATTTTAGAAAGATACTACTTATCATTTTAAGGAATGGTCCCTTTATTCCTATGCTTTCTAGTGTTTTTAATATGAATGGGTGCTGTATTTTGTCAAAAGCTTTTTTTCAGCTTCTATTGAGATAATCTCATTATTTCCATTGCTTTTGTTATTTATATGGTCAATTATGTTGATAGTTTTCCTAATATTGAACCAGTCCTGAATTCTTGGTATAAATCCCACCTGGTCATAGTGTCCAATCCTTGTGATATATTGCTGTAATAACCTTGCTAGCATTTATTCAAAATTTTTGCATCAATATTTGTTAGAGAAATTGGTGTATAATTTTCTTTTTCTGTTTTAGCTCTTCCTGGTTTAGGTATCAGCACCAAACTTTAGTCATAAAAGGAATCTGGTAGGACTCCTTTGTCTATTTTTTGCCCCAAATAGTTTATATAGTATTGCAATTTATTGTTCTTCAAATGCTTGGTAGAATTCACTTATGAACCCATTTGGACCTGGGGATTTTTTCTTGGTTAATTCATTAATGGCTTGTTCAGTTTCTTTTTCCTAAGATGGGGTTATTTAAACATTCTATTTCCCGATCTGTTAATCTGGATAATTTATATTTCATTTAACTTCTTTTAGCTTCAGGTTTCTCATTAAATAGGGATAATAATGGCACCAAACAAGTTTGTTATGAGAAGGCAGGGATCAAACAGCATAACAGATGTAAAACATTTCTAGCATCATAATTAAAATTAATTATTAATTTAATTATTGCCATTATTGCTGTCATTACACAATTTTAACATCTTTTTGGCAAAATAAGAAGTGAAAAAGATAAAACATAATTTCCAAAATGTTAAAGCCTTAGTCTGTGTCAGGTCCTAAATTTGAAGCCTTCTTATTTCACTTGGAACTTACCCTCAGATTCTTTATACATTCAAAGTGTAGTAATCTTTAGTCTCCCCTCCTAGCCCCTTCTCTCTTTTCCTCTTCTCCTGTCCTTTATCCTCCCCTCCCTTCATCTCCTCTCCTCTCTTTTCCTCTCTTCTCTTCCCACTTTTTCTCCTCTTCCTTCTTCTTCCTCATCTCCTCTTGCTCTGAAGGTAACATTGAACCAGTTGTTCCATACGTAAACACAAATGGGGGTGTAGGGTTTAAAGAGAGTATTGCTAGGGCTGGCTCCACCCATCAAGCCTCTTCCACAATTCTAGGCTTCACAGTGGCAGGAAATTGGTGGTTGACATCCTGATGAATCATAGGTGAGGGTGGGGGTGGAGGGTGGAGAGTTGTGCAGAGGTGCAGGGATTTTGTTGGGTAGCAGTAGATAATGAAAAGGTATCATTAGGCCTTCCAAGGACAGCAATTTATCTTTTCAAAAACTCTTTTGGGAAAATTGTGAACCAGCATCATAAAGGAACTAACACCCCGAAGCTTCCTCGCAAGGGTGGTGAGTATGTAAAAGACTGTTTTTCCCTGGGCAAAAAACCCTAAGTTGACATGTCAAAACTGTTCTGGTTACAATGTGAACTTGACCAGCTTTAGTTGAGCTTACATTCACACATTTCTAGCTGTTTCATTAAAAGAAAAAGCATTCCATTCTGGGGGGCTGCATCTGAGTCACAATACCAATGAATTATTCTTTTCCTGTGCTCACAGCTTTGTAGACTCCGTGTGTGTCAGCTTGCTTCGTCCTGGGCATGACTAGTCTGTCTGAATCTATCCTTTGTTCATTTTCTAGCCTTTGAATGAAGACAAACAATATTTCCATGCCTCACTGCTTTTTCTATGCCTCCCAATGTGCAAATGTGATTTATTTTGTTTGCTGTTTGTAAATGCTTTTAGAACCAGATTATTGTCTGCGACATCAGACTAAACACTGATCCTGGTGGTACCCCAAGAGATGAAATATATTGTTGCTTATCATGGTCCCTGGACCTCATTTGATTTCAGCTCTGCCTAATGGAGATGACTTTCTCTGCAAAATCTTCCCTCCATATCCTCTCACTTCATTACCCATAGCCCTTACAGCCACATGCAAAAGTGACAATAAACAGATCATCCTTGATTTTTTTTTTAATTTATAGCCTCCATCTTTTGTTAGACTAATGATGTTTGTTGTTTTTGCTTACCAAGTAAGTATCACTAAACAAAGCATGAAATAACAAGCAAGCATTTTGGTGGGGAAAATGCTATTCAAAATGGCAGTGGGTACACAAGTCTCTTCTTCCCACCCTCCCAGATATTTTTCAAACATTCATTTTTAGCCCTGTTCTCTCTCTGGAGCTCCAGTCTTGCACCATCAACTGTCTGCTGTACATCTCCTCCTAAATACCTGCAAGCATTACCAACTCAACATGTTTTAAATGGAGCTAATTATCTTTCCCCTTGGCTTCTACAATTGACTGAGTTCACTTTTCAGCCTTATTCCATCACTTTTCCCCAGTCTGTTCACATCACACATTCTATTTCCATTGAGCACTGTGGACTATTACCTATTTCCCCAACACAACACTCTCTTCCACCTCTGCATATTTACACACCTCATTCCATGTGCTGAGAATTCAGTCCATCATTAGGTGCCAATATCATCCACGACCTTTGTCTTCTTTCAAGGGTCAGTTCAAATTCTCCCTCCTCTGGGAAGCTTCTGCTTCTCCTCCTGTACTCTCTCCCCAGTCTACAAAGTCTTGTACTCACATGATACTTAATTGTGATGCTGCCATGTCCTGCCTACAGAAACTAAACCCCTTGAGGGAAGATGCCATTTTATTTTATTTTTGTCTTTGTAGCTCAAGTCCCTACCATATTATTTGTGTGAATGGTATTGAATAGAATTTCAATTTTTTTTACAATTGAATTCAAAGCAGTTTTCTCAATGAGATTTTTATAATTTTACAATTGAAATTGAAGCAACTTCCTTAATGAGATTTTTTAGTAGTACTATGCTCAAACTGTTTTTCTATTGAAGTTTCAGTCAACTTAGGCTTGCTAAACATTTTTGCCATTCTCATAAAAAAATTTGATGAGAATCCAAATGGAAGATTTCCTATAGATGGTGAGGTCTTTTAAATGATCCATTGTCACATAGCAGCTTTATGATTGAATTCAGTCAAACAAATCCCAAATCTCTTAAATGAGATCCCTTATCACTCAAATAAGCAAGCCCAACTATAAAGGTAAAACCAAATGGTATATGCAGACCATAGGGCTGTTCTATCAATACCTATACATTGAACAGATTTGGGATATGAATAAGGAACTATGTCCAGAATTAGTCAGTCAATGAACCTGTGTGAAACACTTATAATATTCAAGGCATCATGCACATCTCTGGAAAACAAAGGCAAAAATTCAGTCCCTGGATACAAGGAGCACACATTCTAATGGGAGAGACAATATTCAAACAATTAGGTACATACGACACATATGTAGTATAAATTGGAAGTAGCCTCAAAGAAAAATCTTACATTTGGGCTGTCTTAAAAGAAGCCGTGGAAGCCAGGGAGTAGAGATGAAGAGGGAGAACATCCCAGGCATAGGAACCTCATGGTGGAAATATGCTAAATAGGAAGATACAGATTATCTTGTGAGTGGAATGACCAGAAGCCCAATTTCCCTGGATTGTGGAGTACTTGGAGGGGAGAAAAATAGGGGGTGGGAAAGACTATAAATATAGGAAAGGATGGAATATAAAAGTCTTTAAAATACAAAGAACCTGATGTCTGATGCTAGAGATACTGGGGAGCCACTGGATTTTGTTGAGTAGAGGAAGGGGTTGACATGATTTCACCCACATTTTGGAAAGATAAAATTGGCATTTGAATGGAGAATGGACCGGAGTTGGGAGAAGCTTGAGGCAGGGATACCAACCTACAGGCTATTGCAGTAATGGAGATGTGAGATGATTTGGGCCTGTAATAGGATGAAGGCTATGTGAGTACAATGAAGGGGATACATAGAAGAGGCTTTGGGAAGGAAGAAATGAAAAGACTTGGCAATAGACTAAGTATCAAGGTGTACGTTCATGAGGCATCAAGGATAACACTGAATTTGAGAGTCAAAGTGAATAGGAGGGTATTATTGTTCTTGACAGTAATAGAAAGATTTAGAAGTGGCAGTTTGGGGGGAGTGATGATTAGTTCTGTTTTGAATGTGTCAAAGTATCCATTTGTAGGAGTCCAATAGGCAGTGGGTGAAGTGCTATAGGAGCTCAGGAAAGATTCTCAGCAATACATCGATCCAAGACAATCCCAAAGGACTCATGATGAAACATGCTATCCTCCTCCAGAAAAAGAACTGATGGAATCTAAATACAAACCAAAATATGCTATTTTTCACTTATTTTGGTTCAAGTTTTTTTTTCACAAAATGACTAATGTGGAAATATGTTTTACATGATTGCATATGTAAAACCTATATCAGATTGTTTGCAGTCTTAGAGAGGGGAGAAGGAAAGGAGAAATTTTGGAACTCAAAAACAAAAAAAAGAAATGTTAAAATTGTTTTTCATGTAATTAGGGAAAGATAAAATATTATTTTAAAAAATGATGAGCATCATCTCCATATGTTCAGAGGGCATTCTCCATGAGAGAGTATTTGTAACAGACAAAGATACTTTCACAAGAGATATTCCACTGTACACATGTTGGTCTCTGCATAACTTCCCGAAAGATATGGAGACTACAAAATACCACTTCACTTTTTTCAACTTAAAAATGATTTGGTAAAGCAAAATGGTGCCTTAAAAGTGATTTTTCAACAATGCAATTCTTGAAACACATAAAAAGGGGTAATAACCATTTGGTGAATATTTGATGACACATACAAGGTGAGAGATGAAACAAAGAGATTCACTCACCCTATAGGAGTTTACCAACTCTGCTGATGGTTGAGTGTAGGAATCCAGTGGAAGATATGTTTCCTGTAGATGCTATTCTTCAGATGCTCCTATTTTGGATTGACATTGGGCTCCTTTCTTCATGCCTTGGTACTCTAGCACCTCCTGGAAAAGATCTGTGATGACTCAAATGGATGAAGTATTCACATAGGAAAAGAAACCAAGAGATGAAGGATATATATATAAGTTATGGTATGAAATTATATGTATTTGAAAATGACTATCCTATAGAGAGAGGCAAACGGGGGGGGGTGTTGTGAACCGGTGACAACACAATAAAGAAAGAATTTGAAGAACAGGTTTCATGAATGACATCAAAAGAATGTAGGATAAAAAAAGAGACTAAGCTGCTCATGTGATGAGGACAAGTCTAATTCCATGGATGCTATATGGCTGCAAAACATGGAATGCCACATTTTCCAAAGAATTCCAACCGTTATTAATGAAAGAGCAATAAAAAGCTATTTGTTCAGTTGATGTGAATTGGATATTAGCATATTATTAATGAAAAAGGTATGAAGAAAAAGTGGTATTAAGGATATCAGCCTAGGGAATGACAACACAAAGAGGCAATGAAGGGGTTCCCATATAGTGGGGGGTAACAGAGGCACATCCTGCAGACTCCAATAGTGTCCATGACGTCAACAGAGAAGTCCTCATTGTAAGACTTCCAGAGGGAAGAAGAAATGAAGAAGCTTTTGCTTAGTGGTAAATATTATCCAAGTAATTTGGAAAGAAAAACTTCAACCCTTTTAATGTTAATGTTCTTGAACTCCATGGCACAATAAAATAACCTGTTGACAAGCATTTTTAGTCTCTTTCTAAGCAGTATTTCAATAGTATTTAGTTGTGCTTCCTCAATGGTAATTGTGGACCCTGAAAACTCAGAGTGAATGTAAATAGTAATTGTTTCTCTTTTGGCCAGAAACCCTGAGGATCTTCCCCTTTTATTTATTAAAGCGGCATCCTTCCACTCACTTCTTAAGCTGATCTAATCATTGAATGGGCATTGCCTCAGTCAAAGTGAGAAATGAGAAAGATGTTAGTTTAAAAAGGCCAAGGCCTTCCACTGCATCCTGGATCATCTCCAGTCATCCTGAGCTATATATCTGGCCACTGGACCCAAATGGCTCTGGAGGAGAAAGTGAGGCTGGTGACTTTGCACAGCCCTCCCTCATCTAAATCCCCTTCATTTGCATCATCTTCCTGATGTCTTTCTCTTTGAGAAGAGGGGAAAACCCACAATAGTACTATGGTTCTCTGGTAGGCTCTGGGGAGAGAAAGAAAGTCCAAAACCACATCTGTACACACAAGGTGTGTATGTGTGTGTGTGTATGTGTGTGTGAGAGAGAGAGTGTGTGTGTACGTATATACATATACACACATTATATACATCCACATGTGCATGTACATATAGAGTAGATAGAAGAGGAAGGCATTAGCAGTGAGAGTGGGGGGAAAGCAGGAAAAGTGTTGCAGAATGGGGGATACGATCTGAGTCATGGAGGAAGCCAGGAGGTTAAAATGTGGCAGGAAAGCATTCTGCACCAAGTGGGCAGTCAGTGAAAATGCATGAATTTGAGAGAGAGAGATTTGTGTTCAATGACTAACAAGGAGGCCAGTGTCACTGGATAGTAGTTTAGGGAAGAGAAAAATAAAGTCAAGAAGACTGGAATGGTAAGAAGGGATCAAGTTGTGAAGGGCTTTAAATGATAATGAAATAAATGCATGTGTATGCCATATATTCTTGTTTAAATATATATTGATGTAGGTTATATATGTATATGTATGTCTATATAAATATTCTATCTATATTGTATTTAATCCTTGGGGTAACATTAAGTTTCTTTGCTAGAGAATTAGCATCACATAATCCAAAGTTATAAAAAACAGGGCTCATGATCTTTGACACATTTGTTACTTGACCATGTGTGAGTCACTCAGCCTCTTGCGCTTTAGGCAACCCTTTAGGAGTATCTATTTCAGTGAAGATACAACCAATCTGTTTGGTAAAAGGAATTTCCTCATTTTGGAGTTCCCTATATCAATGAAATCACAGGTCCAATTCCCATCCCAAACAAAATACACAAACACACATATGCACAATAGCCCAAAATTGTATCTAACCTAATAGTACCCAAATGAAGATGTGACTTTAAATCCATTATCATGGCAGATATTTTTGGCGGGGCACCATGAGAATTGTCTAGCCAGGAATTCAGAGCAATGTATCCTGGGATATTTGGGCAAAGATACAAATGTTCATTCAAAGAAACTGTCCGCCTTTGCGTTTAGGCTTATAAGAGAGGTGAGCCCCATGATGGCCTTAGGTCCAAGTCTCTGGAAACCAGCAGCCACTTTAGAATGGGAATGTCATCTTTTATCCCTCAGACTTGGGCTTTGGAGTCTTTTATGATTTAATTTGGGGAACAACCACAAATGTTGATTTAATGCCTACTGTGTGCAAGGTCTGGCATTAAATCCCATGGACACAAACATGAAAAATTATACGGTTCCTGCTCTCAAGGAGTTTGCTTTTCTATAGGTAATGGGGTTGGCTGAAATGCATACAAATACACACACACACACACACACACACACACACACACACACACACACACTTCCTTTGAGAGTGACCAGGAAAACATGGAAAGAAATCACATGATGAGACAGGGAAGTTTCATGATTCTCCTGGGCAGTCCAAAGGCCCACACTAATGAAAGTATAAATCTTTGAAAGCAGCAAATGGGTTTAATGTGATTATGAGAAGTCCAGTTTTAGAGGCAGCCACATTTTATTGCTATTTATGGGAAACTAATATGTAAAAACAGAAGAAAACAACTATCAAAAAATTAAAATAAGCCAGTGCTGAGAGTGTTGTCCTTTGATTTCTGTGGGGAAAATGAATCCTGTCCTTGGCTATCCATGTGACTTAAGGGAAAACACATGAAAAATACTCAGAAACAAAGGGAAATTCATAAGAAAATGTTTATGACTCATTTGCACATCTTGGCCATTTTTCCTTCTTTCAGCACAACCAATTTCTTTTGATAATAATCCTTGCTTACTTGTGCGAAACAGCGAAACATTTTGTTCAGCACTGTTTTTCATATTTCATAAATGCAGGTGTGTATTATTACGGAATAGGGTTTGATCACACTTGGGAGAAAACAAGCAGGCAGGCAGAGGAAGGTGTTGGGTACCTTTGAAGGAAGTGTCTTCCTATCTGAAGGTCAAGGAGAATGAAAACCTGGTTAAGAAACTTTCCTACCAGCCCCAGTCTTCCTCTCCCCCAAATCACTTTGGAAGTCAGTGGGTATCCTCTATTACAGATGGGAACAGCAGAGATCTAATCTTTCCCATGATTTCCAGGATGAAGGTGTGACCTTCTCACCATAACCAGGGTCATTGGGACTCCAGGCCATAGAGTCAACTAATTTTGACACTTTGAGATTTTTAAACACAACAGCTTATTTATCAGTAGGACAAAAGGAATGATAACATCACATGAGCTCATATATAAAACCAAATACCAGAGTAATAAAATACATCAGAATCTACTTATAAATCTGTGTCATATTCTCTGTACCTTTAACTCAATATCTTTGGGGGAGAATGGATATATACTTATGAGACCTTGCCAGAGAAGCATATGAGATTGGAAAATCTGTGTTCTCAGGTCCCTCACATTCTGGTATGGAGGCTGGGATGACATTGGCCCTTCAGGAATATTTACACCACATGAAGCTGTTTCTACTACTTGTCTACTGGGCTTTGTCATTCTTCAGGTAGCAAAACAATCTTTACTCAAATTGAGATAGCATTAACAACATCTTTCAACTCAAAATCATTCTCAAAAACATATTGGAAATGTGTTAGACATTAATCTGAATAGCAATTCCCATTAGTCCAGAGAATCATAAAACTCATCAAAACCTTTATCCCTGTGTCCCCACCTATGATTCATTACTTCCTGCCTGGGGCCACTATTTAATGAAAACCTTAAGCCATCCATGCTCACTCCTCTGCTTTCCCAGGCCTGCTGGACTTTCCTGACTTTCTCTTTTCCCTACCTCCTGCCTCCTCACCCCCAGGTTTCCTGCTTCCTTTTATTTCTTGTCTTCACACATTAGGTTGCAGACTTCTTCATGGTACAGACCGGTTTTTGTTCTTTTTTTTCTGATCTTTGTATTGTGTGAATTTAGTGCAGTACTTGACTCATAGTAAGCACTTAATAAATCCTTGTTCTCTCTGTTTATCAACTTCCATCATCAACATCATCATCATCATCATCATCATCATCATCATCATCATCATCATCATCATCATCATCATCACCATCATCACCAGACTGTTTATTTCTGGACACAACAAACCAGCCCAGCCAGTGATTTACTCATCATAATTTTATGTTGTCCAGTAAAATTGTAGCCACAAGATCTAGCATCAAAACAACTCAGAATGACTGCCTGGGCAATGGAAAAATGCCTAGACATACTTTTACTTGCAATGCTATTGCAATATACAAATCAATCACAGAATTTCAACCCATAAGTCAGCTTCAAAATCTTTCTTTCCCTTGTGATTTTCCTCCTCAACCAGAAGGGTAACAAGGAGCATCAGGTCCTTCTAAGAAGCTTCAGCTCTCCTAATCTCAAGGGGACACTGAAGTGCAATATCTAGCAGTAAGATTCTTGTCCAGTGAAGTTGAACCTGTATTAGGTTAAGCATTAACTAAAACCTGTCAGTTGACTAATGCAATTGCTTCTTCACACACACACACACACACACACACAAACACACACACACATACACACACACACACACACACACACACACACACACAGATCCAACAAAGCTACTCTTTGGTCCCCTGATATTTCTTTAGTCTTTACTTTCCAGGTTTTTTCTCTTCAGCTTCATTTCAGCCGTCCCATCATTGTTTGTTTGTTTTTTTTTTTTTTCTTTCAGTCTCTTAGTTTAGAGTTTCCTGGTAGTCAGTGACTCACCTTTAACTGAATTTTAACTTAAAAGATAATAACTATGAACTCAATTAACCTTAATCATCCCTCAGTCCTCAAATAATTACATGATCTCTTCCTCCCTACTTCTGTTCCTCCCTCCTTCACTTGCTCTCTCCCTCCCTCCCTTTCCTTCCTTCCTTCCTTCCTTCCTTCCTTCCTTCCTTCCTTCCTTCCTTCCTTCCTTCCTTCCTTCCTTCCTTCCTTCCTTCCTTCCTTCCTTCCTTCCTTTCTTCCTTTCTTTCTTTCTTCCTTTCTTTCTTTCTTTCTTTCTTTCTTTCTTTCTTTCTTTCTTTCTT
>NW_020954577.1:20765034-20765887 GCF_900497805.2 Vombatus ursinus | reverse complement strand
CTTTCTTTCTTTCTTTCTTTCTTTCTTTCTTTCTTTCTTTCTTTCTTTCTTTCTTTCTTTCTTCCAGTCTCTCTCTGTCTGTCTCTATCCTCCCCCTTTTTATACTTATTCTCTTGTCTTAAAACAGTTAAATGCAATAGAGCTAAAGGAACATAATTCTTTGCAGCTCCAAATTCTCAAAATAATTCAGCCTCTCATCGTGTGTACTTAAAATTAGTTTCATATTCACATTTTTCTATGTTTAATGAATAAAATATTTTTCTCTGCCACTTTATATCATTTAAACTTTCTCCATTGTTTAAAAAGGAATTGAAGTCTTTATAGTTATGCCACAGTTCATTTTCTGTCACAAATTGTTCAAATTCTATCTTGCAAACCATATTTCTTTATCTACATATCTTAGCAATTTTGGTTAAACCAAGTTCAAGTTGCTCCTCTTTTTAGAAATCAAAATGATGGTCCATGACTGAGACAATACCTTCCATCTTTGACTAGCTGATAGAACTATTTTTCTTTTCATCAAAGTGTTTTTCCTACCCCATCAACATTAAACTGCTCCTTATGAAAAGAGAAGTGTCATAAAGTATCTTTATATTACATATGTAAAAGGCGAATTATTCTGATATTCAATTCAATTCAACAAATGAACAAAATTTTATCATACACCTCCTGTACACAAAGCATGGCCTTAGAGTAAGACCTTTGTGTTTCAAGAATAAAAATGGAATAGTCTCTGCCCTCTAGGAATTTACATATATATATACATATATATACATGTATATACATACATACATATATATACATACATATATATATATATATATATATATATATATATATATATATATATATA
>NW_020954577.1:20649308-20765024 GCF_900497805.2 Vombatus ursinus | reverse complement strand
ATATATATATATATATATATATATATATATATATATATATATATATACACAATATGTATGCCAGTAACTAAAAGCAGGGCATATACAAAATCATTTCAAGAGAAAGGGAGTGCAAGTGACTGGAAGTTTAATAAAGGTCTCTTGTTGAAGGAAGCGTCAGAATTCCACCTTGAAGAAAGTTAATGAATCAATGTGGAGGAAGCCCCTTACAGAAATAAAAGATCAATTATTTAAAGCATGAAGGCTGGTGATGAGATGTGTATGGTGATCAGTATCAAGGGCAGTTTGAAAATCACATAAAAATTCAGTGATCACTGCTGACTGTTGTATGTAGTGATCAAGGACATCATTTTCATCTTCAAGGAGCACAAAAGAGCAGCAATGGGCAGGGCCCAGAAATTAAGAGAACAAGAATGGTGTAGATAATATTTGGGAATGTGCACAACCCTTTGCATGAGCCCAAACTGGTCCCTGGCTTTGAGCCCATGTCTGTAACTTTCAGGTTCTCGCAATGATGTTCTATGGGTCAGAATATGGGAATAAAATAATTGTTGAAGAGTCCAACTAGCAGAAGGCCAAAGGGCAGCGGGAAGACACAATGCAAGAGTGAAGCTTGTGAACCACCATGATTTATAGTAGAGAAATGAAGACAAGATTAAGAACATTGTCAAGGGAAGGTTGGGAATGAGCTGGTTGTGTTCCATGAGGGAAGGCTAGCAGATAGTCACTGACTGGATGAACCATTCTTCTTGAAAGATCTAATTCTAAAGAAAGGCCCCTTGAATTTTGCTTGGATGCTCTATGGAGGGAAGGGATCCGAATGGGGCTCACACAGAATGAGATGCACTATTGGAGGGGATGCTCCAATCAGTGAGAATATGAAATTCCCTCATTTACATCCCCAACAAATTGGAATGTTTTCTCTCCTCTGCTTGAACTACTTCGTTTAAACCCCAACTAAACTCCCACCTTCTCCAGGAAGCCGGACCTCCCCCTTTCACTTCTAGTGCCTTCTTTCTATTAATTATTTCCTATTTGTCCTATATTTCACTTGCTTTCTATATATTTGCTTGTATGTTGTTCTTTCCATTAGATTGCAAGTTTCTTATTGGCAGGGATTGTCTTTTGCCTCTTTTTGTGTCTCTTAACACAGTGCCTGGCACACAGTAGGCACTTCATACATCTTCTCACTGATAGATTAATTTTGATCCATCCTCTGCATAAAGAACTCTCTAGACCAGACAATTTCACTGCATGCTGAGTAAGGGCCTAGCATTTTTGAGTAGCTGTAATTATTAGGGGGGATTTCTTCATTCCATCCTAAATGAACCTCTTTACAACTTCCATGAAATAGTCCTGCTTCTGTCTTCTGGGACCAAGCACAAGAAATCTACCCCCTCTTCCCTATGTACTTGAACTCAATTATTCCCCCTCCTCTATCTTTGTGGGTTTTTTTTCCAAATGATTCTCTGGCATAACCTCCAGTTGCCTTGATATCCTGGTCACCTTATTCTGGCTACTCTGTAGCTTATCAATTTCTTTCCCCCGATGATGTGTCCAGAACCAAATATTCTTTATGTTGTCTGACTAGCACAGGGTAACAAGGCACTATCAGTAAATGATAATGGGGTTTGCACGTGTAGACAGAGGTTTGGATAACAAAGTGGCTTAGCAAAACCTAGTAGCTTCTGTGACAACAGGTTTTGAGTCAGTAAGAATTTCAGATTCTATTTTTTTGCTCCCCCCACCCCACACAGCTAAAGGACACCTAATTTCATTTGACAAGTTTGACAAAAATAATCTCAGCTATACCCATATTTTATTGTAGTTCAGGGGATACTTCAGAAGGCACTGAAGGCAGAGGTGCCCCTCACTCATATTATTTGAAGAGAATTGATTCTGACAGCTCATGATGCAGATTGTGAAAGCTCCAATGATGTGACTTTTATAGTAAAGTGAATAAAATGCCAGTGATGCCCATTGTTTTCTGGCTTTGATGCTCCTATTAAGAGCAGTGGCAGTTACCCCAAAGGGAAAGGCCAAAGCCAGATTATTCTGGGCTTGTGAAGTGACTTGAAGCAAGACACCCTGGGACTCCTTAGGATCTTACCTCACATAATTGTGTTTCAACTCACAAAGTTATACAATGAAATGTTCATGGAATTGAATTGACTACTGGATTTAATTAACTTATAGTCTACAAAGAAGCTTTGAGACTATAGGTCAGGATTATTTTCTTCAAGAAGAATATCAAGAGGCTTTGGGGGTGAAATTAAAAAAAATGCATTGTAAAAATTACCCCAATCCTGTCTACCCCACTTTCTATCAGTGAGATTTGAGACATGCCATTTAGTGTTTCTGGGTTTCCATTTCTCTCCCTGCAAGTGAAGGGATTGGGCTACATTATTGCTGACATCTCCTCTCCCTTTGGATCTAGTTTCCTACAGTGTGGACAGACATTAACAGGAAAGGTGTATATCCCCCAAATACTTTGTACAGCCTCTTAATCTTTTCCCTAAGAGAGAGAAAAGAAATCTTCAGATCTAAACTGATGGCAAGTCTGGTGAGAAAATCTCCTCAGGATGGAAGGAGGTTCACACTTCCATTGTCAGCTGTTTTAAGCATCAAACCTTGAAGAGTTCATCTAAGAGTTGTAAAAAGCAGGTGTTTGTTCTAAAATCAGTCTAGCAGAACAATGAATACTTCTAAGATAAAAATTAATGAGAGGAAAACTCATAAATGTGTCACAAGAAGATAATCAGTATTTCCCATACAAGCCAGATGCTCTCCTTTGGAATGCAAGTTTTTCTTCAGACCTGAAGCTTCACTTTAGTGTGGAGGGTTTGTGTTGGAAGACACTCACAGCCTGGCTCAGCCCTGTGATGGAGAGTACCTGTGTCCAGGAAGGACATAACCCTCTTTTTTTCAGGAAAGCAGAATGATCAATAAATAAAAGAAAGGAAGAGCTTGGTGGCAGGATGTTCTCATAAAGTCATCTTCACTAACAATTCCTAAGCATCAGCTTAGACATTTATTAAAAATTTCATGTCCCCTGACTGCAAGCAGCTTGTCCTCTAGTAGGTGATGATGGTGATGTGGATCTGAGCACGTGTAAATTTAATGTGATGAAGAAAGGAGAGATTTGGACAAAGTGCTCTGGGAGAATATAAGAAGGGAAAAACCTTTTTAAGGCTTCAGATGGAAAGAATAGATAATATCTTCCCTCCAATGAGAACTGATTCCTTTATGCCACCACTATACACCTAGTGATAAATTCCTTTAGCATCTTCTTTGCTTGGGCAGGTCTCATACCAAATACATGGAATCCAAGGCAGCTAAGCTGATCCATAACCCCAAGGAAAATTATTCCATAGCAAATCCCCAGTCTTTAAAATAATGGTGGACATGACCTTATCATAATCAAAATGGATGAAGTGAAAATAGTCAGACCATTATTAAAATCAATCAGGTGGAAACAGTTTTCCAGGGTTTCCAGATATATAGTAAACATAAGATCAATGTTTCCAACCCCAGCCACCCCTTTCAAGGGTCTTTCCTGGGCTTCTGCATGTCCTTCTCCTTCTCTGCTATGTCACTTGGTGATCTCAACCTCTAGGACTTCAATTATTGTCTTCTTGTCTCTGTTTAGATGATTTCCAGAGATGTCCACATCCATGTCTGTCTATCTATCTATCTATCTATCTATTTATCTATCTATCTATCTATCTATCTATGTGTGTGCATGTGTATATGTGTATAATTATACACACACATACATACATACATACATACACACATACACACATGCACCACATGACCAACCGCCTTTTGGACTTCTCGAATTGAATTGCCTATACGTATCTAAATGCCATGTGTTCAAAATAGACCTTGTTATCTCATCCTCTTCCCAATTTTCCCATGACTGCCAAGGTTCCCACCCTTCCCCCAGTCTCCAAAACTCTCAACCTCAGAAATGTCCTCAAATCCCAACTGTTGCTCATCTCATGTGTCCAATCTGTGGTGAAGTCAGATGTTGCTTCTATGAATTTAGGGTGTACCAGGCTATTACTATAAATGTTTTGTTTAAACACAATGAAATTCAGCAACATTTTGTTGTTGTTCAGTCATTTCAGTTGTGTCTGACTCTTTGTGGCCCCACTTGGGGTTTTCTAGACAAAATACTGGAGTGACTTGCTGTTTCCTTCTCCAGTTCTTTTACAAATAAGGAAACAGAGGCAAACAGGGTTCAGTGACTTGCTCAAGGTCACATAGTTACTAAATGACTGAGGCCAGATTTTAAATCAGGAAGATGAATCTTCCCTACTCCATGCCTGGGGCTCTACCCACTGCACCACCTAGCTGTCCATTCAACAACATATAGCTTACATTACATAAACTGAGATTGATATCACATCAACTCATATCACATATGTAATACATGTGTTTATAGATGCACTGTGCACATACTTATTTGCATGCATGCAGGTTTCTTTCCATCTGTGCATGTATGTGCATATCTACATGTGTGTACATATATGCATGTATTGATACTTTGATTAATCAACATTTCACTAAGTGGGTCCTTTCTCAGTAAGCCCCTTCCTGTTCCCTGTGATCAGAAAATCACTGGCTGCTCTGTCTGTCCTTGGTACAGATCACTGCCCCTCCCTGACATGTGTAGTTTTCTGTCCACTAATTTACTCTAATTTGTCATCCCCCCCGCCATGAGGTTCATTGGGTTCCCCGGCCCTGGTTCTGTAGTCATTTGGTGAGGCCCAGGAATGACATGGGGGAGGCAACACAGGCCTGAAATAAGCCCTTTTGCCCTTCCAGCATGCGACACAGAAGCTGGACTAGGGGGAGAGGAGAACTAGGTGGGCCTTGGTCTGTGAACCATGAGGGCCTTCCACTCACCAGCCTCAGGAGCCTGCCAGCAACCACTTCCCCAAACAGTTCAAAGTTATAAGTTGGGGAAATAAATAAAAACCAGAAAGAAACATTTCTAATCTGAACCCAAATTCCCTCTAGACCTATTCAGTAATCTTTAGTGAGCTCAATAACACAGTCCAAGAGGAGGCGAGGAGAGAGATTTTGGTACCTGTGTTCCTCTTGCACTGGTACCTGGCCTTGTGCTGCATACCAGGAAAGAGAAGGAAACATGCACTTATTAAGAGCCTACTGGGTGCCAGGTACTTCATAAATATGATTGCCTACAATCTTTACAGCAGTTTAGCAGGTGGATTACAGAGGCTGAGGATAAATGACTTGCCCAGGGTCATATACCTAAGGAACTTCCTGAGTTTAGATTTGGACTCCAAACTTAGCACTCTCTCCGCTCAAAACCTAACTGACTTGGACTTCACACATCTCTGGTATGGCATGGGAAGTGCTCAAATGGTTGGATGTGTGTATCCATGTTTATTTGTCTATACATATGTGCATATGCACATCACACACATATGCATATGTATATGCACAGAATGATATATTCATATTTTTCACAGTGCATCCATTTACATACACATGCAAGTGTGTGTATGTATACACACATAGGCACACACACACACACACACACACACACATATACAGTGTAGATTTAAAATGCATCTTGGCCTGCCTTTGTTGGGAAGCCAAGCAGGAGACCACTGGTGTCCATGAAGTCAAGGTCAAGGCTGTAACCTCCATTGTCTCCCTTGCAGCTTGCCCCCTCACTGGGTTTTAGCATTTTGCAGACCTCCCATTGCTGGGAAGGAGACTGGTAAAGGTTCTCTTGTGATGGGGGGATGGGGACGGTTGAGGGATGCGGGGGGGCTTTGTAGTGGGACAGTGCAGGAGAAAGTAGAGGATGTCAGTTTGCTCCCATGAGCAAGCGAGGGTAATCGTTCAGGGACTGCAAGGCTCCACAAGTTCCCTTGACTCTCGAACCTATCCCCTTTCCTGTACTGTTCTACCAGTGATGCTACTTGGCTGTGAATCATAGAACCCAAGGTGAAGGCTCCCAAAGACTGAGCCGGATAAATATGTGCTGGTCACAAGAGAGGCTTTAGCAAGCACCTCAATGGCACCAGAGAGAACCCCAATGGTTTGTGGGACTGAGAAAGAAGAGCCTGCCATCAGGTGGGGGCTAGATGGACTTCATCCTCCTGAGCAAGTCCTAGGATGGGAGCAAATATCACATATTGAGAAGATCTTCAATAGAGAATTTGTGTAATTAGAAGAATTGGGTAATACTGGCCTGGGATGAGATGCCACTGAGTGTTCACATCTGCCTTAAGGCCCTGTAACAGTGAGAAATGAGTTTGGGGATATCTGTGGGCAGTCCTCTAAGGACTCATAGATGGTCACAAGACTATGTACATGCACACAAACAACCAGGATGTTACCTGGCCACTGGCTAAATCTCAAGGGTTTTCTTAATTCATTCCCCTTCACAAAGACGATTCCAATTCTCTTGATATGTTTTAAGGATTAGTAAGAAGCAACATCTGAATTTGCTCTTTCCTGGAGCCTGAGATATTTGTTACTGGTCTTAAGAATCAATAGCTTTCTATTGAGTGGCATAGCAGTCAGTGAGCAGGGGGCTGAGCCTTGGGGGAGCTCCAGAAGCAGGCAGGAACTGACCTGGAAAGGGAGGTGAGGAAACCTAGGTCTGATGATAAACAGTCTTGCTGGAATGTTCCCATCATGTGCTGTAGCAACTCATCTCAGAGCCCTGCACACACTAGGCAAGCAGTAATTGGGTGACCTGAATGGAATTGGGACAGAACTCAAAAGTAGTGACTTCTGTTTTAAAATCAGAGTAAATTAAGTGAAAGTGGCAGTGGTGAGCGTTGGGTATTAAGTCTCTCGAATAAACAAAGGATGTTTTCTATTCACTTGAGCTTTCCACCAAACTGATAATGGTCTTAGTGAACTTCTTTCATCAAACTAGTCATGGGTGGTTCATACGATGTTATTAAAAATGGATGTTAAGCATTAAGCCTAGGGCATAATCACCTTGTATAAAGCCTAACACTTCAGACTCATAAGTAATTATCATGACTCACTGCGTCCCCTGTTAAATCAAAATGAAACTTGTGAATGAGACAGAGAAGCCATGGTGGAGGTGCCTATTTGCATGTGTGCATGTATGTCTTGGAGCTTTTGCTCAGCTTGGGACTTGTCTTTTACTTTAGAATATCCAAGGGGAATCCATATCCAGCCTAAGTGGGGTAAAATTGCCTACAACAATCCAAGTAGATCAAGATGGCAAAGTAAAAGCAGTGACTTGCTTGAACTCTCCCCCAAAACTGTCCAAAATACCTGTAAAAATGGCTCTAAACAAATTTTAGAGCAGCAGAACCTACAAAAAGACAGAGTGAAACAAATTTCCAGCCCAAGACAACCTGGATGGTTGATTAGAAAGGTCTATCACACCAGGCTGGGAAAAGAACACAGTTTAACATAGTCACGTATGCAAAGACTAGGCCTCAGCAAACCTGGAGCAGGGCTCAGGGGACTGAATCACTGGCAGTTGTGGTGGTTTCCAGACCTCTCAATCCACAAAAGCCAAAGACAACTTAGCAGGTCAGAGGAAAAGGTCTGAAAGAGATCTCCAAAGGAAAACTATGAATATTGTAGGCAAATGCCAGAGTTCCCAGGTCAAGGAGCAAATATTGCAAGCAGCCAGAAAGAAACAATTCAAGTATTGTGAAAACACAATCAGAATAACACAAGATTTAGCAGCTTCTACATTAAGAGACCAGATGGCTTGAAATATAATATTCTGGAGGGCAAAGGAGATAGGGTTACAGCCCAGAATCACCTACTCAGCAAAACTGAGTATAATTCTTCAGGGGAAAAATGGACATTCAGTGAAATAGAGGACTTTCAGGCATTCTTGATGAAAAGACCAGAGCCAAATAGAAAATTTGACTTTCAAATACCAAATTCAAGAGAAACATGAAAAGGTAAACAGGAAAGAGAAATTATAAGGGACTTATTAAGGTTGAACTGTTTACATTCCTAAATGGACAAAATATTTGTAACTCATGAGACCTTTCTCAGTATTACGGTAGTTGGAGAGAAAAATATATATGGATAGATAGATAGATAGATAGATAGATAGATAGATAGATAGATAGATAAATGGATAGATAGATGGCACAAGGTAAGTTGAAGATGAAGGGGTGATATCTAGGGAATAAAATTAGGGGTTAAAAGGATTATACTGGGAGAAGGAGAAAGGGAGAGGTAGAATGGGGCAAATTATCTCACATAAAACAGACAAAAAAGGCTTTTACAGTGGAGGGGAAGTGGGGGAAAGTGAGAAGGAATAATTGTGTCTTACTCTCATCAGATTTGGCTTAAAGAAGGAATAACATACACACTCAATTGGGTATGGAAATCAATCTTACCCTACAGGAAAATAGAAGAGAAGGGGATAAGAGAGCAGGGGGATGGTAGAGGACAGATGGAGAGAGGGGGTATTCAGAAACAAACACTTCTGAGGAGGGACAGGGTCAAAAGAGAAAATAGAATAAATGGGGGATGGGATAGGATGAAGAAATATATAGTTAGTTTTCCACAGCATTACTACTATGGAAGTGTTTTGCATGACTATACCTGTATAGTGTGTATAACCTGTATCAAGATGCTTGCCATCTCCATGAGGGTGGGTGGGGAGGGAGGAAGGGAGAAAATTTTGGAACCCAAAGTTTTAAAAACAAATGTTAAAAATTGTTTTCACATGCAACTGGGAAATAAGATATGCAGGCAAAGGCGTATAGAAATCTATTCTGTCCTACAGGAAAGTAAAAGGGGAGGGATATTAGAGAAGGGAGTAAGATAGAAGGGAGGGCAGATTAGGGGAAGGAGTATTCAGAAAGCATGCCATCTTGGGCTGAGGGGAAGGACAAGATGTGGAGAAAATTTGGAATTCAAAAGTCTTGTGGAAGTGAATGTTGAAAACTCAAAATAAATAAATAAATGAGAGTTATAATTAAAAAAAAATCAATCTATGCAAAGGTGCTGAGCAAAAGATGTCATTTCTATATCCGTATATGTAGTTTTGTATGTGTACACATATATACATTTATGCATACAGTATATATGAATGCACAAACATATTTATACATATATGCATATATTTAATGTACCCATATCGGCATATCAGTGAAGATATGAATGTAAGATATTTATATAACATATATATTAATTCTTCACATATTACACAATTTGTGGATAGATGTACCTATATATATATTATATATATATATATATACACATACATATACATATATAGTGTGTATGTGTGTGTGCATGTGTGTATGCATTTTTATAAATGTATCATTTACATATGTACATATACTATTGGGCATTCATCCCCTTTCTCTGTTGTTATTTTTCAGTCATTTTTCAGTTGTGTCCAATGTTTCATGATCTCATTTGGGCTTTTCTTGACAAAGATATTGTAGTAGTTTGCCAGTTCCTTTTCCAGCTAATTTTACAGATGAGGAAACTGAGGCAAATAAGATTAAGTGACTTGCCCAGGCTCACATAGCTAGTAGTGCCTGAGGATGGATTTGAACCCAGGTCTTCCTGATTACAGGCCCAGCTCCCTCTATCCACTGAGCCATCTAGCTGATACAATTTTCAAAACTGAAGTGACCAATGACCATGTGTGGATGTCATTTTCACTAGATGAGACGTGAGAAAACCCTGAAAGCACTTTGAAGTGTTTATCAGGCAGGTGGGATTTACTCAGTCAAGGTATTTCCAACGAGTCTCCGTATTAGGAGTTCATTCAAATGTCTGCCTGCAGCAGCAAAATAAGTCACCAGCACTGATGCTGATCAATCATTCAAAGCTAAAGGTGGGAAGTCAGTGACACATCTGGTTCCTCATGGCACTTGAATTATGGGGCCACTCTCAGTTTCACACAGTCAATTTTATTTTTAAACTCCTGTAGACAAGTGATATGGAGAGAGGAAAAATGGCATGCGTCAAATGGTAGAGCTGAAGCAAAACTTTTATGTACCTTACACATGATAGGTTCTTACTAATGGCTTATTGAATGAATCAATCATCAGAAGGAAAAAAGGAAGGAAAGGAAGGAGGGAAGGAGGAAGGAAGACTAACTTCACTAGGCTTCATTGAGACAAGGAAGCTTCACTGAATTGGACGAGTACCCTAGTAGGTTAAAGACACAGGACCAAATCAGAGTCCTGTCTCTGCTTGAACAAATCAGCTGACCTCCTTGGGCCTCAGTTTCTTCATCTTTGTGAATCAAAGGCTTTCAGTAGAAGATAACCAAACTCCCTTTCAAATTTAAGAAAGGGAAGGGAGAGTTAGATTGGGGAAAATGTTCTCACATAAAAAAGGCATTACAAGGAAGAGGTTTTCAAGTGCAGTGGGAAATGGTGAGATAGAAGGCAATACTTGAACCTCAATCTCATAAGCATTGGTTCAAAGAGGGAAGAATACACATATATGTGTATACATATGCATACATAAAGGCATACATATGTGCACATAAACACTCAGTTGTGTATAGAAATCCAACTTACCCAATAAGGAAATAAGAGGGGAAGAGAATAATAGAAAGGGCCAATAAAGAGGAGGACAGGTTAAGGGAGTTAGTTGTTAGAAGCAAAAGAGACTTCTGAGAAAGGACAGGGTAAAATGACAGAGAGGAGTTTCCGCTGCTGGGAATATGAGTCATTTCCCAATTGATAAATAGTCAAAGGATATGAACAGGTAGTTTTGAATGAAGAAATGAAAACAATTTATTGCCATATAAAGAAATGATCTAAATTCATTGTTGGTGCAATTGTGATACAATCCACCCATTTTGGAAAGCAATCTGGAATTATGACCAAAGAGTTATTAAACTACCTATATACCTTTTGACCCATCAATATTGTTACTTGTTATATTCCCAAATATGAGTAGGGAAAAAGGAAAAGAACTTGTATATTCTAAAATATTTACAACAGCTCTCTTTGTGATGGCAAAGAACTGGAAGTTGCAGGGATGTCCATCAATTGGAGAATGGCTGAACAAATTGTGGTATATGATTGTGATGGAATACAATTGTGCTATAAGAAATAATGAGATCTATGAACTTTGAAACACACGGAAAGCGTTGCATGAAATAACGAAGAGCAAAATGAACAGGACCAAAAGAATGTTGTGTACAATAACAACAATATCATTTTAATATTCATTTTAAGGAGGTTCTGCTTCTAGGGGCCAAGGTAATGGAGTAAGGGGTAAGTTGCTCTCACAGTCCCTTATTAACCTCTGAAAGCCCAGAAAATATCACCCCAGGAAAAACCCTGGAACAGATAAATTGGCAGAAAGACTGGGGGCAGCAGTCCAGTAGCCCAGGTAGCTTGAGAGATTAATGGGAAAGTCCCTTCTTGCCCTGGGGGAGGGGGAACAGTACAGAACAGGAAGCCTCCCAGCAAGCTAGTGGAAAGCCCCACTTCAGCAAACCAAGGGGAGATCCTGAACCCCAGGTGGTGGAGCAGGCAAACACCAACACCAGGACCCCTGAGTGCCTCAGTAAGGGCAGGAGAACCAGTGAAAACCAACTGGGAAAACCACCACATGTTGTTGCATTCTACAGCAGCCAAGTCTCCTAGTGCCTTAGAAAAATCCTGGGAAGCGCTCCAAGGGGGAAAGCCCCAGGCAGACAAACATCCCACAGAAGTGAAACATCCATCAGAAAGGAGTCAAAGAAAGCAAAAGGAAAGGCCTGAGTGAGCAGGCAACCTCCAGGGGCCAGATTACCCAATCCTATCCCTAGAATTCCAGTGTTGCTGATTCTAGCCCAACACTAGGTAACCTGGCAGAACCCTACAGCCTCCAACTGCCAGCATTGGAGGCCCCACCACACAAAGCCAGTAACCAGGCCCCAGGCTCCCAACACAAGAAGCTTGGGTCAGTGCCCCCTGCTCCCTAGCCGGAAAGCTCAATCTTTTTTAAGGCCAGGAAATAAGCAAACACCATGAGCAAAAAGAAATGTACTATAGATTCTTATTATAAGAATAGTGAAGATCAAGGCAGAAGTTCTGAAGAGGAAAACATTGTCAACAAACCCATATCTGGAACCTCCAAAGGGAATATGAACTGGTCTGAAGCTGAAAAAGCCTTCTTGGAAGAGCTCAAGAAGGACTTTAAAAGTCAAGTAAGAGAGGTAGAAGAAAAATTGGGAAAAGAAATGAGAGGTATGCAAGAGAGAGTCAATAGCTTGGAAAAGGAAGGACAAAAATTAAGTGAAGAAAACAACTGTTTAAAGAGCAGAATTGGCCAAACAGAAAGGGAAACACAAAAACTCACTGAGGAGAAGAATTCCTTAAAAAATAAAATGAGCCAAACGGAAAAGAAGGCACAAAATCTAATAGAAGAAAACAATTTGTTAAAAATCAGAATTGGGCAAAGGGAAGCTAATGACTCTATGAGAGAGAGCAAGAATAAGTTAAATAGAAATAAAAGAATGAAAAAAATAGATCAAAAATAAAATATTTTAGTAAAGATGCAGGCTGTAAGATAAACCTACATAAATCATCGGTATTTCTATATATTACCAACAAAGCCCAACAGCAAGAGATAGAAAGAGAAATTCCATTTAAAGTGAATGTAGATATTATAAAATCTTTAGGAGTGTACTTACTAAAATAAGCCCAGAAACTATATGAACACAATTACAAAACACTTTTCACACAAATAAAGTCAGATCTAAATGACTGGAAAAACATCAGTTGCTCATGGGTAGGTTGAGCTAATATAATGTAAATGACAATTCTACCTAAGTTAATTTACATATTCAGTGTCATACCAATCAAATTACCAAAAAATATTTTATAGAGCTAGACAAAATAATAACAAGATTCATTTGGAAGAACAAAAGGTCCAGAATATCAAGGGAAAAAAATGAAAAGAAATGCAGAAGAAGGTGGCCTAGCCATACCAGATCTTAAATTGTATTATAAAGCAGCAATCATCAAAATTACTTGGTACTGGCTAAGAAATAGAGTGGTGAATCAGTGGAATAAATTAAGTATGCATGACAGAGTAGCCAATGAGTATAGTAATCTACAATTTGATAAACCCAAAGACCCCAGCTTCTGGGATAAGAATTCACTATTTGACAAAAACTGTTGGGAAAACTGGAAAAAAGTATGGCAGAAACTAAGCGTAGACCAAAATCTCACACCATATATCAAAATAAAGTCAAAATGGGTTCATGATTTAGATGTAAAGTCTGATACTATAAGCAAACTGGAAGAGCAAGGAATAGTTTACTTGTCAGATTTATGTAGAAGAGATGAATTCATGACCAAAGAGGAGATAGAGAACAGTAAGAAATGCAAAATGGATAATTTTGATTACATTAAATTGAAAAAGGTTTTGCACAAACAAAGTCAATGCAACCAAGATGAGAAGGAAAGTACAAAATTGGGAAAGAATTTTTACAACCAGTGTCTCTGATAAGGGCCTCATTTCTTAAATATATAGAGAATTAAATCAAATTTATAAGAATGTGGGTCATTCCCCAATTGATAAATGGTCAGAGGATGTGAACAGGCAGTTCTGAGATGAAGAAATTAAAGTCATCTATACTTGTATGAAAAATGCTCTAAATTACCATGGATTAGAGAAATGCAAATCAAAACAACTCTGAGGTACCACATCACACCAATCAGGATAGACAACATGACAAAACAGGAAAATGATAAATATTGGAGAGTATCTGGAACAATTGGGACACTAATACATTGTTGGTGGAGTTGTGAAGTGATCAAACCATTTTGGAGAACAATTTGGAACTATTCCCAAAGGGCTATAAAAATGTTTATACATACCCTTTGACTTGTAGCAATAGCACTTGTAGGTCTGTATTCTAAAGAGAGCATAAAAATGGGAAAAGATCCCACATGCATAAACATATTTATAGCAGCTCTTTTTATGGTGGCAAAGAATTGGAAATTGAGAGGATGCCTATCAATTGGGGAATGGCTGAAGAAGTTATGGTATACAAATGTAATGGAACACTATTGTGCTATAAGAAATGATGAGCAGGCAGACTTCAGAAAAACCTGAAAAGACTTGTATGGACTGATGCTGAGTGAAGTGAGCTGAACCAGGAGAATGTTGTACATAGTAACAGCCATGTTGTGCTATGACTAACATTGATAGACTTAGCCCATCTCAGCAATGCAAGTATCTAAAACATACCCAAAGGTCTGATGATGGAAAATGCTATCATCTACATCCAAAGAAAGAACTGTGGAGTTTGAATGCAGATCAAAGCATACCATTTGCTATTTTTTTCTTCTGTTTTGTTTTGTTTCCTCTTTCTGGTGGTTCCTCCTATTGGTTCTAATTCTTTCTTACAACATCACTAATGTGAAATTATGTTCAATAGAAATGTATATGTAGCGTCTATATCAGATTGTGGACTGTTTTGGGGAGGGAGGTGAGGAGGGAGGGGAAGAAAAATTTAAAACTGAAAAACTTATAGAAGTGATTGTTGATAAATCAAAATAAATCAATAAAACAAAATTAAAAACAATAAAATGACAGGAAAATAAACAGAAAAAGGGATGTAGGGAAAGACACATAACCATCCATAACTGTGAACGTAAATAGGATGAGCTCACCCATAAAACAGAAGCATATAGCAGAATGCATTAACAACCAGATTCCAACAGTATGTTGTTTACAAGAGACACATTTGAAATAGAAAGACACACACAGAATTAAAATAAAGGACTGGAGCAGAATCTAATATGCTTCAGCTTAATCAAAAAAAAATAGAGGTAGCAATTTCATGATCTCAGACAAAACAAAAGCATAAGTAGAACTAATTAAAAGAGATAATCAGGGAAACTCTATTTTACTAAACGATACTATAGAAAATGAAGTAACAAAAATTATAGCAAGTTTCCCTGATTAAAAAAAAAACCTCTTTTCTCAAAAATATATTGAATATAATACTGAATCAAGTTTTTGAGTCCTCCAATTGATAAGTGGCCAATATTTATAAACAAGGAGTTTTCAGAAGAAGAAATCAAAGCTATCTATAGTTATATGAAAAAATGCTCTAAATCACTATTGATTAGAGAAATACAAATTAAAACGACTGTGAGCTACCACCTTATGCCTTCAGAAATGACAAATGATAGAGTGAATAATGGGAAAATAGGGGGAAATACACTAATAAAATGTTGGCAAGAGCCTCTAGGAGTCTCAGTGGATAGAGTGCCAGGCCTGGAATTGGGAAAACTCATCTTCCTGAGTTCAAATCTGGCCTCTGACACTTATCAGCTGTGTGACCCTGGACAAGTCAATTAACCCTGTTTTCCTCATTTTTCTTATCTGTAAAATGAGCTGTAGAAGGAAATGGCAAACCCTCCACTATCTTTGCCAAGAAAACCCCAAGTGGGGTCAGGAAGAGTGGGACATAACTAAGTATGACTAAGTAACAACAAATGAATTGTTGGTGCAGTTTTGAATGGGTCCAACCATTCTGGAGAAGACTTTGGAACTATGCTCAAAGGGCTATAATAATGTGTATACTCTTTGACCTAGTAATACTACTACTAGGTCTATATCCCAAAGAAGTAAAAGAAAAAAATGAAAAGGACATATCTGTATAAAAATATTTGTAGCAGCTCTTTTTGTGGTGGCAAAGTGTTGGAAATTGAGGGGCTCCCCACCCTTTAGGGAATGGATGAATAAATAATAGAGTATGATTGTCACAAGATATTATTGTGCTATAAGAAATGATTAGGGAGTGGTTTCAAAAAAAAAACATATGGCAATACCTATATGAAATGATGCAAAATGAAGTGGAAAGATCCAGGAAGTCATTGTGCCCAGTAACAGTAATATTATAATGATGATCACCTGGGAAAGACTTGGCTACTCTGATCAATACAATGATTCAAGACAATTCCAAAGGAGTCTTGATGAGAAAATGCTTTCTGCCTCCAGAGAGAGAATTGATGAACTCAGAGTGCAAATTGAAGCATACTTTTCTCACTTTCTTTTTCCTTTTTTTTTCAACATGGCTAATGTGGAAATATGTTTTGCATGATTTCAACACGTACAATTGATATCATTGCTTGCCTTCTGAGTAGGGAGTGGGAGAGAGAGAATTTTGGATTCAAATTTTAGAAAGAAAGGAATGTTAAAAAATAAGTAAGTAAAATCATTTATTAAAGACCTACCATGAGCAATGCACTACACTAAGTGTACATTTCTGATTAGGAAACCCATTATTTTGAGAGTACATTTTTAAAACTGCTGTGATCAGGCAAGGTTTTTTAAGCCCCCTAAAACTATTACTTTAATGTGTAAAATCAGTCACTAATGATAAATAGTTTTGAAATGACCCCATATTTTAAGCTTGCTTGACTTTGGGGAGAGCAGTCCTACAGAACAGGGCAGTCACAAGAGCTCTGATCCAATTTACTCATGGTTATGTGATCCAGTCAAAACATATTTGCCCATACATATAAGATGCCCACTCTTATCTACAAAAGCGGGTCACCTCTCAAACTGTGTTGTTCCAGCAGCCTGGCCAACCACCAAGAGCTGCTTTGGGGTGTTAAAGTCCTTCTTAAACTTTCCCTTCCTGAATTTTGCCTCTTTAATCAGGAGGAAGGCTTGAGCATAGAATTTTCCTCTTAATATTCAATTTGACTCAAGTGTGTGTGTGCTGGCCCTGAAGGTGTTGTATTAGCAACTGGTGCTTCTGCTGCTGCTGCTCCAGCTTCTCCTCCTCTCTGGTTCTCCATGTTTCCTTCTCCCTCTTTCACCCTTCCCATTTCCTCTTCCTCACTGGTACTCAGCTCCAACTCTGAAATGAAAATCTTTGGAACCTCTGTTCTTATCTCAGTCTTGCATTTTGCCCCTGTTTTCCTGTATGTCAGCACTAGCTGTCTTTCACTGAAGCAGTCGGGTGGGGAGGTGAGTAGCTCTCTCAGAGATCACTGCCTCAGGTGCAAGTATCAACTGTTCAGTGACTCTCCCCTAAATCCTCCTTCCATGCTTCATTCTACTATATCACTCTAGAACTGAACCTAATCATAGGCACCAAGCATGCAGTAGGTGCTTCCTAAATGCTCATTGGTAGAGCCCATGCCAAGTTCTTGAATGCTACCTCAGTGGAGTTCAGTCTTGGATGGATCCTACCAATTTGGGAAAGCTTGAAAGATGGACCTGGACATGAATCTTTTGGTGGAAGACCATCTGAGTAAAATGAAAAAGGTAAGCTTCAGGATTGGTCAATCAGCAGTCACTCGTGCAAACATCAAAGGGAGACATAACCTTCAATCGAGCCACTGAAAAGATATGTCATGATCACTAGTAAGAACATGTAAGACACATCCACCATGAATACAAACTGACTATAGGCCATTTTGGGGGTGTGGGGGGTAGAATAGAGAACTAGTAATTGGAGGAATTAGCGAAAAAAGCCCTTCAAAAAGGTGGCATTTGTTCCAAACTGTGGAAGAAGCAAGGAGTTTCAAGGGAGGAAACGTAAGAAGAAAGAGCATTTGAGGCATGGGGGACAGACCACAAAGAAAGGAAGGTAGAGGACAGAAAACTACGTCTGAGGAAAATGTGTATCACACTTTGTCTTAGGCAAAGAGCGTGGAGTATGGGAGTATAATTTCTGGTAAGCTTCAAAGGGCAGGTTGGAGTCAGATTCTGAAGAGTTTCCAATTCCAAACAGCAAAGTTTGCATTGGATTCCAGAAGTCATAAGGAAGGCCAACTAGGGAAATGACCATAACATTTTAGGGAAATCCCATTGGCAATTGTGGGGAGAACAGGTTGGAGTGTGGGGAAGCTTGAGGCATGGAGGCCAATTAGGAGGTTATTGTGATCATTCAGGTGGGAGATGATGACGGTCTAAATATGGTAGGAACCCTAGTAACCTCTGCCACGTTTTACAACCTAGGGAATGACACTGTATTCAATGGCAAGACTTTCTTCAGTTTTTGTTTTCTGAAGTCAAAGATTCCATCACAGTTGGTAGAGCTGTCCTGCCTTGACAAAGGCAGCCTTTTTCTAGCAAACTTGATCTGTCAGGGAAGCTGGGTGTGAGTCATTAATGAAAGGGAGAGCTGACCTTGGAAGGCTGGAAGAGCCTCCAATGAGCAGGGCTGCACCTCACAGAGAAACCTCCTTTCAGGACTGGGAAAGGAAAGCCACATCCTCTTCAATTGTTAGAGAAATTTGTGGCAATAATTGATAATCTTAGTCAAAACCCTGAATCACTTTCTAAATTATCAAAAGGAGATTAAGTGATGTTCAGGAGAGCTTTTGTGTTCACTTTTTGGTGTTCTAATTAATTGGTAATCAGCATATGGCTCACAGCTTGGGAACAGAATGTTCCATCAATCAGAGACATCTACTCCCTCACCTTTCTGGATAAATGAGGGTGTGACAACTTAGTACTTGTTTCTTGATTCATGGCGGGGGAGAAACTTAGGGTGATGGAGTGGGAAATGCCTCCACATTTGACTATTCCTTCCACTCCTTCAGATTAGCATCTGGTTCATAGGGTTTTGAATCTTAGAGAGTTGCCTGAGGCCCTTGAATGTTAAATTACTTGTACAAGATCTCACAACTAAAGTGTATAGGCAATAGGTTTTGAAACCTGGCCTTTTTGACTTCATGTTTGTCCTCCTGTCTGATATTTCACATTACCTGAAGTATTTGTATTACAAAGCATCATGGATAATGATCCAGAATGATTCCCTGAAAGATGCTGAAAGTGGATTATGAACAAGAATCACTGCACCATGTGTTGGCACTTCACTGATTCAATGGTCTTATCGATGGAGAGAAGCAGGGTAATAGAGTCATTAAATTTGTAAACCTGAAGTCAGGAAGATCTCTGGCTCTTACTGCAGATTTACTACTTAAATTCTCTGAGGCTCTATTCCTTTGCCTGTAAAATGGGCATCAGACAAGTGCCTGAGACTATATATCACAGAACAGGTACAGATTCCATTAAGATCATTTCCTACTGTTATTTTTCTAAAGCAATGAAATCAAATCTTTGCTTAAAATGGCGGGAGATGGTCCCAAAGCTGGTAGCTACAGTGAATCACCCGCAGAGTCACTATGAGAATCAGATAAGCCAGTGTCGCAAGGCTCAGAGAACAAAAGGGAAAATCAAATACACAAACCAATGAGACGCCATTCCCTAATCATCTCCCTGCTCTTAAGAGAAGCAAGATTTTCCAGCATTGCTATTGTTGGACTTGATGTTCGAAGACAACAGGTTCAAATCCTGCTGCAGACATTCACTGAAAGTGAGATTCTGGACAATCATTTCACCTCTTGCCGAGCCTTGAATTGCATATCTGAAAAGTATGAAGAGTGAGTCCTAGCACCTCTGCTGTCAGGGTCCTTCTGAGGATCACATGTCAATATTTCTAAAGCACTTTGAAAACATTAATGCAGCAACTCCTTCCATTGGTGTATGCTATGACTCACCCACTCTTTGTAGGCTATTGTTTGCCCTTTGTACTGGGAGGGGACCAAGGACATCATGATGTTGGGTTCAAGGTACTATGGCTGATCAGTCCAATATGAGCTCAGAAGGCTGCACTGCAGCTCAGGCACAAATGGTCCATTTAAACTTTGGGATGGAGATGTCTATAGATTTGGACATCTCATATTTCCTTTGTGCTGCTGTGATTCTGCTTTGCTCATAAAGCACAGCACCTTCTTTGATGTGGGTATGCCATTCTAAATGGTCCTGTGCCAGCATCTCCCATATCTCACAATAGATACTAACATTCTTTTTTGGGAGATACTAACATTTTTCAGAGAGACTTTGAGAGTGTCCTTTTGCCACTTTTTCTGACCTTTTTGTGAGCACTTGTCCTGTGTGAGTTGTCTGTAAAATAGTCTTTTAGGTAAATGTACAGTTGGTATTGAGGCTATGTGGCCAGCCCTTTAGAGTTGTACTCTCTGCACTTTTGAATGCTTGGCAGTTTAGCTTGAGAAAGGACCTCAGTGTCCATGACCTTGTCTTGCCAGGTCATCCTCAGAATCTTCCTAAGACTATTCGAATAGAAATGATTCAGTTTCCTGGCATGGCATTGGTATACCGTCAATGTTGCATAGGCATACAACAATGAGATCAGCACAATGCCTCTTTAGACATTCAGTTTGGTAGGCAGCCTAAATCCCTTCTCTCCTACACTTTCTTTATCCTTAATGGAAGCACTGCTGATGTCCTCCTATAAATCCTCCACAGACCATCTCCCCATTGTCACAGGCTTTTCCCTCAGGATTTCATTTTTTTGTCAGGTGCCAGGACAGTAACACTTGGACTACCAGTCTGTCACTCCTCACACTAACTGCATGTCTGCAACAACTTGGTTTCAGAATTTTTGTTTGTTTGATGACTTGGGGTGGTGGCGGTAAACATCGGTAATATAACTTCAGCTCCTCTTAACTTCCAGACAAATCTGGTGGGATTTGGGGTACACATGACTTGGATTCTCTAGAGATTATGAGGTTCCATGATTCACAGACATACAGAATTTGTTTGAAGTTTTATTTCCTTTAATGAATAAACTTGTGTTTTCTCTGACTGCAGATAGCTTCTTTCTTTGTATGTCCTTTTTTTAAAAAATTTGTGTAGTTATAATGCCAAATTTTTTCTCCCTTCTACTTTCTGTTCTTTACAATTGGAAATAAAAAATAACAAATATGAATATTTAAGGAAAATAATCAGCAGATTTTTTGTTTTGAATTTTTGATTCCTCAGTTTTAGTGATGTCCTCTTGCTAAAGTTGACCTGCATTGCATTTATAGTTAGCCTTAGAAGCTTCCCTGGAATGATGAGAGATTAAGTGAATTGCCCAACCAGATGTGTCAGAGTCTGGACTTGATCCCAGCTCTCCAAGTCTTTTTGAGTACAGCTATCTCCACTACAATGCTCCCTAACCGACTCAAAATACACATATACATATGTATATGCACTATATGTTTTTATATCACTCTTCAAATGTAGCCTTTCCTGACCCACTCCTAGACAGTCATCCCTGTCTTGTAACAAGGATGAGAGAGACAGAGAGAGAAACAGAGACAGAAAGAGAGACACACAGAGAGAGAGACAGACAGAGAGACAGAGAGAGAGACATCAGTTCAACAAAACTATGTAACACATTAACTGTGTATGAGAATACATCCAATGTTTTATATCCATAGTCCTCGACCTCTGCAAAGAAGGGAGGAAGGTAAACTTCCTCCTCTCTTCTTTGGGCCAAAGTTGATCTTTGTCATTATAAAATGTTTCTTGTTGTTGCTTTTTTGCTCTTGACATTACATAGTTTTAGACACTGCATATGCTGTTTTCCTAGCTCTGTTTATTTAACTTTGCCTAAGTTTATAACATTTATTTTATTTATTTTTTTCTTCGTGAGGCAATCAGGATTAAGTGACTTGCCCAGGGTCACACAGCTACTCAGTGTCATGTGTCTGAGGCTGGACTTGAACTCAGGTTCTCTTGACTCCAAGGACGAAGTTATATCCACTGTGCCACCTAACTGCCCCTCATAACATTTTTCACATGCTTCTCTGTATCATCCACATCAATATTTTTTTTCTTCCAAAGAAGTGAGATTTTGTTAGATTAAATCACCGTAACTTATTTAGCCATTCCCTAATTAATGAACATCTACTTGGTCTCCATTTATTGGCTAATACCCCACCCCCCAACAAAGTATTGCTATATATGTTCTTTTTATGTGTATATGGTCTACTTCTTTCTATCTTTGACCTTCTTGATATATATATGTCTGGTGGTGGCATCTTTGTGTCAAAGGATGTACACAGTTTGCAATTTTTCTGAGAATTGTTTATTCATATATATTATATATATGCATATATATATATACATATATATATATATATATATATATATATCACTTGTCCATTAGAGAATCACTTCAATAGGATAATATTGGTATTTACTTTTTAAATTTATTTTTATTTTTTTTTTTAGTTTCACCTTACCATCTTTATTCAACTGACACAATATACATATACAGTAGGGAGGTTTTAATTATACATTCTTTTTTAAATTAAATTTTATTTTTTTCAAATTAAATGTAAAAACAATATTTAACATTCATTTTTAAATTTTTTGAGTTCCAAATTATTTCTCTCCCAGCGTCCTTTTCACACTCCTTGATAATGCAAGCAATTTGATATCAACTACACATGTACAGTAATGAAAAACATTTCATATTAGTCCTGATGATTTATGTGGGATTATTGTTTTTATTTTATTTTTTTTTAAATTTATTTATTTTTAGTTTTCAACATTCACTTCCATAAGATTTTTTCTTTTTATTTGTTTATTTATTTATTTTTAAATTTATTTTTAGTTTTCAACATTTACTTCCACGAGATTTTAAGTTCCAAATTTTCTCCCCATCTCACCCCTCCCCCCACCCTAAGATAACATGCATTCTGAATATCCCTTCCCCTAGTCTGCCCTCCCTTCTATCTCTCTCTCCCTTCTCTTATCCCCTTCCCCTTCTACTTTCTTGTAGGGCAGGATAGATTTCTGTACCCTGTTTCCTGTATTTCTTATTTCCAGGTTGCATGTGATATCTTCTGTTTTCCTGACAGAAGTATTATCCACCGTTCTTGAATTATTTCTTTCTGGCTGCTTGCAATATTTTCTCCTTGACCTGGGAACTCTGGAATTTGGCTACAATATTCCTAGGAGTTTTCCTTTGGGGATCTCTTTCAGGAGGAGATTGGTGGATTCTTTTAATTTCTATTTTGCCCTCTGGTTCTAAAATATCAGGGCAGTTTTCCTTGATAATTTCTTGAAAGATGATGTTTAGGCTCTTTTGATCATGGCTTTCAGAGAGTTGAATAATTTTTAAATTCTCTCTCTTGGATCTATTTTCCAGGTCAATTGTTTTTCCAATGAGATATTTCACATTATTTTCTAATTTTTCATTCTTTTGGATTTGCTTTACAGTGTCTTGATTTCTCATAGAGTCATTAGCTTCCAATTGCTCTATTCTAATTTTTAAGGAAGTATTTTCTTCAGTAATCTTTTGGACATCCTTTTCCATTTCACCAATTTTGCTTTTTGGGGCATTCTTCTCTTCATTGGATTTTTGGACCTCTTTTGCCATTTGGGTTAGGCTATTTTTTAAGGTATTTTTTCTTCAGTATTTGTTGGGGTCTCCTTTAGCAAGATGTGTATTTGTTTATCATGGTTTTCTTCCATCACTCTGATTTTTCCTCCCAATTTTTTTGTTCTATTTCTCTTACTTGCTTCTCAAAATGCTTTTTGAGATCTCCCAAGGCCTGGGACTGATTCATATTTTTCTTGGAGGCTTTGGATGTAGGGACTTTGACTTCTTTGTCTTTTTCTGGCTGTATGTCTTGATCTTCTTTGTTACAAAAAAAAGATTCTATGGTCTGACCCTTCATGTGAGATTTGCTCATGATCCCAGCCAATTACTTGAGTTATAAACTCTTTGTTAAGGTATAAGTCTGCTTCCAGTGTGGAGAATGTACTGTCCCAAGCTTCAGGGGTTTGTACAGCTGTTTTCAGAGATAATTCTAGGGACTTGTAAATTTTCAGTTCTTCCAAGGTGGTATGAGAAGGGGTGAGGTGTTAACTACTTTCCTGGCCTATGCTTTCCTATATGAGGGACCACATGCACTCTTTTCAATTTTGGAATTGTGAGGAGGATTTCCTTTCCATTGCCACTACAAGCTCCACCACACCAGTTCTCCTCCTCGCCCTAGGACCGCCACCCAGAACTGTGACCTAGATCCATGCAGGGACAAAGCAAGAGAATCCTGCTGCAGCAAAGAGATCTCTGCAATCCCCCTCTGATCAGCCATTTGATTTCCCCTCAGTCTGTGGGCCAGAAGTTCAGGAGGCAGCTGCTACTCCGGGGCTGCACTCGGGAACTGGGGTTGAGACCTAGGTTCTCTCTCACCATAGAAACAGACTATTCCCACTGACCTTCTAAGTTGTTTTTGGTGTTCATGAGTTGAGAAGTCTGGAAACAACCACAGCTGACTGTGATTCAGTCCTCTGAGGCCTGCTCCAGGTTCACTGCAGCCTACGTGCCCATGCTGAGCTGTGCTCCTCTCCCTGCTTGGCACAATACAGTTTTCTAATCAACCATACAGGTTGTCTTGGGCTGGAAATTTGTTTCACTAATCTGTTTAGAACCAATTTTATATTTGGTTATATATATAATTTTATTTTTGTATTTGGAAAGGTTTGGGGGAGAGCTCAAGCAAGTCACTGCTTTTACTCTGCCATCTTGGGTCCGCCTATTTTTTTTATCTTCCAACATTATTAACATTGTTATTTCAAATAGTTTTTAGTTGATTGTCTAAGTATACCACCATATCATATGCAAGGAGTGATAGTTTTGTTTCCTTACTGACTATTCTAATTCCTTCCATTTCTTTATCTTCTCTTATTGCTATAGTGTGCATTTCTAGTATAATATTGAATGATATTGGTGATAATGAACATTCTTGCTTCACCACTGATCCTATTGGGAAGGCTTCAGGTTTATAGCCATTAAACATAATGCTTGCTGATGGTTTTCAATAGATACTACTTATCATTTTGAGGAAAACTCCATTTATTCCTATGCTTATTCCTATGTATTTTGTCAAAAGCTTTTTATGCATCTATTGAGATAATCATACGATTATTGTTGGTTTTATTGTTCATATCATCAATTATGCTGACAGTTTTCCTAATATTGAATCAGCCCTGCATTCCTGGTAAATATTCCACCTGGTCATAGAATAGGACGTTTGTGAAATATTGCTGTAATCTCCTTGCTAGTATTTTATTTAAAAATTTTGCACCAATATTCATTAGGAAAATTGATCTATAGTTGTCTTTCTCTGTTTTTACTCTTTCTGGTTTAAGTATTAGTGTCATATTTGTGTCATGAAAGGAATTTGGTAGAATCCTTTCTTTGCCTATTTTTTCACATCATATAATATTGGAATTAATTGTGCTTTAAATATTTGATAGAATTCACTTGTGGATTCATCCAGCCCTGGGGATTTTTTTCTTAGGGAGTTGATTCTCATTGATGGGTTGTTCAATTTCTTTTTTCTAAGGTAAGGTTATTATAATATGCTATTTCATCTTCCATTAATATGGACAGTTTATATTTTTGTAAATATTCATTCATTTCTTTTAGATTGCTATATTTATTGGCATATAATTGGACAAAATACTTAATTGCTTTGAATTCATCTTCTTTGATGGTAAATTTACCCTTTTTATTTTTGAAATTAGTAATTTGTGTTATTTTTTCCTTTTTTTAAAATCTAAGTAACCATGCAGTTATTTGGCAGTGAGTTATTTCTGGTTACTTACAATATTTTCTTCTTGACCTGAGATGCCTGAAATTTAGCTATAATATTCTCAGGAGTTTTCATTTTGGGATCTCTTTCAAGAGATGATTGGTGGATTCTTTCCACTTCTATTTTACCCTTTGGTTTTAGGACATCAGCACATTTTTTTTTTCTTGTTAATTTCTTCAAAGATGATGTATAGGCTCTTTTTTTTTTTTAGTTTTTGGTGAGGCAATCGGGGTTAAGTGACTTGCCCATGGTCACACAGTTAATAAATGTAAGTGTGAAGTGTCTGAGGCTGTATTTGAACTCAGATCCTCCTGACTCCAAGGCTGGAGCTCTATCCACTGTGCCACCTGGCTGCCCCCTAGGCTGTTTTTTAAAATAGGTTTCAGGTAGACTAAGAATTCTTAAATTCTCTCTCATCAATTTATTTTCTAGGTGAGTTGTTTTTCCAGTAAATTATTTCACATTTTCTTCTACTTTTTCATTCTTTTTATTTTGTTTTATTATTTCTTGATGTCTCATGGAGTCATTAGCTTCCACTTGCTCAACTCTAATTTTTAAAGAATTTTTTTTTTCCTTCGGACGTCTATGTGGTGCAGTGGATAGAGGTCTGACCCTGGAGTCAGGAGGACCTGTGTTCAAATCCAACCTCAGGCACTTGACACTTACTAGCTGTGTGACCCTGAGCAAGTCACTTAACCCTAATTGCCTCACGAAAAAGAAAAAAAAATTCTTTAATGAACTTTTGTACCTTCTTTTCCATTTGACTAATTCTACTTTTTAAGGTATTCTCTCTTTCAATAATTTTCTTGTATCAATCACTCTCATTTCTTTTCTCAATTTTTCCTCTGTCTCTGTTATTTAATTTTAAAATTATTTTATGAGATCTTCCAGGAATTCTTCTGGGGTTTGTAACCAATTCACATTTTTCTTTGATGCTTTCCATGCAGTTGTTTTGACTTTGTTGTCTTTTTCTGAGTTGTGTCTTGATATTCTCTGTCACCATGTTAATTTTCTATTATTCAGATTCTTGTTGTTGTTGTTTGCTCAATTTTCCAGCCTAATTTTTGAACTTTAACTTTATGTTAAAGTTGGGCTCTGCTCTTGTGGTGGAGGTGGCACTGTCCCAAACTTTAGGCCTTTCTTGCTATTCTTTTCAGAGCTAGCTCTGGGAGTTTGTAAGGTTTTGGTTCTTCTGAGGTGGTATTTCTCAGACAAGGTATGGTCACTGTTCTCCTGGACTGTGATCTGGTTTACGAGTGACCACAAGCACACTTTTGTGCCTGAAACTATGACCAGGAATCCTGCTCCTCTGTGGCCATGTACTCTAGTGTGCTCGTGATTTTCCTCTCCTTGGGACTGTGACCCAGAATTGTGTATGGGCAATGCAACTAAGTCCATCACCCAGTGCCAGCAAAGGGTCCCCTGTAGTCTTCTTCTGACCATTTGTTTTGCACTCTTACCCTCTGTGAGCTGAGAGCTCTAGAAGATGCTTCTGCATCAGATGCACATGCTTTCAAGGCCTGTTGCTGGGTTTCCTGGGCCTGGCTTGTGTTGTACTGCACTCCATTCCCACTTCGGTGAGATCTTTCCTGAGGACCTTCTGTGTTGTCTTGGGCTAGGAAACTGTTTCACCCCCTTTTTGTGTTTGTCACTCCTGCATTCATTCTGAGGCATTATTTTCACATTGTTTGGAAGGGAATTTGGGAAAGCTCTGGGGAGCCCTGTTTTTACTCTACCATCTTCTTTTTACTCTCTCCCAGAACACTGATATTTACACACACACACACACACACACACACACACACACACACACACACACACTGATGTCCCCTTCCCCCATCACTCCACAGTTAAATTTTTAGGATCATTAAAAGCATTACTTGATTTCCCAACTGCGACACAGCACTCTATCTTCCTTCTATCAAATTCTGCTCATACCAAGTGCCAGTCCAAGATACATTTGCTTATGGTCTAACTAAATGGATTTTCTATCCACAATATTGGTGAAATGCCTTGTTCATATGCCAATCCCTTGCCACCTATCAGGATTGCTAGTCCAATCTCATTTGATTGGGCATAGGTCTTAATGAGATCACTCTCTAGTATTCTGGAGTTTGATGCAATCAGCAAAATCGTACCAAAAACAAAGAAAGAAACCTCCTAAGATGTCTTATCATTCTGCATTTCATCCATATTGACATGTTTGGCAAAGTCTATAATAGTAGCGACCACCTTTGGTGAGTATACATCATCCAAGTCTGTCTCACTAGATACAAGTGATTAGAGGATTATTGAATGAAGATATATATATATATATGTATATAATATATATATGTGTATATATATATATATACATATATATATATTTATGTGTGTGTGTGTGTAAATGTTTTAATTCTCTGCTCCTTTCAGTAATTTTAATGACTTTGGAGATACTGTTGTGTGATGATTAAAAAGGTTTGAGAGACATAGTTTCTGGGTAATTTAATCATTTTATTAATAAGGCCAGCAAGTTATTAGTAAAAGGATGGTTATTTGGTGGCCTCTCTTAGACCAAAGACATTCATGACCAAGCTCAATTTTATGTACCCTTAATGTCCTTCAAGAGACTGAACTTTTTAAAGTCAGGAATCTAAAAGAAGGGGAGAGCTCTGAATCTCCCCAAGACATTGGTTATTAATAATAATTTCTCTCAGTTGTAGGAAATTGTTTTCCAAAGTTTTTCTGATCTCTCCTCATATATCCAACAAGTATGCTATTGATAAACACTTGAACCATTATCCCAAGGACTGTTGAGGTGAGAAAGTAAATCTTTGGGTCAGTAGTTGCTGATCTTTTCTCGGCCACTTTTTGAAAAAAAAATCATGCTAATATATACAATTTCATTCATTTTTTGGGGGGGAGGGAATACAATTCTTTCTTTAAGAAATCCTAAAATTAATTGCAGAGTGCCTTCACAACTTGGTGACCTTTAGCTGAGATTTCTTTTCTGTGTACATATGTATGTTCACTTACTTTATAGACTTTACTTTCCTAAATGTTGTTTTGATTTTTTGATGCAGCGATATGATACTGAGATGTTAGAACATACATCCAGTAGCTTCACAGTCAGTTGTGATAAGCATGGATCTCTCTAGAAGTAGTGGCCATCCATTCCTACTCCATCTGAGAATGCTCTTGGAATGCTTTTGCTCATTTACATGTAAAATCAAGTTCTTTCCAAGTTCATTTTCTTCCTCCTGCTTTTCCTCATCCATCCAGACAAAGCAGAGAAGTCTTGTTGCTATGACCTAATGTTTTTTTTTCAGGTTATTCTCACTTTTTCTCTTGAAATTCCATATAAGGCTTTAAGTTTTTCTCTGCATCTCAGCCTCTTCCCTCATATTTGGAATCTTCAATTTTCACATTTTTGTCTATTCAGCACCCTGATATTCTAGTTCCTCAGCCTTTTAAAAAAATCAAGCCTGACACTTTTACTTTAACTAGCCAACTATGTGATGGTCATGTAGTAGACCTCACCATAAACTATGACTTTGCCTCTTCTCTTATTTTGAAATTTTGGAATCCCTCTCTCTGTTTGTAATCTCTTGCAATATTTTTTGTCCCATTGCTTTCTTTCTTTCTAAAAAGATTTCCTAAGATATATACAGCCTCTCACACTCTCCCCCCTCTTCCTTGTTTTCTGGTCCCTCATTTCTGCTCTTACCTCACTCTCTTAATTGTTTAACCCTGAAGTTAACACATTCAACTACTTGTTGCTCTCTACCTCTGGTTCTTTGCCCATAGGTCCTACTAACATCCATGCCTTACCAACTCTCAGTCCTGAGTCCCTTCCAGTATCTACCTTCTCTAATTCACCAAGTAGATGAATGGTGCAGGAAGAAGTCATCACATCTTATTGAATGGAGGTACTAAGACTTAAGACTATTTCATTTCAATAAGAGAATGCACATTTCTGAAAACAGAGAATGGTTTTGATTTTTTTTCTTTGCATCCCCAATGCCTTGCTCACAGTAGGTGCTTAATAAATGCTTATTGAATTGAATTGCATGAAATGATAATAGCTGACAAAAGGAAGGCAGAGCTGCTTACCTCTAATTGCGATTAACTTTTCTCTGCCCAAAATGCTTTTTGAAGTGTAAGGGAGGGATTAAAAATGGCTAATGAGCAATTAATACCAAAGAAAAATAGAGAAAAAAATAACTATTCTACAGGGCTCATGACTTCTAGATCAGTGAAATGCTGTCATGTATGTAATTTAAACAGATTAAAAAAATCTTTCCACAGGCTATCATTGTTTTTGTGAACACAACAGGAAAACATGGGCCAGATGATAACACACTGAGGTGGATTCTAAGCTGGTAAAATGGTCCAACCCAAAGAATGGTCATTAATGAGTTAATATCAACTTACAGAGATGTCTCAAGTAGAATGCCTCAGGTTTCTTGCTTCTCCCAAAGATATGTAACCTTAACAGTGTCTTGGTTAAAGGTCCAAACAGTCTACTTATCAAATTTGCATATGCTACAAAGCTGGGAGGGATGGATAACACAGTAGATGACACAGTTTGGAACCAAACACCCTCAGGCTCAAAGGGTAGTCAGATTATGATAAGCTTGCATTTAATAAGGTTACCTGTAAAGTCTTTGTTGTTGTTCAGTTGTTTCAGTCATGTCTGACTCTTTGAGACCACATTTGGGTTTTTTTGGCAGAGATACTCCAGTGGTTTGTCATTTCTTTCTCCAGCTCGTTTTACAGAACAAAAAACTACAGAAAAAAAAATAAGTGACTTGTCCACAGTCACACAGCAACTAAGTGTCTGAAGGTGGATTTAAATTCAGATCTTCCTGACTCCATGCCTGGTATTCTATCTATTGTACCATCTAACTGCCCTTGCCATAAATCTTAAAATCATTTTAAAAAATCTGCATTTCCATATGAAGACATCATGACCAGACAGCAATCTATCAGAAAATGAAAGGAGGGTAGGTTTCTTTCTTTTTTTTTTTAATGAACTCAAAGCTCATTATGAGTTGATCAATGAACTAGACTGTCCCCCCCAAACAAACTAAAACAATATTAGCTACATAAAGAAAGATAGGGTCCAATCCAAAGGAGGAGATGAATACCTCAATGTGTCTAAAGCTTACTTTTTTTATCTTCCCTACTGGAGCCATCTCCATTCCAAATTTCCTAACTACTTTTGAGGGACCCACCACTTTCCTAGTTGAACTGGCTAGTAACCTAAGACTCTAGTCTTCGTGTTGATTATTTACTCATAATCACAACCTCTCGGAACCCCTAGGCTCCTCTAAGGCTCATCTTCCTATGTGAGTCTCTCCAGAAATTACAGTGTATTCAATTTACGTTTCACTGTCTCCACTAAACTGTGTTCCTGTATTCCTAGAATACAATGTAAGCCACTTGAGGTAGAGGCTATTTTGTTTAGCTTTTTTATCCTCATAGCCTGGCATGTAGTAGGAAATTAATACTTAAGTTTTAAATAGATGCATGATCCCTCTTCAGTTTATAGTTTCCTTGACCTCCTGAAATTGCTTTGTATTTTTATGCCTCAACATCTGTTCATTCTCTCCTGACTCCTTCCAATCAAATATAAACCTGTTGATGAGGGCCATTTTGTTTTTGTTTTTCTTTTTAAAAACATATTTATTTTTAGTTTTCAATATTCACTTCCATAAGATTTTGAGTTTTAAACTTTCTCCTCCTCCCATTTCTTCCCCCTGGTCCCAGATGGCGTACAATCTGATACAGGCTCTACATATACATTCATGTTAAGAATATTTTCCCATTAGTCATGATGTAAAGAGCAAATAGAACTAATGGAAGGAACCATGAGAATGAAGCAATAAAACAAATCAACAAAGGAAAAGGTGAGCAAATAGTTTGTTTCCTTCTGCATTCAGACTACAGAGTTCTTTCTCTGGGCATGGATAGCAGTTTTCATCACGAATCTTTTATAATTGTCTTAGATTATTGCATTGCTGTGAAGAGCTAAGCCTGTCAAAGTCAGTCATCCCTTAATGTGGCTATTACTGTGTACAATGTTCTCCTGATTCTTCTGTTTTTTGTCTTTTTACACCTTAGTTTAATGGTAGTGATTTTCCTCGTGCTTTCCATGAACACATCAAGCAAAGATGAACAACTCTTCCACAAAGTTATGTAGCTTTTTTTGGAGGGGACACTTTGGGTATACAATGAAAATAGCTCTGTAACTTCTTTTATCTCTTTCCCTACCTTTCCCCCTCCCCAGAAAAATTGTGAGACTATTTGTCATCAGGAAGTTGAACAGCCTAGGATGATAGTTGAAGGAGCCAGAAATGTTGACTCCATCATAGTTAGAACCAGCCTGAAGTTGAATATATTGTCAAGAGGATACTAGAGTAAGCCCTCTTTGGGGGTCATTAACAGACTAGATGATGATTTGTTGGGATGTTGTTTTCCAGATAGACATTTCAAAGTATTCATGGAGGATACCTTCCATATTCTGCAATTTTGTTATTGCTTGTATGAAATTATAGCAGGATATTGTTTCCTAAAATAATCTGGATACTAATACTCAAGAATTTTGTCAAGTTAAAGATTTTACAATTAGGCTTAGTTTATTCTTTTTCTTAAAAAATTTCCCACATATTATGTGTATATAATACATACATATAATTTTTAATAGCTAGAAATATTAACGTGCTGAAAAAAGAATAAGGATAAAAAGCTCAGGTCAGTGTTGTGATAGAAATAAAACCAGAAGAGGAACCAAACCTTAGTGTAGAAAGAGTTTTTTTTCCTTTAAAATACTGGAAATTGTAAATTAAAGGCAGAAGAAAAAACTTTGTATCACCAGAATTCTATGTGCATCATACATGTATTCACAGCAGATTTTAAACTCATTTGAAAATTAATATTCACTGAGCTACCATAAGCGATTTTTTTTCTCCCACAGAACAGATTAATGGGCTTGATTAGAATAATTATCTGATAAAAGTAGTACAGCATGGGCTTGTATGTACTGTAGAAGACATTTGCATCTCAAAAGAGAATGGAATATGGCATTGCAGAATTTTGCCTGATATTTATCTTTTATTATGGGTTTCTCAATTGGCGAGTGTGAATGAAGAACTCGAAGAGAAAATTTCTAAAGATGATATATATGGGAAGGATAAGTTGGCTCGAACCCATATCAGCCACCTGCTTTGCACCACGGTGTTCCTCCATCGGGGTTAATGACATTCTCCTTTGCCTGATGCTATTCTGGGGCCAAATGTTCTTTCAGGAAAAGCAGCTTCGTTGAGGCAACATGAAAGAGGTGTCATCGCCCACACTCCTAAAAGGACAGAGTCCAGGGAAGATTCTCATGGTGGGCCAATTAATAAGGCATCAAAGCTTCATCAGAGACCATTATCTCCTGGGACGTGGGGATCTTAGAGGAATGAGGCACAGTTAAAGTACATGACAATTTCATGGAACCAGAGATGGAACAGTAGTTAGGTCAGTAAATAAATGATTCAATTGTACCTACTTAGTGGCATTTTTATTTTTTGCTTTTTTTTTTTGGCATGAAACTGTTTTAAATCTTTCCCTTGAATGAGGGATATGGAGGCGGCCATCTTGACTTCCCCTCCACAAATCGTCCTTGATCATATTTATTAAGGGATATGCTGTATTTCCTTGCAGACTGCAAGCTTATTGAGGGCATGTACTGTTTTTTCCCCTCCCACCAATACTTTTTTTTTTATTGCCAGGCAGCATTTCTTAGTGAATAGGGGATTGACCTCTGAGTCAGGTCTGCCTGAATTCAAATCTCACAATCTTTTGGCAGCCTTTGGCAATGCTGCAAGACTGGAAATTGCAGAAAAGTTGCCAACCTGCACTGATAGAAGGGGTTTGATCATCATTGAGCTGCAGATACCAAATGGAATCGCAGATGCAGTAGCTAACCCTATTTCCAGCACCTAGAAAAGTACCTGCCTCAAAAGAAGCATTTGATACCTATTTGCTGAATTGAATTGACTTGGTCATGGAGCATGGACACATAGATTTGTAACAGAGAGAAGCAGTGCTTTGTCCATGTCTACCCTTAGGCTATGTAGTGTTCTATTACTATCATACCATGGAAACAACCTTCAAACTCATGTAACCCAAACACATGAGGAGAGTTTCTGATCCACCCATGGATGAGCAGTAATGGTAAAGGGGAAAAGGATTTACTCATCAATTCAACTCAGTTTGATTTGATTTTGGTAATCCAAGAATTCATCTAGAATTATTATGTGAGTTACCCTTTGAGAGAATATCAATTTAGGAAAGGCTCTTGATACTTGTAACCCTATCATTACTTGCTTTGTAGCGATCTGCTGGAGAATTTCAAGGGGTCAGATAACAAAATGCTTACAGAGAGTTGCCAGATCTTATTTTAATGGTGTGTGTGTCTGTATGTGTGCACATGTGCACGTACACATATGTGTATGTATGTATGCAGATGTTGGGGTGAGGTATAGGCATGAGGAGATAGGAATAGACTTGAGATTTCATTGGTTTGTAATGATACCTTTGAGAAGAAACTCCTTCCCTCTGTGTTGATGCAGATCAACCCATTCTCTGCAAAATCAGGTATTATTTAGAGCTGCTGGATCACAGTGAGATGAAAGGCCTTGGCCAGGGATGTAAAGCCTGCATGTGGCAGAGGCAGGACATGAATGGGAGGCTTCCTGACTCCCAGCCTCATTCTGGAGGCAGGAGACCAGGCTACCTCTCTCCAGAGTCTTAGTTTTGTTAGCATCTCTTCCTCTTGAGTAGGTCCCAACCCTGTAATATCAACTGGCCTCATGTGATTCTCTTACTGTCAGAGAACAGCCAAACCTCAGCCCTGGAAATGTTTATGCAGAACATCTTGGAAAAATGGAAATGAATTCTTTGTCAGAGCCACCCACATCAAAGTTCCTGAAACAGCTCAGTCTACTTTTGCAGGTCTCTCATTGTTAGGAAGACGTCTTTTTTCTTTTCCTTAAGCCTAAATTCACCTCAGCAACTTTTATCCTTGCTCATATTTCTCCATAAATCCTCCACAGAGGAAGTCTTCATGCCTCGCAGAGCCTATCTCCCTCTCTTTTTATTTTCTCTCAATATCTCAGAGAAACCTGTGTAGAGCTCAGGCCTCCAGTTGTTCCCTTCGCTACACATTTCTACACCACCTCCCTTTCCCTTAGACATGTGCTCTTTGAGGGTGTACTTCCCAGATTCCATCCTATTCTCTCAACTGGCCTTCAATTTCCCTTTGCATTTTGTAATTATTGATCCTTCCAAGCTCCTTGGGTTTCATGATGTTAAGACGTAAAGCATTACCAGGATAATGTTGTTGATCTTTCAGGAGCTGGTCTTTGGCTGCAGAAAGCAGGTTAAGATTAATGAAGGTTCTCTGGGATTTCCTCAGTATGGCCCAATCAAATGATCTTTGCTTTCTTCAATTCTAGGCTAGATCCCTTATCTATCTGCAGGGGAGATACAAGAAATCGAGTCCATATTGGTGGTCTAATTTGAATGGCCAGCCACTTAAATGCACACTATATCCTGGATAATATATGGTTTTCATTCACTTTACTTTTTCATGATAAGTGGTTAGACCAATCTCTTTTGCTTTGTTATGGATTTTGGCAAAGACCTCTTGCATTGCTGCCGGTGAATTTAATTCAGTAATTAACATATTAAGCACATAGCTGATGAAGGGTCTTAGGCTTGATACAATGTCATGGGTGAATCAGAGACTCTTCTCCTTTCCTTCCCAAGTGAACCCTGACACCTCCCAAAGAATGTCTCTCTGAACACCAACCCAGCATTCAACAGGAATCTCAGACCAAGGATCCGATTGTAATTCCTAACTGCATTAAAAAGTTCTTTGGGATCTAGCCTTTCATCCAATGACCCAATTCAACAGGAAAACAGCATAGATGGCAAGATTCTCCAAGACAGAGGGTAAAAATGGCAATGGCTGAGGCAAACTTTGAATGAAGAAAGCAAGCTCTTTTCCTTTCCCAGTGTGAAATTGAATATCCTTCAGTCTATGGATTTGGAACATCCATGCAGGAGAAGGGTGTGTCTGGTTCAAATGCAGCCCATGGGTTGTTCTTGTATGGTGGTTTTGTTTTGTTACATTTTAAAATGAAATTTTAATGTATTTATGCATGTAAAAACATTCACTACATAGCAACAGGCAGCAAGTCAGCTTTGGTCATGAGACAGTAATTGGCTGACTCCTGGCATTGAAGACCATGCAGAACAAAATACACGAAAACCGGCTTCCATATTCTGCAGAGATATGAGCTGAAGGACCATGTGTGCTATCTTTCTGGATCTGGATTTCCTCATTTGCAAGATGAGGGGAATCATACTTGTTCCACCTACTCCTCAAGGCTGTTTACTGGAAACAAAATAAGCGTCATGGGCAAGTTAGTCTTCATACCCAATAGACAAATCATTGCTTTCTCTAATCTGGTCTGTCTCTGTTAGGAAACTGTCCTTATGTCATTCTCCAGAAAGTCCTTGATGGGAGAGCCAGAAGTAAAAATGAGAGTCTGAGTTCTGGTTGATGCCTCTGCTATTTAGCAAGTGATTCTCAGTGTCAGAAATTCAACAGCAGAGATCTGGGTTTGTTTCTTGGTTTGTTTGTAAGAGGTTGAAATGTCACTGGATCTGAGGCTTCATCAGTACCTGATCTTCCTCTGCCCATGTAAATCATTACATTAATAATACCGCACATCAAGGTTGAAGGTTTACAGAGTTTAGATATATATATGTATATATATGTGTGTATATATATATATGTATATATATATAGTATATATATACACACATACATACATATATCCATATACATATATATACACATACACATACATTATGTATAAGTGATGTGTCTACATTTAATATTCATATATTTATACAGTACTCTCATATGTATGTATGTGTAGTACTCATATATACACACCTATATGGTAATTTATGTATGAGCTATAAAATATACACATATGGTAACGATATGTAAATTTCCTCATTTTTTTCCTTCCCAACAATCCCATAAGGTAGGTGCTATTGTTCTTGCTATTTTACAGATGAGGAAAACTCAGTCTGAAAGAGGTTCAGTCCCTGGTGCAGGGCATATTGATTGCATGGATTTATACTGTGAAAAGTGCCTGAAGTACAAATGAAGGCAAAAACTCTGCTTTTCTCATTTACTCACCCTGTGTTTCTGGGCAAAATTTTGAAAAATCTTCTTTCCTTTTCTTTAAAATAGGGATAATAATATTTCTCTAGACTTGGTGTAAGTCTCATAAGAGACAAAAACAAGCCCTAATGTTTTGTACCAAGGTGAGTTGGGGATTTTTTTTTACACATCTCACTTGACAACACATCATTTCCTACTTTCAGTGGCCATCCCCCTTTCCATTGACATTTGGCTGACCTGCAATTTTAATTTTCCTGAGATGATCATACCCCATGTTACACAATTCTTTAGGAAAAGTAAGCAACATTCCCACATGGCTCAGCAATCACAACTATCAGTTTCTGTTCTGTTTTGTATGTCTTCAGTATGGTAAAAGATATCCAGCCCTCTCTCTCATCACCTTCCAGGTAACGTGAACTTGTTCCATGGACAGCTCGATGTATATTTTCATCTCTTCACCTGACTCCTATCTTTTCCCCTAATTTTCACTTTAGAGTGATGCATTTTTGTATTCTACAATCACTTCCTGTCATTAAGAATACAATGTTATGGGAAGGAATTCATCCACCCTCTAAAACAGCTTATGTTTTTGACTGCCAGTTGGCAGCAGTAATCTTGTTCTCATGGACTTGTTCTCTGGACTCAGTTATCCAGCATAATCAGTGTTCTAGTCAAAGAAACTTTTTGATCAATAGAAATTGACTCTATATTCCCTACATGAGTTAGTCATTTTCAAAGACCTGGTATACAATAAAATGCATTTACCATTTACAGTGGATTGAACACTTTTTTATCATTATGAAGGCACTTTGGATTTCAAAAGGCCTTGGGGCATTCCTGACAGACAGGATTTTTCCTTACGTTAGAATGATGGGGTAGTGCTAATCCATGCAGACTTTTGTCAGAATCTGATTAATGGGAATCTGCACAACCAAGCGTATATTGCTGTATGTGGCACTATTCTTTAGGCACTGTTCATTAAGTTTTTACTTTAGAAGACTCATTTTTTTTCTCAGACTTTTTTTTCCTAACATCAAGTATTTGATGAAGGCAGTTCTTTATTCCTTTTCATATAGCTTAACTTTGACAGAAAAGACACATGTAAGCACTCTTGACCCACTCCATGCCCCAAGTACAGACTCTCCACAGAGTTAATTCAAACTGCTTAATGGGATGGTGACAATCTATAACATTTGGCATCCCTCACTTTTCTCATTTACCTTTTGTTAAAAGAAAAAAGAGCATGAGTATTATTACTTTAATAACAGGACACTGGCATTGTCTATTTTAAGTAAATATAGACTGGTCAGGTGGCAGAGTAAGTCACTGAGAGAGAGGTCACTGGTGGCACTTATATTTCCAAGATATTAAGAAAAGAGGGAGGCCATTTACAGATTCATACATAAAGGTTCAAAAAGTGTTTCTGGCCTCAAACATTTGCATTTATGTACCCAGTTTTCAGTCATGAAAATTCTAGAGCAGCATGGCAGGTAAAATCAGGTTGGGGAGAATCAAAACTCTTTAATACTTCAAGGTGTTAGATCATTACACAAAGTGAGTATCTTGTTAACACCTGAAACTCAACATGTCCAAAATTAAACTCATCATCTTTTCCCCCAAACCCTCTCTTCTTCCTAACTTCCCTCTTACTGTTTTTTCTTTCTTTTTTTTAATGGTAATTTTTATTTATTTTTTTGTTTTCAACATTTACTTCCACAAGATTTTGAGTTCCAAATTTCACCCTATCTCCCCCCTCTCCCCACCCCAAGATGCATTCTAAATATCCCTTCCCCTAGCCTGTCTTCCCTTCTATCTCTCCCCACCTTCTCTTATCCCCTTCCCCTTCAATCTTCCTGTAGGGCAGGATGGATTTCTGTACCCCATTTCCTGTATTTCTTATTTCCCAGTTGCATGTGAAAACATTTTTTTAAACATGTGTTTTTAAAACTTTGGGTTCCAAATTTTCTCCCTTCCTCCCTCCCCACCCACCCTCATTGATAAGGCAAGCAACTAAATATAGGTTATATATGTGCAGTTATGCAAAACACTTCCATAGTAGACATGCTGTGAAAAACTAACTCTATTTCCCTTAATCTTATCCCACCCCCCCCATTTATTCTATTCTTTCTTTTGACCCTGTCCCTCCTCAGAAGTATTTGCTTCTGATTACTCCTTTTCCCAATCTGCCCTCCTCTCTATCATTCCCCTACTCTCTTGTCCCTGTCCCCCCCTATTTTCCTGTAGGGTAAGACAGATTTCCACACCCAATTGAATGTGTATGTTATTCCCTCCTTAAGTCAAATCCTATGAGAGTAAGATTCACTCATTCCCTCTCACCTTCCCCCATTTCCCCTCCACTGTAAGAGCCTTTTCTTTTCTGTTATGTTTTTGTGGGATAATTTACCCCATTCTACATCTCCCTTTCTCCTTCTCCTAGTATATTCCTTTCTCACTCCTTAATCTTGTTCTCCAGATATGACCCCTTCATTTTCAACTCACCCTATACCCTCTATGTATCTATCTATATCTATATATACGTACATATAATATTTTCCCCTCCAACTACCCTAATACTGACAGAGGTCTCATGAGTTACATATATCATCTTTCCATGCAGGAATGTAAACAATTCAACCTTAATAAGTCTCTTATGATTTCTCTTTCCTGTTTACCTCCTCTTGTTCCACTTGAGTCTTATATTTGAAAATCAAATTTTCTATTCATCTCTGGTCTTTTCATCAAGAATTCTTGAAAGTCCTCTATTTCACTGAATGACCATTTTTTCCCCTGAAGGATTATACTCAGTTTTGCTGCGTAGGTGATTCTATCTCCTTTGCTTTCCAAAATACTATATTCCATGCCCTGAAGTCCCTTAATGTAGAAGCAGCTAAATCTTGTGTTATCCTGATTGTGTTTCCACCATACTTGAATTGTTTCTTTCTGGCTGCTTGTAATATTTTCTCCTTGACCTGGGAACTCTGGCATTTGGCTACAATATTCCTAGGAGTTTTTTGGGGATCTGTCTCAGGCAGTGATCGGTGGATTCTTTCAATTTCTATTTTGCCCTCTGGTTCTAAAATATCAGGGCAGTTTTCCTGGACAATTTCTTGAAAGATGATATCTAGGCTCTTTTTTTTTATCATGGCTTTCAGATAGTCCAAAAAATTTTCAATTCTCTCTTCTGGATCTATTTTCCAGGTCAGTTGTTTTTCCAATGAGATATTTCACATTGTTTTCTAATTTTTCATTCTTTTGGATTTGTTTTACAGTGTCTTGATTTCTCATAAACTCACTAGCTTCCAATTACTCTATTCTAATTTTTAAGGAAATATTTTCTTCAGTAATCTTTTGGACTTCCTTTTCCATTTGACCAATTTTGCTTTTTAGGGAATTCTTCTCTTCATTGGCTTTTTGGACCTCTTTTGCCATTTGGGTTAGGCTATTTTTTAAGGTGTTATTTTCCTCAGTATTTTTTTGGGTCTCTTTTGGCAAGCCGTTGACTTGTTTTTCATGATTTTCTTGCACCACTCTCAGCTTTTCCTCTACTTCTCTTACTTGATTCTCAAAATCCCTTTTGATCTCTTCCAAGGCCTGAGACTGATTCATATTCTTCTTGGAGGCTTTGGATGTAGGAGCTTTGGCTTTGTTGTCTTCTTCTGGTTGTAAGTTTTGATCTTCTTTGTCACCAAAGTAAGGTAATATAGTCTGATTCTTTTTACACTGCTTACTCATGATCCCAGCCAATTACTTGAGTTTTAAGATCTTTGTTAAGGTAAAAGTCTGCTTCCAATGTGAAGAGTGTACTGTCTCAAGTTTTGGGCATTTGTACAGCTGTTTTCAGAGATACTTCTAGGGACCTGCAAATTTTCAGTTCTTCCAAGGTGGTATGATAAGGTAAGGGGTAAGGTGTTTTCTCGCCACCACCACAACAAGCTCCACCTCACCAGCATTCCTCCTCGCCACAGGACTGCCATCCAGAACTGTGACCCAGATCCAAGCACTGGTAAAACAAGAGATTCCTGCCTCAGTACTGGCAAAGAGATCCCTGCAATCCCTCTCTGATCAGCCACTCTATTTCCCCTCAGTCTGTGGGCCAGAAGCTCGGGGAAAAAGCCACGGCCCCAGGCCATGCTCAAGACTTGTGGTTAAAACCTAGCTTCTTCTCTCACTGCAGTCACAGACTTTTCCCACTGACCTTCTAAGTTGTCTTTGGCGTTCAGGGGTTGAGAAATATGGAAACTACCACAGCTGCCCACGATTCAGTCCTCTGAGGCCTGCTCCCGGGTCACTGCAGCCTGTGGGCCCACAGCAACCTGCACTCCTTTCCCCACCCAGCACAATATACCTTTCTGATCAACCATCCAGGCTGTCTTTGGCTGGAAATTTGTTTCACTCTGTCTTTTTGTGGGTTCTGCTGCTTTAGAATTTGTTTAGAGCCATTTTTTGTAGGTATTTGGAGGGGTTTGGGTGAGAACTCAAGACAGTCACTGCTTTCCCTCCACCATCTTGGCTCAGTCCCCCCGTTACTGTTGAAGAATGACCCTCCTGCCAGTCACCTAAGCTCACAAGCTAAGTGTCTTCTTCAGCTCCTGTAACTCTATGAGTCCCCATTCCATCAAATCACTCCTGACATTTCTTCCTTCCTAATATCCCTCCTTCTCTTCTCTGACACTGCCACCACCCTGGTGTAGGCACTTATCACTTCACACAAAGACTATTGAAGTAACCTGCAAGGGTTTCCCTGCATCAATTGTCTCCCCATTCCAGTCCATCCTCCACTCAGCTATCCCATTGATTTTTCTAAAGCATCAATCAGCCAGTCAGTCAGTAAACATTAAGTACCTACTATGTACCAGATACTGTGTTAAGTGCCAGAGTTACAAAGGATAGCAAGAGACATTCCCTGTTCTCAAGAAATGCACCTTGTATTGGAAAGGGAACAGCCAAATACCTATCTAAAACAAGCCATTTCCAGGTTAAATTGGAAATAATCAATCTAGGAAAGTCTTAGAATTAAGGAGGATTGGGAAAGTTTCCCTTTAGCTGGTGGGATTTTAGCTGGGACTTGAAGGAAGCCAGGGAAGCTAGTAGAGAATTAGAAGGGAGAACATTCCAGTCATGGGGAACAGACAATCAGAACACCCAGATTAGCAAATGGAGTGTCTTGTAAAAGGAATAGCAAAGGGTCCAGTGTCACTGGATTTTAGAGTATCTAGACATAATTTAGTTGTAAAAAGCAATGAGGTGATAGTCATCCCAGAATTTTAGGAAGATCAATTTGTCAGTTGAATAAAGGATGAACTGGAGTGTGAAGAAATGTGTTTGTGTGTGACCAGTATAGTGGTGGAAACCCCAACAGAAACAGAAGCATTACAAGAAGGGAGTATTTTAGGGAAAAGAGAATGAGCTCAGTTTGGGATGTGTTGAGTTCACACACGGCATTCAGTTCAAGATATCCAGTAGGCATTTCAAGATGAAAAACTGGAGATAGGCAGAGAGATTGCCATCATCTCCCTATTTGATCAATTCTAGTGAATTTCTATTGCCTCTAAGGTCAAATATAGATTTCTCTGTTTGGATTTTGAAAACCACCCATAACTCAGCCTTCTCTCACATGCCAGGCTTCTCACACCTTATGCCTCCCTCCCTCCCATACACTAGGTACTCTATAATCCAGTGACACTGTCCTCTGGCAGTTCTTCTAAGACAGATCATCTCCCCATCCAGGCATTTTCACTGTCTGTTCTCCATTCCTGCAACTCTCTGCCTCCTTATCTCTGCCTCCTAGCTTCTCTGCTTTCCTTTGAGACTTAGCTAAAGTCCCACCTTTTTTAAGAAGCCTTTCTCAATTCTTATTAATCTTCATGGTTTTCATCTGAAATTAGCCTCTATTTACCTTGTACGTGTCTTATTTCTACATTACTATTTGCATGTTGGTTTCCCCGTAGACTATTAGCTTCTTGAGATCATGGACTCTATTTTTGCCTTTCTTTATATCCCTATTGCTTAGCACAGTACCTGGCACTTAGTAGGTACTTAGTACAATTATGTTGACTGCCTGAATACTCATAGCAGAGTTTACATAACACTTATCCACCCATTTAATTGTAAATTATTATAATTGAGTCAAACTTTTCTGTGGTCAGAGGAAAGAGTAGCTTGGTTAGGCAAACACAGTTGGGTTCTGCTCAGTAATGGTTGTGAGAAGGTTCAAATCAGTGAGATGATAGAACCATTGGAGTGGGGTAAGGTGGTAAAGATGATTCTAAAAGGTGCTCCTTCAGGAGAAAGAAGGCTTCTTATGTGCATTAGTAGAAGAAGGGAGTGTTCCCGGTCACAAATTAGAGATTCTGGAGGTAAGTTCAAGTATATTGGCCATGGCCATTTGTTGCCATTCAGTGTTGTGTCTCTGGCTCTCTCTTGGTTTTTCTTTGGTCTGTCTGAGTTCATATGTCTCCCCTAATTTCTCCAAAATCTTCATATTTATCATTGCTTGTGCCCTTAATATTCAATTAGGAGTGAAAAGACATTAGTAAACTTGCAATCATTTATGGAATTTTATAGCAATAGGGTTTCATTTCTGTAGATATTTAACATGATATAATGTTAAATATAAATTTCATATGATGTAGTGAAATATCTGTTGGTAAATGACTATATATGAATTTGTGAGGCAATAGATATATACACAGTCAAAAATAAATACAAATTCAGTTATAGGTACCTCAACACAAAATAGGAATATTTACCTGCATCTTTCATCTTCATATACCCAGGTCTCAAGCATGAAGCCTTATCAAAGGTAAAGTCAGGATGGGGAGAATCAAAACTCTTTTCATGCATCTCAACAGTCATCGATGCTCCAAAGTAATAAAATTTACATCAATACCCATAGCAGAGTTTACATAACATTTATTGAATCCATTTAGTTGCAATGTCACATTAATGTTGGTTATGTTGAATAACTGCTTTAAAGTAGCCCATGTGCGTCATCTATTGGAAGCAGGCAAATGCAAAACTGGAAGAAAGCAGAGTCTGTGCTGAATTGTGAAATGTCTCTCAATAAATCGAGCCGTTCTGAGACTACATGAAAGGAATATTGAAACACTGGAGCCATTTTATCATGATTGAAATGCATTTTGAGTGTTAATCATTTTTCTGGGTGCTATTAGCTCAGCAGTTTCTGTTTCCATTATCCATGACAAGCTAAGGCGCTGTAGCACACAGCACTGCCTTAGCTTCAGCCATCCTGCTATTAAGAATCATGTTACTTATTTTGTGCCCTTTACTAAGGAGGTGAAAATAAATAGAGTCCAAAAGTGTTCTGTGGAAGTATGAGCCTATGTGCTCAAGATAACTGCTCTTCCTTAAGTATGTGTTCTTGAACATGGTTTTCATGGTCAAACTCCTGAGGACTCATTTTGTTGAAATTAGGAGATGATGGTATATGTTTTCGAATGATGTCTGAATGTTAACAAAAATAATATTAAAGGCTTGAATTGCATCTATTATTCTCTGGGAGTGATATTAAAGTGGAGAATTTTAGCATTACATATCATTTACCAAATGATAATATGAATTGTGTCAATCTTGTAGAAAGAAAACTGTTGTTAGTGATTTACTCTGTGAGGAATCAACTGTGGCCATATGTATAAGATTGCAAAGAAAAGAATGGGAAAAGAAAAGAATGGGAAAGGATTGGGTGGGTGGGAGTGGACAATAAAATCGCTGATTTTTTGTCATAATGAAATAATTTTCCATACTTCATTTTTCATTCTAGAAAGATTTTTTTCCGGAAAGCTTCTTATTTATTATCTAGAGATAAGGTTAACCTATGATTAGCACTAGGAATTCTGTCAGCTCCTCATATTCAGACAGGGTAAAGGAAGAAATAAAAACATCTAGGATTAGGAACATTGCCATTGTAGTTCAAAAGACTGCACCCATAAAAAGAAACTGGAAATAAAGGGCCAGGGAATTTTATCACTGGAAGGATTCTTGAACCATGAGAACATTAGTTGGACAGAGATTGAAGAGAACTCAGAGGTGATCATATCCAGTTTTCCCATCTCATAGTTGAAGAAAAGGAGGCCCAGAAAGGGAAAATAAAGGAAGGAGCTTCAGAAAGTTTGGTTTCAGATTCCCAAAGTGCTAGAAATATGAAAAATTCTGTGCTAATTGTTAACTCCTTCCTGTCTCAGTTTAATGGTGGTCAGAAAGCAAAGTTCCTGGGAGAGGGCACTTGCCTGCTGTTCTTTTACATTGACCATTCTGTGGACTCCAGTATAGATGGATAAAATGATTGTGACATGATGGTATGAAGAGGTTGGGGCAGAAGTGTGGCCACCATAGGCTCCTTTGAGGCATGGATGGGATAATTGCAGGAGTAGCCTGGCCAGCAGCCATGGCAGGCGCAGGTGTCTCTAGGGTTTGGATTTCTTCCACTAGGATTTTAGAATGTGAAACCTTTTCTTGCCACACAGTTTTGAGATTTTGAGTAGTCTATGTAGTCACATTTATTAAAAACATTGTGGTTTTTTTGTGAGTCAGTGCTATTGCTGCATACTTGTGGACAATAGTTTTGTCCATAACAATTCTACCAATTCCAGTACAACTTATTTGTTGTGTTTTCCAGGATGTTTTCATGTCTCTATGAGTAGGATGGATATTTGTCATCTCTTAGTTTTTTATTTTTTGTTTTTTTTTTCTTTTTGGTGAGGCAATCAGGGTTATGTGACTTGCCCAGGGTCACACAGCTAATAAGTGTCAAGTGTCTGAGGCTAGATTTGAACTCAGGTTCTCCTGACTCCAAGGCCAGAGAGCTATACACTGCACCACCTAGCTGCCCCAATGTCATCTCTTAGTTTATGAAAGATAGTAAACTTCTGATGTATAATTGGATTGCTGAATTGTTTGTGTTTTGCTAGGTATTCAGTATTTTTAGTATATTTGTAACTTGGAGTGCTGTTGTATCACAGATTCCCTTGCTTCCTTACACAGTTAGAATTGTTCAAGACAGAAAAAGGAGCTAGTATAATGCTTAATTCAATATGGAAAGTTTTTTTAAGGAGTGCTTAACACAGCAACTGCCACTTAGTAGGCATTCCGTAAATACTGATTGCTTGGTTTCTCTTCCTATTTTGCCAATTTTTCCTCATCTTTTTCTTCGTTCAGATAAGAAATAGTTGTTGGATCCGTTAGCAAAGAGCTATTTTTACCTTTCTATTTAATAGGGGCAGCGAGGTGCCTTAGTGGATAGAGCACCGGGCCTGGAGTCAGAAAGACTTAAGTTCAAATCCAGCCTCAGACACTTACTGGCTATGGGACCCTATGGAAGTCATTTAACCTTGATTGCCTCAGAGAAGGAAATGTCAAACCATTCCAGTATCTTTGCCAAGATAACCACAAATGGGTCCATGAGGAGTCAAACACGACTGAGACAACTGAACAACATTTAATATGCAAAGAGCTATTGCACTGGTAGGAAAAAAAAAGATTGATTTCATAATTGAACAAATATTTTCACAGATCTGATGAAAGTACACTTATGGCAATTATAGTAACAGGGAGGATTCTGAGTATTAGAGTCATCCAATTTTGGTTCCTGCATAGATTTAATATCTTCTGCTATGTCTTTACATTCCAAAAACATTTCATTCCATATAGCTTGGAGATTATGTATGCAGGATATTTAAGAAGTGAAATTTTAAAAATCAATGTCCAATCCAGATAATTTTGGGTCAGGGACACTGTTCCAGTTTTGGTGCCATATATTAGCATTGTGTTCAAGTGTATTTTGTCTTTTGTATTTGTAATATGGGCTTGGTGTCAGTTAGTTTATAAAAAATAATGAGTTTCTGGTTTATAATTATACTCACAAGATTATGTCTTTCCAGGTCTCTAGAAGACACCAGTTTGTGGCATTCTGCAGTGAGGTGGTGTAAAGCAGAGCAATGAAATTCATGGCCAATGGCCTGCCTGCAGCCTCCAACATTCCCAAGTGCAGCTGAACCAGATTCAAATGTAGTTGGGAAATAGTTTGCTAAATAATGAAAATGCAGTAAAACATAGATAAAGTTAATAGGTAGTTTTCTAATTGACTGTGCATCCATAGGGATCCTTATGTACATTTTAGTGGCCCCATTTCAATTGGAGTTGACCCAACCATTGTAGAGTTTATACTATTTCATTGCAGAATCTGCATAAACAATTAACCTTTTGGACCTCAAGCATGACCTTTCTATTATTTCTAGTGGTGAGGACCTGGTCCTGAATATCTATCATAAACTGTTCCATTTTTTAAACAAATCCACATGACTCTGCCATGTATTCATTCAATGTATATTTGATTAAATTCCCATGGATGTTACCCATAGAGAGTCTTACTTTTCCCCTTTTGTATTGTAGCTAATGTATAAGCTGGAGAGAAAACAATTCCAGGGATAGCCAACAATTTGTTCTTCTCTTTCCTCCATCCTTCTTCTACCTTCTACTTTCTAAAAAGAGGAAAAGAAGAAATAAGCATTGAGCATTGCATTGTATTTTATCATCAGTATAGGCATGTCTTAGGCAGCCATATTCCTTGAGGTTCTTGCCAGTGCCATGAAGGATGTTTTCTGTAAGGTACAAGTAGAAAAGTGATTTCCAATTGGAGAAAATCTATAGTTACTACTATTTTTTGTATTTAACATTCTATTAATTGTAATGCAGGCCAGAGTCTATTGGGGATGCCTGAATGAGACATAGTCACTTAAATGAGATTAAAATAATTCATACAGGAAAAAAAGAATAAAGAATGTACATTGCCAAGTTTATGATTTATTGTTAGATAGATAGTTCACCAAATTAGTCCAAGGGCCGAAATATGCTTGGGAAGCCATACCACCTAAACAATGAACTGATGACAGAATTTAATAGTAAATGGAGGTGATACTTCGGTCACATTTAGGTGATTATGTAACCCTTTCAGTGATATCAATCAAACCTGGCCTTAGGTACCTATCTTTTTAGAAATAATAATCTCCCGGATGGCGGAGGGAAAGCAGTGACTGTCTTGAGATCTCTCCCAAAGCCCTCCAAATACCTAAAAAAATGGCTCTGAACAAATTCTAAAGCAGCAGAACCCACAAAAAGACAGAGTGAAACAAATTTCCAGCCAAAGATAGCCTGGGTGGTTGATCAGAAACGTATATCGCGCCAGGCGGAGAGAGGGGCCCAGATCGGCATGGGTGCGCATAGCTTTTTCCTGAGCTTCTAGCCCACAGACTGAGAGGGTATCATGTGACTGATGAGAGGGGGATTTCAGGAATCTCTTTGCCAGTGCTGAGGCAGGAATCTCTTGCTTTACCAGTGCTTGGGTCTGGGTCACAGTTCTGAGGAGCGGTCCTGTGGCAAGGAGGAACACTGGTGAGGTGGAGCTTGTTGTGGTGGTGGAGAGAAAACACCTCACCCCTTACCTTATCATACCACCTTGAAAGAACTGAAAATTTGCAGGTCCCCAGAAGTACCTCTGAAAACAGCTGTACAAACCCCTGAAGCTTGGGACAGTACACTTTTCACATTGGAAGCAGACTTTTACCTTAACAAAGAGCTTAAAACTCAAGTAATTGTCCGGGATCATGAATAAGCAGCGCAAAAAGAGTCAGACTATAGAAATAATAATCTCCCAATGTTACAGTCTCTTTGGTATCATGAACTGATATGTTTTCAAAACATGGGACACAATTCTCTCAGAAGATCCATAAAAGCAGGAGACACAAAATCCAATGGAAATGCAAATGATGGACATAAGAAATACAGATATTACCAATGGTCATCCTATACAAAATGTACTAAAAGATAACCTCAACTTTGCTCTAGATCACAAGAGCTGGTGATAACTGATGGACAGTTCCTGATACCCAAGGGACTGTAACAGAACCAGAAAAAAACATCAAACATTATGAATGGATACCACACCTGCAAGACTTGCGCAAGATGAGTGGCAAAGTTTCTAGCCTTCAATTCTTGCTTGGTGGAGGGCACTGAAATGTCATCACCACCACCTTCCTTGTTACCCTTTTCATTGTTTTAGTCATCCTCTAGATGACCTTGTTATATTCAATTTCTTTATGTTATACCTGATTATATACCTGACCTCATTATATCTGATTTTATTTACTTCCTCACTAATCTGGACTTTTGTGTCAGCCCACATACTTCTCTGGAAAGTTCTTAGATTGAAATACTTTTCAAAATATCCTAGTGATCACAGAAATGTCTTGAAGATGCACATTCTTTCATGCCATATACTTGTCCATCATCAAATGTTCCTTGATTGCAATGCTGGAAATTAAACCATTTTCCATCCACCTTGGTTAAGCATCACCCAGAGAGATTTATTTGTCAACAAAGAAGGGTTAAGTTTGGCAATGGGGTAGAACACAAGCCTGTAGATCAATATTTAACTTCCATTTCTGAGAGCACTGGCCTCTTAATCTTCATGAACATGACAACACACCTCATTTATATCAAAATTAAAGGTCACCCAAGTGCTTTAAGAACATAGACTGACAACTTTCATCAACACCAACATTCTTAATCCTTAGATTCCTTTAAGATCAGGCAAATTTCCAGTTAAAGCTTTACCACCATGGGACTCACTGAAAGCCATGTATGCAGGAAATGGGATTTTTTTTTCTTTTTCTCAGTAGTGAAACTGATGGAAATGAAAATATCTCATCTAACTTGAAAGTAGCCTTAGAGCATACTCACTTCCCTGTTATAGGAACAGGAAATCTAAATTGCTGCAGCTAAATTCCAGTTAATAAAACAAAATCATAGTGGTTGGGAGAGGAGGGATCTCATGTTTATTGATGTAAACCCCATGATAAGGTTTAAAACAGTATTGGCTTTCTACCCAGTTCTTCATTCCTGGCTGCGAACTGGCAATTTCACAAATGTGGAAGGGAAAGAAGCCTCTTCTTGCTGCTGTTATTCTTTTCTCTCTTTTGAGTTCATAGAGAATCAAATATCTAGAGCTAGAAGGCACCTGTGAAGTCATATAATCCTTCATTTTACAGAGGAGGAAATTGTGGCTCAGGGAGCTTAAGTGACTTATCCAAGGTAAAGAGTAGTTTCAGAAGGATTTGGACCAAGAACCTCCGACTTGATAGCCAATGTCTTTTCCCTTCTGACACCATTAATTTGTCCTTGGTGTTGGGGGGAATTTTTCTTCTCTATTTCCTCCCTTTTACCATTTGTTATTTGTGTTGTACAATAACTTTGTTAGTTCTACGCATCCAGTCATGGATTTCAAAATTGAAACACTTTTAGGAAGAGAGGTGCTGCTGCCATCCAGGTGGGCTTCCTAACTCCCTCTCCCCAGTCAGTCAACAAATCCACATGTTAGGTGAGACTGGTAAGTAGGTCAATATGGTCCATATATTTGAATGTCTGGTTCAGTGTGTCTGTGTGTGTGTGTGTGTGTGTGTGTGTGTGTGATGGTTCCAGAGAAGCGACCTCTTTCTACAGTAATGTGTCTGTGTTAGTATACAACTCCTCCTCACCTGGAGTATGTTGGCTTGCTGATTTCATTTTAATCCTAGTCCTTCCATGATGGCATCAGAGTGACACATGATCCTACAGGTGTGTGAGAAGAATGTGAGTTCTGTGTTAATAAGTTTTGAATAAGAGTGATAGGGAAAGATTGTGTGTCTGTCATTTGAGAAGCAACCAGTTTAATAAGTCCAGGAGCATTCATCAACAGATTTTAGTCATCTACTGGTGAACTTTTTGGTCATGGAAACTTAGTAAGGCATAATACCAAGAGACAGGGTTAAATGTTGAATTTCAATAAAACTTGTTCATTCTTCAGGACACTTGGATCCCAGAGAATTAATTATTACAGCTTTTTGATCTTTATTTAAAAAAAGATATAAGAAGCATTAATAGTTATAACTTTGCCCCACTGTAAAGTAAGTCCTTTCTGGTTAAGGATGATACTGTTTTTTGTCTTTATACCTCCAGGACTTAGCACCTCACTGTATTGTTGAACTGAGTAGTTCTGAAAACAAGCAAAATAAGAACATAAACAAAAGTTGTCTATTGAATAGAGTTTAATTTTATAATGAATTAATGTATAAAAAAAACCATTTATTTTGTCCTTACTATATGCTAAGCATTGGCAGGGGGAGAAGGAGAGAGAAAGGGAGGGAGGGAGGGAAGGAGAGAGAGATAGAGAGAGAAAGAGAGAGAGAGAGAGATCTTGCTCCTAAGAATTTTGTACCATAGTTGGAGGAGACAACAAATAAAAAAGGTTCAGCTATAGGAACATGGAAAGATTTGGAAGACTGAAGGCTACTGCAGTGGGTTGGACAGGAAGGCCCTGATATTCTAGAACCGGAGGGTAAAATAGAAATGGAAAGAGTCCACCAATCACCTCCTGAAAGAGATCCCAAAATGAAAACTCCCAGGAAAATTATAAGCAAATTCCAGAGATCTGAAGTCAAGGAGAAAATATCGCAAGCAATCAGAAAGAAACAATTCAAGTATTGTGGAAACACAATCTTAATAACACAATGTTTAGCAGCTTGTACGTGAAAGGATTGGAGGGGTTGGAATATGATATTCTGGAGGTCAATGGAGCTAAGATTACAACCAAGAATCATCTACCCAGGAAACTGAGTATAATCCTTCAGGGGGAAATTTATATTCAATGAAATAAAGGACTTTCAAGCATTTCTGATGAAAAGACCAGAGTTGAACAGAAAATTTGACTTTCAAATACAAGACTCATGAAAAGCATAAAAAGGTGAATTGTAAAGGGAAATTATAAGGAACTTAGTAAGTTAAACTATTGACATTCCTACATGGGAAGATGATACTTGTAACTCATAGGAACTTTCTTATTATAAGGTCAGATGGAAGGAGTATATATAGACAGAGGGCACAGGTATGAGTTGAATATGAAGGGATGATATCTAAAAATAAAATTAAGGGGTGAGAAAGGAATGTACTAGGAGAAAAGGGAGAGGTAGAATGGGGTAAATTATCTCACAAAAAGGAGGAAGAAAAAACTTTTACAGTGGAGGGGAAGAGGGGGTGGCAAGGGAAAGTGAGTGAACCTTACTTTAATCAGAAATGGCTCAAAGAGGAAATAACATACACACTCAATTGGGTATAGAAAGTTAGCTTTCCCTGTAGGAAAGTAGGAAGGGAAGGGGAGAAGAGAAAGGGGGAGTGACAGAAGGGAGGGCAGATTAGGGGAAGAGGAAGTTAGAAGCAAAACACTTTTGAGAAGGGACATGGTGAAAGAAGAGAGAGAATAGAATAAACAGGGGAGGGGGATAAAATGGAGGGAAATATAGTTAGCAACAGTAACTGTAAAAAAAAAGAGCAACATTCTCTGTTAAAGGCCTCATTTCTCAAACATGTGGAAAACTGAGTCAAATTTATAAAATTAGGAGCCATTCCCCAATTGATAAATGATCAAATGATATGAGCAGTTTTCAGATGAAGTAATCAAAGCTATCTATAGCCATATGAAAAACGCTTTAGCTAACTATTGATTGGAGAAATGCAAATTAAAACAATTCTGAGGTACTACCTCATACCTATTAGACTGACTAATAGGACAGAAAAAGAAAATAAGAAATGATGGAGGAGATGTGAGAAAAAGGAGATATTAATGACTGTTATTGGAGTTGTGAACTGATTCAATCATTCTGTAGAGCAATTTGGAACTATATCCAAAGGGCTATAAAACCATGAATACCCTTTGACCTACCAATACCACTATTAAGTCTGTATCCCAAAAGAGATAAAAAATAAAAAAGGAAAAGAACCTATATGTACAAAAATATTTATAGTGGCTCTTTGCTGGGTGCAAAGAATTGGAAATTGACTTGCATCAGTTGGGGAATGGCTGAACAAATTGTCCTATGTCATTATGATGGAATACTATAGTTCTATAAGAAATGATGAGCAGGATGGTCTCATAAAAAAAGAAATGGGACTTACATGAGGTGATACAAAGTGAAATGTGCCATGTACAAAGTAACAGCAACATTGTAAGATTATCAGCTGTGATTGACTTAGCTATTCTCAGCAATACAAAGATCCAAGACTACTCTGAAGGACTTCTGGTGAAAAATGTTATCCATCCCCAGAGAAAGAACTAATGGTATCTGAATATATATTGAAGCATATTTTTTTTACTTTTTTCATGAGGTTTTTTGTCTATTTTCTTTCACAACATGACTATTATGGAAATGTTTTGCATGACTACACATGTATAACCTATGTTGAGTTACTTACCTTCTTAATGAGGGAGTGGGGAGGAAAGAAGGGAGAGAATTTGGAACTCAAAGTTTTATGAATGAATGTGAAAAAAATTGTTTTTTACATGCCACTGGGGAATGCTGATTCCATATTAGGAAAATTATCGGTATAATTGACCATATCAATAACAAAACCAGCAGAAGCCACATATTTTATCTGAATAGATACAGAAAAAGCTTCTGACAAAATACAACACCCATTCCTATTAAAAACACTAGAGAACATAGGGATAAATGGAGTCTTCCTTAAAATGATTAGTATCTGCCTAAAATCATCAGCAAGCATTATATGTAATGGGGATAAGCCAGAGGCATTTCCAATAAGATTAGGGGTGAAACAAGGATGTCCATTATCACCACTGTTATTCAATATGCTGCTAGAAACATTAGCTTTAGCAATAAGAGAAGAAAAAGAAATTAAAGGTATTAGAATAGGCAAAGAAGAAACAAAAGTCTCACTCTTCGCAAATGTTACGATGATATACTTAGAGAAACCTAGAGTATCAAGTTAAAAAAATTACTTAAAATAATAAACAACTTCAGCAAAGTTGCAGGCTATAAAATAAACCAAATAAATCATTAACATTTCTATATATCACTAACAAAGCCAAACAGCAAGAGAAAGAAAGAGAAATTCCGTTTTAAGTTACGATAGACATTATAAAATATTTAGGAGTCTACCTGCCAAAACAAACCTAGGAACTACGTGTACACAATTGCAAACCAATTTTCACACAAATAAAGTCAGATCTAAATAATTGGAAAAAAAAAACATCAATTGCTCATAGGTGGAGCTGAACTAATATAATGAAAATGACAATTCTACCTTAGTTAATTTACTTATTCAATGCCATACCAATCAAACTACCAAAAATATTTTATACAGCTAGAAAAATTATTACAAGATTTATCTAGAAGAACAAAAGGTCCAAAATATCAAAGGAACTAATGAAAAGAAATGCTAAGGAAGGTGGTCTAGCCATACCAGATCTTAAATTGTATTATAAAGCAGCAATCATCAAAACTACTTGGGACTGGCTAAGAAATAGAGTGGTGTATCAATGGAATAGGTTAGGTACAAAAGACACAGTAGTTAATGACTATAATAATCTACTCTTTGATAAGCCCAAAGACCTCAGCTTCTGGGATAAGAACTCACTATTTGACAAAAACTGCTGGGAAAACTGGAAAACAGTATGGCAGAAACTAGGCATAGACCAACATTTTACATCACATACCAAAATAAAGTCAAAATGGGTACACAATTTAGATATAAAGGCTGATACTATAAGCAAACTGGGAGAGCAAGGAATAGTTTAAATGTCAGATTTATGGAGAACAGAAGAATTTATGACCAAACAGGAGATAGACAACATTATAAAATGCAAAATGGATAATTTTGATTACATTAAATTGAAAAGTTTTTGCATAAACAAAGCCAATGCAACCAAGATTAGGAGGGAAGCAGAAAACTGGGAAAGAATTTTTACAACCAGTATCTCTGATAGAGGCCTGATTTCTAAAATATGTAGAGAATTAAGTCAAATGTATAAGAATACAAGTCATTCCCCAATTGATAAATGGTCAAAGGATATGGACACGCAGTTTTCAGATGAAGAAATTAAAGCTATCTATAGTCATATGAAAAAATGCTCTAAATCACTATTGATTAGAGAAATGCAAATCAAAACAACTCTGAGGTACCACATCACACTTATCAGATTGGCTAACATGACAAAACAGGAAAATGATAAATGTTGGAAAAGATGTGAGAAAATTGGAACAATAATGCATTGTTAGTGGAATTGTGAAATGATCCAACCATTTTGGAGAGCAATTTGGAACTATGCCCAAAAGTCTATAAAAATGTGCACACTCTTTGACCCAGATATAGCACTTCTAGGGCTGTATCCAAAAAGATCATAAAAAATGGGACAAAGACCCACATGTACAAAAATATTCATAGCAGCTCTTTTTGTGGTGGCAAAGAATTGGAAATGGAGGGGATGCCCATAAATTGGGGAATGACTGAACAAGTTGTGGTATAGGAATGTAATAGAATACCAGTGTGCTATAAGAAATGATGAGCAGGTGGACTTCAGAACAACCTGAAAAGACTGGTATGGACTGATGCTGAGTGAAATGAGCCAAACCAGGAGAACATTGCACACTGTAACAGCCATGTTGTGGGATAACCGACTTTGATTGACTTAGCTCTTCTCACCAATGCAAGGATTTAAGACATCTCCAAAGGACTCGTGATGGAAAATGCAGTCCACATGTACAGAAAGACTACGGTGTCTGAATGCAGACTGAAGCATTGTATTTGTTCCTTTTTTTGTTTTGCTCTGTTTTGTTTTGTTTCTTCTTTCTTGTGGTTCCTTTTATTGGTTTTAATTCTTCTTTACAACATGACTAATATAAAAATATGTTCATATCTTGAGGAGGGAGGAGGAAGAAAATTAAAACTCAAAAACTTATGGAAGTGAATGTTGAAAACTAAAAATAAATAAATAAATTATTAGAAAAAGCATGTATGGGGTGACTCTGAATGAAGTGAGCAGAACCTGGAGAACATTATACACAGTAACAGCCATATTGTGTAATGCTTAACTTTGACAGATTCATCTCCTCTCAGCAATGCAAGGATCCAGGACAACTCCAAAAGTCTCATGATGGAAAATGCTACCCACATCCAGAAAATGAACTATGGAGTCTGAATGCAGATTGAAGCACATTATTTAATATCTTTTTTTTCTGTTTGTTTTTTCTTTCTTGTGGATTCTCCCATTGATTCTAATTCTTCTTTACGACATGACTAATGTGAAAATAGGCTCAAAATGAATTTATATATAGAACCTTCATATGCACACTGTGTTGGGATGGGGATAAGGGAGAGAAGGGGAGAAAATTTGGACCTCAAAATCTTATGGAGAGGGCAGAGCCAAGATGGTGGTGTAAAACCAGTGACTTACTTGAGCTCTCCCCCAAACCCCTCCAAATACCTATAAAAAATGGCTCTAAACAAATTCTAAAGCAGCACAACCCACAAAAGACAGAGTGAAACAAATTTCCAGCACACGACAACCTGGATGGTTGATCAGAAAGGTATATCATGCCAGGCTGGGAGAGGAACACAGTTTGGCCTGGGTGCGCAGGCTGCAGTGAACGTACAGCAGGCCGCAGAGGACTGAATCAGGGACAGCTGTGGTAGTTTCCAGGCTTCTCAACCCACAAATGTCAAAGACAACTTAGAAAGTCAGTGGGAAAAGTCTGTTTCTACAATGAGAGAGAAGCGCGGGGTCCCAACCCCAGCCCCAGGGCGGTGGCTGCTTCTGAGGCTTTTGGCCCACAGGCTGATGGGGAATTGGGTGGTTGATCAGAGGGGGATTGCAGGGATCTCTTTGCCAGTGCTGAGGCAGGAATCTCTTGCTTTGCCCGTGCTTGGATCTGGGTCACAGTTCTGAGGTGTGGTTCTGGGGTGAGAAGGAAAGTTGGCATGGTAGAGCTTGTAGTGGCAGTGGAGAGGAAATCCTCCTCACAGTTCCAAGACAGAAAAGAGTGCTTGTGGTCACTCATAGACCAGAGCACAGACCAGGAAAGGAGTAAACATCTCACCCCTTATCATACCACCTTGGAAGAACTGAAAATTTACAGGTCCCTAGAAGTTTCTCTGAAAACAGCTGTACAAACCTCTGAAGCTTGGGACAGTACATTCTCCACATTGGAAGCAGACCTCTACCTTAACAAAGAGTTGATAACTCAAGTAATTGCCTGGCATCATGAGCAAATCTCTCAAGAAGTGTCAGACCATAGAATCTTTTTTTCGTGACAAAGAAGATCAAAACATACAACCAGAAGAAGAAAACAACATCAAAGTCCCTACATCCAAAGCTTCCAAGAAAAACATGAATCAGTCCCAGGCCTTGGGAGAGCTCAAAAGGGATTTTGAAAAGCAAATAAGAGAAATAGAGGGAAAACTTGGAAGAGAAAAGAGAGTGATGCAATAAAATCATGAAAAACAAGTCAACAACTTGCTAAAGGAGACCCAAAAAATACTGAAGAAAATAACACCTTAAAAATAGCCTAACCCAAATGGCAAAAGAGGTCCAAAAAGTCAATGAGGAAAAGAATGCCCTAAAATGCAAAATTGGACAAATGGAAAAGGAAGTCCAAAAGCTTACTGAAGAAAATAATTCCTTAAAAATTAGAATAGAGGGGAAGCTAGGTGGAGCAGTGGATAGAGTACCAGCACTGAAGTCAGGAGGACCTGAGTTCAAATCTGACCTCAGACCAAACATTTGACACATACTAGCTGTGTGACTTTGAGCAAATCACTTAACCCGATTGCTTCACTAAAAAAAAAAAAAAGCTATCAAAAATTAGAATAGAGCAATTGGAAACTAGTGACTTCACGAGAAATCAAGACAGTGTAAAACAAATCTAAAAGAATGAAAAATTAGAAAACAATGTGAAATATTTCATTGGAAAAACAACTGACCTGGAAAATAGATCCAGGAGAGAGAATTTAAAAAGTCATGATCAAAAAAAGAGCCCAGACATCATCTTTCACGAAATTATCCAGGAAAACTGCCCTGATATTTTAGAACCAGAGGGCAAAATAGAAATTGAAAGAATCCTCCCATCTCCTCCTGAAAGAGATCCACAAAGGGAAACTCCTAGGAATATTGTAGCCAAATTCCAGAGTGCCCAGGTCAAGGAGAAAATATTACAAGAAACAATTCAAGTATTGTTGATACTTGATACAATCAGGATAACACAAGATTTAGCATCTTCTACATTAAGGGACCAGAGGGAATGGAATATAAAATTCCGGAGGGCAAAGGAGATAGGATTACAACCAAGAGTCACCTACCAGGCAAAACTGAGTATAATCCTGCAGGGGAAAAAATAGTCATTCACTGAAATAGAGGACTTTCAAGCATTCTTGATGAAAAGACCAGAGCTGAATAGAAAATTTGACTTCCAAATTTAAGACTCAAGTGGAACATGAAGAGGTAAACAGGAAAGAGAAATCATAAGAGACTTATTAAGGTTGAACTATTTACATTTCTGCATGGAAAGATGATATTTATAACTCATGAGACTTTTGTTAGTATTATGATAGAGGGGAAAACAATTATATGTGTAGATAGATTGATAGAGGGCACAGGATGAGTTGAAGATGAAGGGGTGATATCTGGAGATTCAAATTAAGGGGTGAGATGATTTTACTGGGAGAAGGAGAAAGGGAGAGGAAGAATAGGGTAAATTATCTCACATAAAACAGAAAAGAAAAGGCTTTCACAGTGGAGGGGAAGTGGGGGAAGGTGAAAGGGAATGAGTGAATCTTATTCTCATCAGATCTGGCTCAAGGAGAGAATAACATACACATTCAATTGGGTATGGAAAGCTATCTTATCCAACAGGAAAATAGGGAGAAAGAGGATAAGAGAGCAGGAGGATAGAGGGGAGGGCAGATTGGAAGAGGGGGTAATCAGAAGGAAACACTTCTGAGGAGATACAGGGTCAAAAGTAAGAATAGAATAAATAGAGGACAGGATAGGATTAAAGGAAATAGAGTTAGTTTTTCACAAGACTACTAAGGAAGTGTTTTGCATAACTACACATGTATAACCTATATCAAATTGCTTGCCTTCTCAATGTGGGGGTGAGGAGGGAGAAATGGAGAGAATCTGGAACTCAAAGTTCTATGAATGAATGTTAAAATTTTTTTTTACATTCTAATAGGGAAAAATAAAATAGTCAATAGTCAAAAGAAAAGAAAAAAGAGAATATGCAATAACTGGGTTTGAACATGATGTGACATTAATGCATCTGTTCTGGCTTTAATTCTTGAACAGGAACATTCCAATATAGGTTCCAGTTGTTAACCAGGTTTGTGATGTTATAGTAAAGAAAAGGGAAGAACTAGGAATTGTGTATGGAAGAGCCACCTTGCTAGCTGGCCTTTGAACACTGGGATAGTGTATGAACTGAGAAATAATGGCAATCCATGTTCACACAAAGTCTTAACATTGACAACACATGGCAAACCCATTTCTTCATTTGATTTTTACAACAATATTGCAAAATGGATATTGTTATCCCCATTTCACAGATAATAAAGCTGGACAAGTGAAATGACTTTCCAAGGTCACATGGTTGGTACCACAAAGGGCAATTTGAACTCAAGTCTTTCTGGCCCCAAATCTCATGCTTTATCCACTGTGTCCCATTTTCTTTCAATGAAAATGGAAACAAAGGGAAAGTGGAAATGCAGAAAGTGAGGTCCAGTCAATAGCTTTTCCTGATCAATTTATCTGGGGCCTTGTATAATAATGAGACCTCCCATCAGCATTGGAGCGGGCCATTTTTGGGGGAGGCCACTTGAAATCGATTTCCCAATTGTGTCTAAGGCTCGCTTCATCCTGGTTCAAGTGAGAACAAACAGGTCTAGCTGGTGTCGTCTTGACTTGTCCTCAAGGAGGAAGCATGCTTCCTAACACCTAGTCTCCCGCATATGTATCAATATTCACTTGACCTGATTAACCAATTGAGCCTTATTAAGAGGTACATCATTTTTGTGACAAGAATGAGGAGCCAAGAGACCCAAGATGTGGTGCCAGCTGTGTGCCCTCTGGCAGACCACTAATCAGGAGGATTCAGCTGCCAAATCTATAACATCATGGGACTGGGCTGGCTACTTCCTGTACCATTTCACATTCATCAATTTTCCATATGTGACGATTCCTTGTGGTGTCATGGAGAGAGTACTTGAGACCCCAGATTCCGTGTCTACATCATTCCCCAACATAATTCTTCCATTTGAGCCAACTTCGCTGACTTGGTATTTCCCAAACTTGGCACTACATCTCTAACCTCCATGACTTTGTGCAGACTGAGTCCGATGCCTGACATTCCGTGTTTATCCCTCTGCTAAGACCTTGGAAAACTTTGCTTCATTCAGTGTTGTGCTCAGTTGCCACATGCTATGGAAAACTTCTGATGATGATCCCCCTTTTTATTAGTTTTGCTTCCCACCCTCTTTAAATAATCACAAATTAGCTACTGTTGTTTACATGTTGTGTCTGTCATTAAGATTTACATTCTGTGAGAACTGGGGCAGTTTTTCATCTCTGTAGCCCAAGGCCTAACACACAGTGGTTGTTTAATAATTGCTTAATAATTGTTTAATTCGACTGAATTGGGTTAAGTTTGAGGGTTGACTCTACTGTTTACTCATTTTTTAACAGTAAATAAGTCACTTTATAACAAGTGCTTCATAAACATTGATTGGGTTTCTGTATTCACAAGGAGGCCCAGCTTTTCGAGCTTCTCCTGAACTGTCCCATCAGTTCTCCAAACCTAGTGACACACATCAGAGCAAACACCATATGTGTGCCCGTGTCTGAAAGCTCTCTGGGCAGGCAGCTCAGGCAGAGCACGATCCATCTTCTGGACCATGCTGAAAATCAGTGGATGAAGAGAAGCAAAAAGGGAGAGAAAAGCAACATCACGCTTTGTGAAGGGCAAATGGTAACATATCTGGCACAGTACAAAGAATACTGGATATGGACTCAGGCCCTGGATGGAATCCCAGTCTTAATGTTGCCTGGCTGTCAGAGTTCTTTCATTAAGCAATTTTGCAGTCTGTTTATATAAGGATGCAGGGCTCACCCACTATTTCCTTCATAAGAGCATTGCAGTGCAAATAGCAGATGTAGTATGATGTCCATTTTACAGATGAGGGAACTGAGGTTCAAAGAGGAGAAATGAATTGCCCTTGGCCCCACATCTAGCATATTCTCAGGTTAGGAATCAGACACAGTTGTTCTGCAAATTCCCAGCTTACCAGAAATGCTACTCTGCCATGTCTGCTAACATACTTTGCAAGGGGCACTTGACCAGATGATCTCTGTCTGCTGTCCATCATTGGCTGGAGAGAAATGGAAACAAATTCAATGACTTTTGTCTTTCTTGAAAGAAAAATGCATGTGGGTGAATGGACTCACTGTAGCATTTATAATGTTAGCGTAAGTCAAATCCTTGTGGAGGGTTATTAGGGTAACTCTGGATTCTTTCCTACGACAACAATTACGCCTCCTTTATTGGGAGGGTGTTATCATTGCATGTTTTCACCTTTTAATTTGGTTGTGCTAATCATATCAAATGGCAGGATAAATGTGATCACGATAACAGGTGTGCTTGTTAGCATGCCTAATTGGGTATTTTGATTAGTTCACATCCAGGGTATGCAAACAGTTCTTGATTAGATGTATATAGCCCTGCCTTATAACAAAACTCCCAGAGAAAGTTGTGAGGAATTTCAGGAGGAAGAGTGACCAGTCACCAAGGAAACCAAGAGCTACCTGCCTAGGCCAAGAGTGTTTTATGGGGAGGACCCACTGTGCCAATGCTGCATTTGGTCTACAATAGATAGTACAAAAGTGTCTTTTTCCTTTTCACCGTTGGGGGTCAAAGACTGGTATTTCATTTGAGTAGAAGACTCCTGGCATGGAAACTCCTTCAGCAGTGCACATAGGTAACTGCTCCTTACCTTTGAGTTTCAGTGAGCTGCCTCTGGGGCAGTTAGGGTGGGAAGGGGCCTGCCCAGAGTCACATGGCTTTATGTGCCAGAGGTAGGTTTTGAATATCTTCCTGACTCCAGGTCTGGCTGGTTACCACCATGCACCCCTGACTTTCCGACTTTATCAGAGTTTACAGTTGCAGAGTGTGTAAGGAGTTAGAGTGCACCATCGTCAGAATTGCAAATCAGTAATGTAGCACTAACTTACATGTGGAAACCGAGTGCTGTCAACACTAGGCCAAACTTCCAAATAGCCACTTGAAGGAAAAATTGGCTTAATTGTTTAGATTCGTTCAAGATTCCAATGTGCTCAAGTCTATGTTTGTTTGTTTTATTTTATTTTAATTAGGGTCATGAAGTCAACTGTACTATCTGTGTCACAGGTGCCTAACTTCACGCTGTCATTTGGCAGCACTACAATGAGTTCAAAGACAAATGGTTTTCCCTTCTCAAATTCGCTTTGGTTTGCTGGTGTAAGCCACTTCCTAACTCAACATTTTTCAATGGGCCTTGGTTGGCTACAAGTTCTGCTGTCATATTGCAGTGTTTCTGAAAGAAAAGTTAAACCTGTGAGAAGGTACAGGCTGTGCTGGGTGTCTCCTGCTCTCTTTACCTTCCAGAATGGCAGGGCCTCCGGTTCCAGGGACAGATTAGGCCTGAGAACATCCTGTTAAGTCTTATCCAAACAGCAGCCAAAGGTGCCTTGGAGTCAAAAGGGGTCACCAGGAGATAATCTTTGTAGCTGGTCTTCATGATGTTCCATGATTGAAGAAAAATGTACCATGAATATCTGACCTTTTGGTGGCAAGCTCTGTATATGGGCCGGAAGTGGCCTGAGTCAGACTAAGATGTTAATTGTGTGTGAAATGTCTCCAGGGAAGCTGTGAGTCTCTTTTTCCTCGCCATATGTCCGGTTGGGCAATACCATATTCTGTTTTCCCTTCTCTCTATTGTCTCCTATGTCCTACAGAGCTCTCCTAGTGGCATCACCAGTTCTTGGACAATGTAGCTTTAGATCCATGAAGGACATTCAAGGCCAATTTGGTCCAATTCCCTCATTTTATAGAAAAGGACACTAAGCCTAAGAGATATTATGTCTCATGCATATTTGCAGAGCTAATAAGTGGCAGCCTCGGATTAAAACTGAGGGCCTCTGACTACAAATCCAGTCTGCTTCCCATTGCATGCATGATGTGGTCTCCTTCAGTGTCAGTGGGGTGTGGTAGATAGCACTAGATTTAATGTCTGAAGACCTGACCCTGCCTGTGATACTTACTAGTGAGTTGACCTTAGAAAAGTCGGTTAATCTCACTCTACCTCAATACCCTCATATATAGAACAAGACTAATAACACTTGAGGTAACAGCTTCTCTCTGGTGGTGTAAGATAAATGATTTGTCAGCCATTAAAGTACTATCAAAAGGAGCTTTGTTATTAGTGTAAGGGAGGGGTTCTTGGGAGCCTGGGTCCTAGTCAAAGTCAAGGCATTTACAAACTGTAAAACTAGTTAAAAATAGGCCACAATAGGTGATGGCTTTGACAATTGGAACTGGTCACTTAAGTAAGTCATAGAGGAAGATGACTGATAGATGGAGCCTCAGAGTAACCTTTAAAAGTTAGTTTACTGAGACTAGAAAACGTACTTAAAAATGAGCTTAGCTTCTGACGGGATGAGTAGAATATCCATAAAACTGGAAAATGAGAAGGTTTAGGAAGCCATGCAAAGTTGAGAGAGCCAAATAAAGTCACAAGCAACCGTGACAACAAAAAGTCCAGTACGTTGGATGTGAAAGTGTGTGGTCCAATGGTACTTGTCTATGAAGGTCTTCCCTACTGCCTACAAACATGCAAATAGCACCCCAGCACTGAACAAACCCTCACCTGATGTTTCTGCCTCTGCTAACTACAATCCCATATCTCTTCTGCCTCATGTGACTAAACTCCTTGAGAAGGCTGTCTACAGTAGGAACCTTCAATTCCTCTCCTCTCATTCTCTTCCTTTTTAAAAATTAAATCAAATTTATTCTTAGAATATTTTAAGTTCTGAACTTTCTCCCTCCCTCCTTCTCTGTCCCACATTATGTCAGGCAACCATTTGATGCAGATTTATAAATATATGTAAAATAATACTATGCATACTTTTATTTATCAGTTTTTTCTCTAGAGGTGGATAGTATTTTCCTTCATAGGTCCTTTATAGTTGACTTTAGTATTTATTGCACTCAGAATAATTTAATTGTTCACAATTTCTTCAAACAATAATGTTTTACTCTACACAACATTCTCTTCATTTTTTCTCTCCACTTTTCATATTTCTTTCTTTTTTAAAAAAATATTTATTTTTAGTTTTCAACATTCACTTCCACAAGATTTTGAGTTCCAAATTTTGACCCCATGTCACCCCTCCCCCACCCCAAAATGGCATGTATTTTGAATACCCCTTCCCCTAGTCAGCCCTCCCTTCTATCTCTCCCCCCCCCTTCTCTTATCCCCTTCCGCTTCTATTTTCCTGTAGGGCAGGACAGATTTCTGTGCCCCATTTCCTGTATTTCTTATATCCCAGTTGCATGTGAAAACATTTTTTAAGCATGTGTTTTTAAAGCTTTGGGTTCCAAATTTTCTCCCTTCCTCCCTCCCTACCCACCCTCATTGAAAAGGTAAACAAATCAAAATAGGTTATACATGTGCAGTTATGAAAAACACTTCCTTAGTAGACATGCTGTGAAAAACTAACTCTATTTCCCTTAATCCTATCCTGTCCCCCATTTATTCTATTCTTACTTTTGACCCTGTATCTCCTCAGAGGTGTTTGCTTCTGATTACCCCCTCCTCCAATCTGCCCTCCCCTCTATCATCCCCCTGCTCTCTTATCCCCTTTCTCCCTATTTTCCTGTTGGATAAGATAGCTTTCCATACCCAATTGAGTGTGTATGTTATTCTCTCTTTAAGCCAAATCCTATGAGAATAAGATTCACTCATTTCCTCTCACCTTCCCCCATTTCCCCTGCACTATAAAAGCCTTTTCTTTTCTGTTTTTTGTGAGATAATTTACCCCATTCTACCTCTCCCTTTCTCCATCTCCCAGTATAATCCTCTCACCCCTTAATTTTATTGTCCAGATATCACCCCTTCATTTTCAACTCACCCTGTGCCCCCTATCTATCTATCTATCTATCTATCTATCTATCTATCTATCTATTTATCTATACATGTACATATACATATGTATAATTTTTTTCCCTCCAGCTACCCTAATATTGACAAAGATCTCATGAGATACAAATATCATCCTTCCACGTAGGAATGTAGACAATTCAACCTTAATAAGTCTCTTACGGTTTCTTTCCTGTTTATCTCTTCATGTTCCACTTGGGTCTTGTATTTGAAAGTCAAATTTTTTATTCAGCTCTGGTCTTTTCATCAAGAATGCTTGAAAGTCCTCTATTTCACTGAATGACCATTTTTTCCCCTGCAGGATTATAGTCAGTTTTTCTGGTAGGTAATTCTTGGTTGTAATCCTATCTCCTTTGCCCTCCGGATTATTATATTCCACCCCCGTGGTCCCTGAATGTAGAAGCTGCTAAATCTTGTGTTATCCTGGTTGTGTTTCCACAATACTTGAATTGTTTCTTTCTGGCTGCTTGCAATATTTTCTCCTTCACTCTGGAATTTGGCTACAATATTCCTAGGAGTTTTCCTTTGTGGATCACTTTCAGGAAGAGATCAGTGGATTCTTTCAATTTCTATTTTGCCCTCTGGTTCTAAAACATCGGGGCAGTTTTCCTTGATAATTTCTTGAAAGATGATGTCTAGGCTCTTTTTTTTTTATCATGGCTTTCAGACAGTCCAATAATTTTTAAATTCTCTGTCCTGTATCTATTTTTCAGGTCAGTTGTTTTTCCTATGAGATATTTCACATTATTTTCTATTTTTTTCATTCTTTTGGATTTCTTCTACAGTGTCTTGATTTCCCATAGAGTCAGTAGCTTCCAATTGCTCTATTCTGATTTTTAAGGAAGTATTTTCTTCAGTAATCTTTTGAACTTCCTTTTCCATTTGTCCAATTTTGCTTTTTAGGTCATTCTTCTCCTCATTGGCTTTTTGGACCTCTTTTGCCATTTAGGTTGGGCTATTTTTTAAGGTGTTATTTTCTTCAGTATTTTTTTGGGTCTCCTTTAGCAAGCTATTGACTTGTTTTTCATGATTTTCTTGCATCACTCTCATTTCTCTTCCCAATTTTTCCTCTACTTCTCTTACTTGCTTCTCAAAATCCTTTTTGACCTCTTCCATGACCTGGGACCAATTTGTATTTTTCTTGGAGACTTTGGATGTAGGAGCTTTGACTGTGTTGTCTTCTTCTGGTCGTATGTTTTGATCTTCTTTGTTACCAAAGAAAGATTCTATGGTCTAACTTTTTTGTGCTGCTTGCTCATGATTCCAGCCAATTATTTGAGTTATGAACTCTCTGTTAAGGTAGGATTCTGCTTCCAGTGTGGAAAATGTACTGTTCTGAGCTTCAGGGGTTTAGTGCAGTTGTTTTCAGAGATACTTCTAAGGACCTGTAAATCTTCAGTTCTTTCAAGGTTGTATGATAAGGGATTAAGTGTTTATTCCTTTCCTGGCCTTTGCTCTGGTCTATGAGTGACCACAAGCACTCTTTTCTGTCTTGGATCTGTGAGGAGGATTTCTTCTCCACCACCACTACAAACTCCACCATGCCAGAAGCTCCTCCTTGCCCTGGGACTGCCACTCAGAACTGTAACCCAGAGCTAAGCATGGGCAAAGCAAGAGAACCCTGCAGTAGCAAAGAGATCCCTGCAATCCTCTTCTGATCAGCCACTTGATACACCCTCAGTCTGTTGGCTGGCAGCTCAGGAGGCAGCCGCTGTCCTGGGGCCATGCTTGGGGCTGGGGCTGCCGTGCTTCTCTCTCACCACCACAGACACAGCCTTTTCCCACTGTTCTTCTAAGTTGTCTTTGTCATTTGTGGGTTGAGAAGTCTAGAAACCTCAACTGCTGCCCATGATTCAATCCTCTGAGGCCTGCTCCAGGTTCACTGCAGCCTGTGTGTCTGCACCAAACTGCATTCCTCTCCCAGCTTGGCATGATATACCTTTATGATCAACCATCCAGGTTGTCTTGCACTGGAAACCTGTTTCACCCTGTCTTTTTGTTGGTTCTGCTCCCTTTCAATTATTTTAGCTAATATGATAAGTGTGACATGATATTGCAGTTGTTTGAATTGCACATTTCTCTAATCAATAATGATTTAGAGCATTTTTTCATAAGACTATACATAGTTTTAATTTCTTCGTCAAAAAATTGCCTATTCATATCTTTGACCATTTATGAATTGGGGAATAACTCATATTCTTACAAATTAGATAAGTTTTCTATATATTTGAGCTATGACTTTTATCTAAGAAACTTTATAAAAATTTCCCAACTTTCTGCTTTCCTTCTAATCTTGGTTACATTGCTTTTATTTGTACAAATTTTTTTTCAATTTAATATAACCTATATGATACATTTTACATCTTCCAGTGCTCTCCATCTCTTGTTTATTCATATTTTTACTCCTATCTATGAGTGTGATAGGCAATGTGTTCCATCTTCTTCTAATTTTCTTATGCTATCTTCCTTTATATTTAGGTCGTGTATCCATTTTGACATGTTTGGCTTCTGATATCATCATTCCATTGAAACTTCTCTCTCCAAAGTTAGCAGTGATCTCTTCTTTGCTAAATCCACTGGGTTTTTCTCAGTCCTCAGTTTTCTGAAACTCTTTGCAACCTTTGACACTGGTGACCACTCTCCTCCTTGATTCTTTCTTCTTTCTAGGTTTTTACTCTCTTTTAGTTTTCTTCCTACCTATCTGACCATTCCTTATCCCCTATTCTGAATTTTCATGCAGGTGACACATTTTAATGTTGGATGTCTCACAATGTTATGTCCTGGGACCTTTTAGCTTCCCCCTCTATATTACTTCACTTGGTATCATCAATTCCTTGGGATGTTCTTTTCATCTCCCTACAGATGATCTACAGATTTGTTCATTCAGCCCTATCATCTCTACCGACATCCAATTTGGAATCTGAAAATGAGTATTAGACATCTCAAACTCGATGTATTGTAGACATCTTAAACTTAACTTGCCCTAAAATGAACTCATTATCTTTCCCTCCAAACCTTCCACCCTTCCAAACTTCCTATTACTATCAAAGGCACCATCATCCTCCTAGTCCCACTGGCTGGCAACCTAGGTGTCATCTTTGCCTCTATACTATCTCTCACCCTCCGTATCCAATAGGCCAAGGCCTGTTGATTTTACCTTTGCATCTTTCCAATATTGGTGCTGGCCCTTCTCTTCTCATGCCTGGACTAGCGCAATCATTCTCTAGTTGGTCTGTCTGTCACAAGACTCTCTCCACTCCAATCCATTCTCTATTAAGTCACTAAAGTGATTTTCCTAAAGTGCAAGTCTAACTATATCACCTCCTTATTCAATAAACTCCAGTGGCTCTCTATCACTTCCAGTATCAAATATAAGACACTCTGCTTGCTGTTGAAAGCTATTCATAAGTTAGCCCACCCCCATACCTTTCCAGTTTTCTTATACCTTACTCTTTCTTTCTTATTTACTCTTTGATCCAGTGATGCCAGCTTCCTTGCAATTCTCTAAATAAAACACTATGCTTCTCAACTCTAGGCATTTTCATTGGCTGTCTCCCATTCCTGGAATGCTCTTTCATCATCTTTGCTTCCTGACTTACCAGGATCCCATCAACTCCTAGCTAAAACTCCATTTTGTGCCTTCCCTCTATTGATTATTTCCTATTTGTCTGATATGTAGCTTGTTTGTACATCATTCTCATGTATTGGACTGTGAGCTCCTTGAGGGCATAACCTGGCTCTTATCCTTTCTTTGAGTCCCCAGTGCCTAGCACATAGTAGGTACTTAGTAAATGCTTATTGGCTGATTGACTGAACTATGCCAAGACAGAAGCTTTGTTGATGAAAGATCTCCAGACCATAGAACCCAAGGCAGTGAGCCATCCAGGATCTCCTTTCTCCCTTTGCATTCATTCATGAGAGTCTGAAATATGTTGGTCTGAGCTGGACAGTGTAGTTTTGCCTTTCATTGTTTAAAATGTTTTCTTTTTCAAAATAAACAATATTAAGCACCAGCATTTTAAAACTGGGACACACTCATTATTAGTACAGAAGATGCTGACAGGAGAAATTCCCCCTAGAAGATATAGAGATAGTCAGAGAAATGAGCAGTTTTGCCAGAGACAATGCTTCGTTATCCAGTGAGGTTTCAGAGCAAACAAAAAGGCAGAGAGAGAGAGTTTTTTCTCCTTTGCCAGTACTTCCAAGTACCAGGTACCATGGAACCTATTGGGGTAATGACTTAAAAATAGAATTATGGGCAAGTAGGAGTGGTTGAACACCCTCAATCTCACATTACCACAGAAGGTCAAAGCTGAAGGACCTCCAGGGTCATTTAGTTAAACTGCATTTCACCAAAAATCCCTTCTGAATAGACCCCCAACAAGTGGTCAGCCAGCCTCTGTTTTAGGAGAAATCTTTTTTCTCTCTAGGCAATTAAACTTGGAAACAGATCCAGTTGTCAGGTTTACCCCCCTTTAGTAGTGACAAAATGTGCATCTGTGTGACTTCTAACAAGTACAGTTCTTCTCTCTAAAGAAAAATTATCTCCAACATAACACGGATAATCAATTTTCGAATTAGCCCTTCATACATGTAAAGTTGACAATCCTTTCCCCTTCTGCATTTTTTTCTTTTCTTCTCTACATGTCCCAGTTGCCTCAATGAATCATATAGTATGTTATTTAGTGCTCTCACTAGCCTAGCCACTCTTTATGGGAGATTCTCTGAATTGTCTCCTTTTTCTTGAAATTTGTCTCTGAGACTCTTTGAGCAATGTGTTCACAGGTAAGGATATGGTAGGACCATTGCTTCCCTCATTTTGGATTCTACTTCTTTTTAGACTGAGGTATATCATACTGTTTTCTCATTGTTACCTTGCCAACCTCTGACTCACCCAGACTTTTTTTTTTTCAGAAGAACTATCCAGCCACCTTCTCTTAGATTTTTACTTTGGATAAAAGCTCAATATATGTCAATCAAATCTGTGTCAAGTAGGCATGACAGTTACCATGTAATGTGGACATCTGGCAAAAAAAAATCCTGTCTTAGCTAATGTCATGCTGAAAAAGGATATCAAATCTGACCTAAACTGATGTTGATGGGGTTCAACATTCTAGAATGAGGCTGGGCACCTCATTGAAAGTCATAGCCCAAGGCAAGGGGTAGCTTCCTAATTTTGAGTACCTCATCACAGTGACTGGTGCAATAGTTGTCTTCTAGACTCTGCTGCCTAGTGGAAACATTAGGATCCAAGTTCATGAGTTCTGTGAAGTCTTCTTATCCTCCAAAGTAGGATGCTTCCTCAAGTGTCTGACTCTACTCTGACATTACATAGAAACATATAATATCATAACTTGAAAAATCATCACTGGTTCATATCTTGTCACTTTTGAAGGTACAATCCACTTCTGTCTGAAATTTGGGCTATAATTCCCTTCTTTGTGACCAAAGTCCAGCTATGTCTTATACATACACCAATCTTTTCACAAGTATGTAATCTCATTGATGTTTGGATCCTCCTGAGTCCTGATGGACTCCCCAGGGGAAGCTATGAAACCGTGACAGTTCTTCTACTTGTCTGTTAGTAAATCCTTAGGGGATCGGTTTCATTTATTGGAGGTCTTCCTCTAGTTCTTGCAACTTTTCATGGAAATCCATGTGAGTCTCAGGGCATCCATCCTTCCAGGCTTCCCCTTCACACCATCACTAGCCTACCTTTTTTCTAGTCAAGAACATCTCTCTCTCTCTCTCTCTCTCTCTCTCTCTCTCTCTCTCTCTGTGTGTGTGTGTGTGTGTTCTTCAGGAGTCCTAGTTAGTACTATATTACAGCCCAACATCTCTCCTTCTATTCCTGGACTCTGAGGACCTTTCTACTAAAGGAAACCCAAGGCAAGGGGTAACTTAAGGCACTGGAGAACAGTGTAACCATCTCCCTTTCTTCTTCTCAATTCATGACATATTCATATGTTCAGAAAATACACTGTGGAATCTGGTGACCATAATGTTTTTCCCTCTGCAATTGTCTGTGATCGAACATCATCCCTTATACCTTGGCTCTACACAAACTGCCCCTACAAGTTGTTGGAGAAAAGGCACTCTGTGATCTAGGAGAAGGTGACATTTATAGTTAAGTCAGGATCTGAAACTTGCAGGCATGACATCAAAGGGTGTGGGTCCATGGCCGTTGGTCATTGTCCATATTGACTTTCTTTGAGATATTTTGAAAGTCAACACCTAAATGCCATTCACATTGAGGGTCCTTGGGCCCAGGTTGCCCTGTGGCTTCCTGTCACTCAAGTAAACTTACTGATGTTATGTCCTTAATTGTGACTGTTGTCTCCCCCCCCCCCCCGCTCACACACAAACACATTACATGAGATACTACACTGGAAAATCCAAGAGTTCTAGTTCTGCTCCCCTTGCTGTTCAGATGGGATGACTAGTGAAATGGTGACAGATCTGGTTCACTAAAAACAGTGTGCTGTCCTTCTTCCATACTCATCTATATATTCTCCTGTGGGGAAACAACTTCAATTTTTTAAAAATTATTTTTGTTTTCAAGTACAGCCACTACCCCATATTGTGCAAATTTAAAAAAAAAATAAAGAAAAAGAAAGCCTTCAATACATATCTACATAGTCCCACATTAGCAAAATAAATTTCCAGAGTAGCTTTCTATTACTCTTTCTAATTTTTAAAGTCCATCACCTCTGTCAGGAAGTGAGTGGCATTTTTCATCTTCATTTTTTTGAAATCAAGGTGTATTATTTTATCAATAAGAGTTTTAAAGCCTTTTGAGATTGTTTTTCTCTATAATGTCATTGTATAAAATATTCTCTTAATTCTCCTCATTTTGCTCTGCATAAATTAATAAGAGTTTTCCTAATTTCCTCTGATATTGCATATTTCTGATTTTTTTTATATATTGGTGTACCACAATTTATTTAGCCATTGCCAAGGAGGACAGCCCCTCCATTTCAAGCTGTTGGCTATTATGAAAAGAGTTGCTATAAATATTTTGCACTTATAGATCCTTTTCTTGTTTTATTTATTTGGCGGGTAGCAGTGGTATAGCTATGTCAAAGGATATGCACAGTTTCTCATTTTTCTTGGCATGGTACAAAAACCCTGTAAAGAGTGACTAGATGAATTCCTAGCTCTACCAACAGAGCACTATTATGCCTATTTTCTCTGCAACATCTCTAGCCTTTGTCCTCTTGATCATCTTGTCTGTCTGATAGGCTCTGTAGCCCTCGTTTCTTGCTTTTACTTTCCCTTATTCTTGTGAAGACTTCCCCTGGTGGAATGGGTGGATGAGAACAACTTGTTCCAGTGGTTGTGAAAGTGGCTGGAGCAGGCTATGTGGAACACTTGGAGCTTGGTTAGATATCAAAGACATCAAGGTCATCCACTACATCCTTGGCCATCACCAGTCATCCTAAATTTTGTCTTACCATTGGACTTTAAGGACTCTGGAAGAGAGAGCAAGGCTGATAACTTTGTACAACGCTGACTCACTTGGATCCAATTCATAGATGAGTCAAGACATCACCCTGTGATGTCGTTGGTCCTCTTTTGAAAATGAAGGACAACAATCATAACAATCTTTGGGCCTTGGCTCTCAGTGTTTTTCAATAGTTAAGGAGATCAAGTTCAATGCTGCTTCCTGAAGCAGCTCTCCCTGAGTCTCTTCCTTGGGATGATGAGTTTTTATCATAAAATATCTCTAAGAACTTGAAGAGTCAATGACTTGGCTTTGGTCCATTTTCTCATGAGGAATTGACAGTTTGTTTAAATAAGTCAGGTCAGTGAAGCTATAATTGTGAAGTGTATTTTTTTCTCTTTTTCTTCTAATTTGGCAATGATATTGACCTTTGCTTTAGCATCAATTATGTGACTCTCACAGGATAGATATTTCTGAAATAAATAATGTGAAAGAACTTCAGAGAACTTGGCTACCAGCAAGCACCGTGCCATGGTGAGCTATCTGATGAGAATGTGTTTAAAGTAAAGATACACTGAGCAAATAACTGTTGAATTATGTTTTCATTGAATAGCAGCTTAAAATAAAATTGTACATGGTAGGGGAAATCTACTATGAAAAACATCAAACAAAACATTCATTCATTTCATTTTAAGTACTGAGGACAGCAATATGCTCCTCTCTTACCCCTGTCCATACTTTTTTTGGTAAGGGAATAATGATAGGTTTAACTCTTTGATTTGATTGGCACATATTTGAAACCTATGTTTTAATCCCTTTTAATTATCTGAACCTTTATTGTGGAAATCTCATGTGTTACTAGGCACATGTGTGTTAGGACTGAAGCAGAAAAGCAAGTGGAGCATGCCCTCATATTCTCTAGGAAGCCAGTACAACCTCATATTGGTTCACCTCGGGACATTCTCTGGGCCCTTTTCCCAACTTTTTCCTGCTGTGGTGTTTAGAAACACTTTTTAAAATGGTGTTGCAATTTGTGTAAGCAAAAATTTTGAATTATGATTTTTCTTTGCATGTGAAAATCTCCACCTATTATTACACCTACACATTTATTTTCAAAGCCTCATTCCATTGTATCAATTCTTCTATGTATTCATTAGTTTATCAATATTATAGTTCAAACAGCTCTGAGTTTATTAGTTTTTGAAAACTGGGTATTAAAGCAAGGGAGGTTGATGCAACTGGAGCATATAATGCGAGAGCACAAAGAGTGAGGAGATTAGTATAATATTTGTGTTTTAGAGGAAATACATTTGGATTATTTAGCCCCATTAATGTTCCCAGTTTTTGACAACTCCTAATAGTTATTTCTCATGTCTATGCCAGAATCTATATAAGGGAATACAACTGCTTTAGCCTCTCAAAGTGAAAGGGTTCATGCATGTAGTCTGCTGGGAGCAATGAATAACCTTCCCCCTGACCCCTCTGCTAATTCTGATTTTTAGCTTTTACTTTTCACCTCCTTCAATGCTCATTAATGACTTTGTTTTCATATCATTGTTGTTGTTTGTCCATCATTTTTGAAGATCCCCCCTGGCCCCAGGGGTGATGTCTTGACTCAAACATGAATTGGATTGAAGTGTGGCAGAGCTGCACAAAGTCATCAGCCTTGCTCTCTCTTTCAGAGTCATTGAAGTCCAGGTGCAAGTCAAAGGTCAAGATGACTGGTGATGACCAAGGATGACCAGGGATGCAGTAGAAGACCTTGGTGTCTTCCATCTCTGACCAAGCCCTAAGTGCTAGACAGTGCCAGCTTCAACTGCCTTTGTGGCTGCTGGAACAAATTGTTCACGTTCACTCATTCTATTGAGGGAAGTCTTTCCATACTTGGGGTAGATACCCCCTAACTCATCGATAGTTGTGAGGCCTATTTTAGGCCATCTGCTGAGATGGTTTTACTGGGGTATGGCCACTGTTCATGCCAGAGTTTCTTGGAGCCACAGGTGAGAGCTGAGTGACTGACAGACACCAAAGGTAGATAAGTAGCCCTGAGAAGGGCTTAGCAAGCCCTCATACCAGAGGTGCTAGTCCTCCCTGAACATAGAAATTGGCTCACCCCTGTTTCAACAAAGTTATATGATACAGAAAACTTGTCTAATCATATCTAGAATATTCCATTGTGGCAGATACCTACCCTTCCCCAGTACACACATACACATGCACATATGCACACAGAAACACACAAGTGCACACACACGGCTTCTAATGGATCATGAATGACTACTTTGAATCATCCTGGAAACGTGTCTTCTCTGAAGAGGTACTTCAGTAGAATTGTTGAAATTAATGCCAATAGACTTTTATTAAATGCCTACTGTGTGTTGTGTCAGACAATGGACTAAGCACTGAGGATATAAAGGCAAATGATGATATCTGCTCTTGCATAGCTCACAGTGGTGGGATTGGGGAGAACAAATTAAAACAATTACATACAATTAAAATAGATACAAGATTAATAGGAAATAATCAACAGATGCAAGGTAAGGCATGAAACATTAGGGAGAGCTCTAGGCCTGAAATCCAGATGATCAGAATTCAAATTCACTTACTAGTTATGATCCTCGCAAGTCATTTAACTTTGCTCAGTCTCAGTTTCCTCAATGACAAAATGGGAACAATAGTAACAGTACCTATATCATAGGATCATTGTATCAAATGAAATAACATTTGTAAAATGCTTAGCAGAGTGCCTGGCACATAGTAGGTGCTTAATAAATATTTTTTTATTCCCTCTCTCCTTTTTTCCTTTTTTTCCATTCTCCTTTCTTTCCTTCCTTCCGTCCTTCCTTCTTTCCTTTCATTATTCCTTCCTTCCTTCCTTTCTTCTTGTAATAAGAAAAAGATGCATTTCCATGTTATAGGAGCTCCAATCAAAGGAACCAAGGAGGCAGAGGGAAGTGGTGTCAATCAAGGTTTGAGTTAGCAGCATGGTGAAGGGATTAGAAGTGCTGAGCTTATCCTGGGAGGAGCATCTTGTTCTGTGGAGGCAGGACAGCAGACGCAAAGTCCAGTGAGACAGATAGTGATGGTGAGCATTGTGTTTTTTTCCCACCACTTCTTTCCTGTATCATCCCTGCTAAATGCTAGAATTTACACTTTTCATATATCTCACTGTTTTACCTACACTTTTATCGGTCTTTGTTTTTTATGTTAAAAAATCCTGATATAATTTTTATCCTCCCTTCTAATAAAGATCAGTTGAGCAAAATTACAGATTATCAAAGCCCATGTCTTCCTGTGGCTGATAAGTTCAGCAAATGAATTCCATTGCCCCTGAAAAGGAAGAAGGGACATTTTCTCACCTTCCCACCAGAACATTAACGGTGATTGCATTTAATCAGAGTTCAGCTGTATTTTTTCTCAGTGACCTTGCACATGCCAATCCAGTTCTCAAATCTGAGCATTTTCCGTGGCTGTTCAGCATGCCAGGAATTCTGTTCCTCATCATCTCTAGTTCTGGACCTCCCTGTCTTCTTCCAAGGCCCAGATAAAATGCCACTTTCTTCAAGAATACATTCTCAAACCCTCCAGGATTATCTCCAACTTATCCTGAATGTAACTTCTTTGTATGTGACTGTTTCATGTTGTGAGATCTTTGGGAAGAGGGACTGTTCGCTTTTTTTTTTTCAATGTGTGCCTGGCAAATAATAGACACTTGTGAAATTCTCAGATATGTTGTTTCTGATGCTACAACAAAATGTCATTAAATTCACTCATCACAATATGGTTATCCATCCCCCAAATCATTGACACCCACTGTCTTTTCAATTTGGGTTAAATACACAAAACCCCAAAGTTTTTATGAGTCTTTGGTATAAATGAAGACTTTCTCTTTCCTTTTGCTTTTCTTGAGGTATATGACAAGAATTGGAATTCAGGATTTAAGCAATTTAGTAACATGGTACTCAAACATCTCACTTATGTTTCAGAACAGTTAAAGCAATTCCTGTCTCTCTGAGCAGTGGTTTAGTACACTCAATATTCCACAGGTCCTCCAAAATGGATTATTTCTGTCTTTACCTGCTTCTTGTTTGCAGTTCTTCCTTTGAAGACTGTTCATATGTTTTGCCCATTCATTTGCTGGAGAATCTTACATTGTCTCATATATCCTTGCTGTGTCTTAGGCCATTTTTAGTATTGATGGCAAACACAGATTTTTCAACAACTTAATAGCTTTGCTTATTGAAGCTGTGTTTTATTGAAAATGCACATAAACCAAATGGTTTACTTTAGATTTTACAATCTCTTCTACCCTTGATCAGATTCACAATTCTTCCCCAGGTATAGATGAGAAGGACCTCCTTCCAATCTTCTTTATTTAAAAAAATATGATCTTTTCATATTTACTCCAAATGAGTGTTCATTTGGAGCTTATTGTATTTATTTGGTCAATAATGACTCACTATTATGTTTCATGAATGTGCTAAATCTGAAGGAGGAGGGATTAGGAACTGTGAGGGCCAGGAAAGCCCTTTGCAAAAGATCAGCCTTGCAGTGTAAGATTCGAGGCCAAACTTAGTTTCTGTTCAACTGCTTCAAAGTTTTCCCAGAAATTCTTATCAAATAGAGAATACTTCCCCTCATTTTTTTTTCAAATGCTACACAGTTGTGTTTGTGTCTACATTTTGATGGTCATTCTATTCTGATTCATGGATCCTTTTTTTCTATTTTCAACAAGTTATAAATCATGTTGATGACTCTGCTTTGTAGAATCGTCTGAAGTATGGTAATGCTACGCCCCCATCATAAACAAATTTAAAGCCATTATTTCCCTTGAAATTCTTGATTTTTTTCTTTCCCCAATATATGTTGATATTAACTTGTCTAGTCTTGTGACTAGCCCTTTGTAGTTGATTGATAACTGCACTGAATCTATAAATTAATATAAGTAATATTATTTTTCTCATTTTGGGACAGCTTAGCTATGTACAACAACAGTCTCTCCAATTATTTAAGGCTTTCTTTATTTTCATAAAGAGTTCTTTATATTTGTGTTGAGATACAAGTTGAAATCATGAGAGTGTATCATGTTAGGCTGTTACATGGTAGGATAGCAGATATTTTATTCACTTTTTAGTCATATTGAAGAGAATTCCCTTTTCTCTCTCTTGTTATTAACATGATTTCACATATTTCTAATTTTCCTAAAGTTAAATGACCCTGTATACTTGACAGCAGTGTAACTTGAACATAATGAGTATTTTGACAATGTTACTGCAATCTATTGGATTTACATCAATATTCATTTTATATCTCTTTTAAATTTTACATCAATATTCATCAGTGACATTGGTTTATTAATTTAGTTTCATTTTTATCTCTCCTAGATTTGGAAATCAGAACCACATCTGTCTAAAAGCAAGAATTGGGTAAGATGTCTTCATATACACTTTGCAAATAAGAGTTAAATGTTTTTTTTAAAATGTTTTCAAGAATTAACTTGTGAATAGACTCAGGCCCAGGGGCTTGTTTGAGGTGCTTTCTTGCTTGGTGGTAGTGGTTACCCTATGGTAGTTCCTTTACCACTTGCTAACTTACTCTCTGAGGGATTGGTGGCTTTTTATGATTTATTTCCTATTCTATTAACCTAGACACTTTAAAGTCCTATGGACATATTCATCCATTACATTGTTTTAGTTTTGATTACACATACCTGGCATAATAACTACTGATAATTTTGATTATTTCATTTTTTTTGTTGCAATTGTCCCCTTCTCATGTTTGATTTTAGTAATGTGATTTTTCTCTTTTCTTCGGGAAAAATAAAATTTTCTAAAATTTGATCTATTTTATTAGATTTTTTTTTAGGTGAGGCAATTGGGGTTAAGTGACCAGAGTCACATAGCCAATAACTATTAAGTGTCTGTGGCTGGATTTGAACTCAGGTCCTCCTGAGCTCTAGGCCAGAGCTCTATTCACCGTGCCACCTAGTTGCCTCAATTTTATTAGATTTTCAATAGAAGATCTGATCTTTACCATCTCAATAGTATTTTTGTTTTGAATTTTGGTTATTTAATTTTCAAGTTGGTGATTATTGTACATATTTAGACAATATTAACTTGTTGATTTTCTAGTTTGATTGTTTCTTAGTTGCATTCTCAGTTCATAACTCACCTCTTTCTCTGGCTTGGTGAGATATTTATTTAGAGAAATACATTTTCCCCATACAGACTGATCTGGTGGAAGCCCCATAGTGTGAACAAGGGAAGACAGTGAAAGGTCAGGGGGAGAGCTTATGGATGGAGGCCAGAGACAAGGGAGTGCATAGGCATGTGAAGAAGGGCTGGGGTGGGGTCCTTGCCCAAGGGAGGGAGAATGACCCAGCAAGAGCTTTGTTGAACTGGTGGCTCTGAATATGTTGTGATGTAGTATCATATTGATGATTTGAAGAAGATCCCTAAAGATGACATCATTAATTCATTTAAGCATATTGGTAAGGACTGAATAACCAACATCCTCTCATCTTTTGGTATGGGATCTAACTGTAATAATTTTCCTTGCATAAAGCTCATCATTATTTCTATGAATTTTACCTCTCTTATTATTTAAAATTGTATAATTTAGTCTCTGTTTAGGTCTGAGTCCTTTGTTCCTATTTCCCTTTTAATCTCAATTTTTTACTGTTCCAATCTCTAAATGATGTTAAATATTTTTATTTCTGCATTTATTTATGAATTCTTTATGTCTGACATATAATCCATTTTTGAGGTGTCATTTAACACTAAAATTTTATGTTCCCTATAATGTCCGTTCAGTAATCACCAAAGGTTCAATATCTATTATTTTTTCCTCTCCTATTTAGTCCACTTTCACTTTCTTGCTTTTTTGAGAATAATAGGAGAATATGGTTTATCCTCTAAAAACCAAAAAACTTTGGTTTCTAACCTTTTCCTTTCTCCTCTTTGTTCTGGTTAAGGGTTCCCTCATTTCTGTTTTCAAGAACCAGAGCTGACCTAGTTTTTCTCCTTACTACCCATGATTGAATTAACTTTAAAAGAAAGACTATGAGAATTAAGTGGGATATAATTTAAAAAAGTGAATGTGTTCTCTCCTTACTTTTCTCAAAAAAAGAGAGTAAGTAAAATGATTTCATTTTATATTAATATCATTGTATGTTAGTTTACAACCATCCCCATTTCTGTCTCTACTCAAACAAACCTTTAATGGCCGGACTCATGATATGAGCCTGCATATAGAAGGAAGTCCTGGGAGTTGAGTTTTGAGCTGTTTCTAGGTTCTTCTGTGTTGCCAGATGAGTTTAAACTTCACCCTTAAAAGAAATTATCATTCAAAGTAATTCTGTGGGCATTCATGGAGCCTGGTTTTTCTGTTACAATAAAATTGCTATAGATTGGGTGAGTAAAAAAGAAAAAGAAAAGATCCACAAAGGTTTGTCTAACAAAATCATGACCAGGAAGAACAGTGAAATTGGTCTATTTAGATGTTAACATTATAGTCCTTAAATGTGCTTCTAGGTGACATGTAGATGACACAGAGGAAAGCAAAGATGGGAAAATGCCGGGGCTACCCTGAGCACACACAAAGAAGGTTCCTGCTCCAGCTGATGGAGGATTAAGGGCATTCAGGAACCAACTCTTAAAATGTTTGAGGAGGAAAATATATCATGGAGTTAGGAAAACAATCTTGGACCTTATTAACATCAAAGAAAGGCAACTGGGAGAACAGCAATTGTGCTAACCCATAGTTCAACTTTGATCTATTCAACAGATGCCTACTATGTACCAGTCTTTATAACAATGCAAAACCAAAATCAAAATGGTCCCTGTCCTCAAGGAGCTTGTGACCTGATGGGGAGAAATACTGTACACGGAGAAGAACAGAATCATAATAATTATGGAGTAGAAACCAAATACTTTCCCAGGAAAAAGGCAATATAACAACCAGATTGGGGATTGTTGGAGGAGGATAATGATGGACTTTTTTGGTGATAATTTGACATAGTGGATGGAGACTTATATTCAGGAAGACCACAGTTCTAATCCTGCCTCAGACACTAACTAGTTGTAGGACCATAGACAAATTGTTCAACATTTGTAAGCCTCAATTTCCTCATCTGTAAAATGGGGATAATACTAGTGTCTACTTTATAATATTCCTACCTTATATGGTAATTCTAAGATTTAAATTGGAAAATCCATGTAAATCATTTCACAAACATTGTCATATTATGAGTTAGTTATTGTTGAAGTTTTTCCTGAAAGAAGTAACATTTGACTGAGCTTTGAAGCAAACTAGGGGTCTTATAAAGAGGAGGCAGGAGCGAAGAAGGAATTCTAGGCATGGAGCCAGATTAAACAAAGGGATCAAGACATGAGATGGAATGTTACATATGGCAAGTGTTAAGTCTTTTGGTTGGGTTGGAATGCAGTTTGAGAATGAAAGTAATGTTAATAAGCCTTGCAGTGGGATCTGGAGTCAGAGTGTGAAGGATTTAATAATAATTTGTGCACACACACATACGCGCACACACACACACACACATACACACATGCATACACACCTCTAGGACATCTCTTATAAAGGAATTAAACTTCCCAGGAAGGTTTTCCCAAAGGAGATGTCAGAGAAGACCACATCTTTACCATAGAGGATACAACGTGCCACTGTTTTAATTTACTGGCTATTAAAAAATCCAAAGAATAAAATACTACATTAAATACTATGCCCCAATGTATATCTCATGTATACATATGAATGTGCAACATTTGTAAAGGGACAGCAGCAGCTAGTTTGCTCAATGATCATTAATGTCAAGTGAGGCATAAAACCTGGAGTTGCATGATCACCATGGCTGTTCACCATGGCATGCTTGCTGTGGAGTCACTCTAGCACAAAATTCATATCCAATGGGATTCCCAATAATTACTGATATTTTCTGAATATCCCCACTTAGAGATGACATTTTCTGGATTTCATCAAGCCCCAGAACATCTCTGATCCACTATAAAGGGTTTAACTTAACTACTCACATAGGAAAAAAAAAGGAAAAAATAATAACTGGTCAAAATATGCATTTAGAATGACAATCTGTACAGTTCAAGAGGAATCAGTGTGTGTGTGTGTATGTGTGTGTGCGTAAATATATAGTGTGTGTGTGTGTGTAATATGTTAAGATGTATATCTCCTGGAATGATATCAAAAGAGGACAATAAAATAGAACCAAACTTAATAGGAGAAAAAGAACAGGCTTAATTGAAGTTTATAAATTGTAGAATTCTTTCACCCCTAAGTTTCTGCCTCAAACAAAGGTCGGTCATTCAATCCTAATATTCTCATGAATCTTAATAAGCATTCTTATAATAATAATATTCTTATGATGTTAATGTGTCCTAGCAAGCCATGGCACACCAAAGTCTTTCGCTTGAAACTGTGAATTACTGAAATGCCAATAGAAAGTCACAATATAGGGTCAACATTGAGAAGCAAGGTAAATGATATTATCAAAAGAATGCATGATATAGTGATGTGAATGGAGTAAGCTTATAGAGATAACTAGTGCATATAATGGTTCTGTATTGGTAGTCTCATGATGTAAAGAGAAATTATGGAAGTCTTAATCATGTGGAGTCAGTTCTCTATGAATAACTTTAGGGAGAGATCAGAGAAAAAGCTACACAGAATGGATAGGCATGGATGAGTTATAAATTATGTCTCAATTCCAGGCATTCTCTCTGGCTGTCATTTCATGCCTGGAGTGTTCTCCTTTCTCTATTCTGACTATTGATCTCCAAGGCTTCTTTTAAATCCAAACTGGAATCCCACCTCCCACAGGAAATCTTCCTAACCTTTCTTAATTCCAATGCTTTTCATCTGTTAATTATTTTTTTAATTTATCCATTATATAACTTGCTTTATATATATTTACATGTTGTTTCCCCTATTATATTGTAAGCTCCTTGAAGGAGAGTACTGTCTTTTATTCCTTTTTATATCCTCAGCACTTAGCACAGTGCCTGGTACTGTGCTTAACAAATGTTTATTATTTATCTTTAATATAATATATCATATATTATACTAATATATTGATATAATTATAATATATTAAGTAAAATAATAACATATTGTTTATTAAATTTAGGTGCTTAATTAATGCTTATTAAATTGAATTGATTTATTGGAAGTGATATAATAGTTGGATAGATAGATACATAGATAGATTGATTGATTGATAAAATATTTATTGAGCATTTAATGCTTTCCAGACATTAGACTAGTCACTAAGGGCACAAGCATAAACAAGTAAAGTAGTCTTTATCCTAGAGGAACTTATAATCTAATGGGGGGAAATAATGTGTGGAGAGAAGCTACACAGAGGAGGAAGCCATGGAAAGTGGGAAGTGAAGGACATGTGGGATAGGCCAAAATGGCTCTCAAGGAGAAGGATCAAGTAAGAGTTTATAAAATTTGAGTTACATTCCTCAGGAAAGTGGAGCAAGCTGGGCCACTCCTGAAATAATAGTCCCAAAAGGCAGTCCTTAGCATTCAGGGGAGTAGTTTCTCTACTCTGTAACAACTACTATAGACGGCAGCTGGTGAGGAGGAGGAAAAGGATGGAAAGGAAATCCAGAGAGTTTAGATGTGAGTGAAGATCCATTTCATTTGACTATCTGACTTGTTTCATTGTTGATGATGCCTTAAATGAGATTTAAAATAACCGAAATTTATTTTATTGGCTTCAAGTACATTCAAGTCTTCAAAAGCATTAATGAGCTTATTTCATTTAAATCTTACAATGGCCTTCAATGTAGGTGCTACATTTTTTTTAATGAAGAAACTGAGGCTCAGAGAGATAAGATGACATGTCTCTTCTCACATTGCCAATAAATATCAGAGGCATCATTTGAATCCTGTTTCCAGGTTAGCATGTGGACTCTGTGCTCCATGCAATTCTCTCTCATGCTGTTTCCTTACTTTTCTCTTTCAGCCTTATCTGGTTTTACTCTTGTTTTCTCAGAAGTTGAGATCCCTGCTACAGCTTTCTATGTATACTCTTGAGGCAGAATGAATTGTTTTCCAATCCCTCATATAATAGTGAAAGAATCTCATTTGTTTCTTAAAGTGTTTTTTCTACAAAATAAGAAATCATTTCTTTTTGCTTTCTAAGCCATTTGGTATGATTTCTCCATTTTATGAGTTGACTCTTCCATTCATATCCCCCATATGATGGCTCTGTTTGCTTTTCTTTCCATCCTGTTTTGCTATCATTGTTCTTCTCTTCTGCTTCTCTTTTGATTCATCTTCTTTAAAAAGAGATGAGGGATCTTTCTGGCATTTTATGCCCTTAGCCTGGTCATATGCTTTCAGTCATAAAGTTATCTTTTGTGAGGTTTTATCCAGGGAATCTCAAGTTCCCTCAAGTAAAAAATAGGCCTTTTCTTTCCCTTGAGTATTTCCTGCATATCTGTCACTGCTTTTTTTTTTTCTTTTCTTATCCAAAGTCATCCCCATAAAAAGTACCACTCTGGGGCTTCCCATTGGAACTACTGAGTGGAACCTTTGCCTGTGAAGGTTTCCAGTGACCATCCACCCTACTTGTTCCAAATTTGTGGTGGGTCTGAAGCTATTGAATATTGTCCAGTGGGCACATAACCAAGGTTGGGTTTGAAGGGGGTAGGACATATCCATGTATTATGGTTATATGATAAAAGAAATTATTTTTCCATGGCTGGGCTTCTGTCTTTCCACTTACCTTTTGGCATTGCCATTTTCTCCTCTGGTTTTATCAGACCTGAAATATGCTGCTGTGGCATCTTCTCAACCTGTTGCTGTCCTTAAAACTTCTTAGATCTTTGAGAAGACCCACTTTCCCATGACTCTGAAGACTTCTTGGTATTTTCAAGAACGATGGTTTGCATTTCCACTTTTAAACCTAGCTGGGGTGCCATTATCAGCCCTGCTCCCTTTTGGGTCAGGGGGGAAGCAAAGAGGACTCAAGCAATGGTCTACTGGAAACAAGAAAAGGACACTTTCACCCCTACTTCCATAAAGAGTAAATCATGACACCATTTACCCAATGCGTTTGGGTAGATATCACAATTGCACAATATTACAATTACATCACCTGAATTATTTGATAAAGAATTAATTATTGTACTCAGGACTATTATGTGAAGCCCCTGAAAGGATGGTACCAGAGATTAAGCAAGGTTAGTAAGGATAGTGGCAGGTGACAATAGTTCCATATCTCAAGGTCATAAAATTGAATTGGGTAGGTACTTAGTCAATAAAGTGCCTACTTATGTGCCAGGAACAGTGCTAAACATTGGTACTACAAAGATATACAAAATACAGTTTGTCTATCATGTAGATCAAGGTTCTTTAGTAGACATTAGCTGATGGTTTCCATGAGTTTCTGTGGTTAGAAAAAAATTACTCTGTGACCAATCTGGTTATAAGATTATTTCTGGATTTGTGGAGACTGCACTTTAAGTAAAGATAGGCAGTCTGTTTCAAGATCCATCCATAAAATCTTTCCCACATTGTATAACTTGCTAGAGGGGTCCCTGCTTATTGGGAGAGCCTACTTGGCCACAGGGCTGTTTCTGTTTCTATTTCATGGGCAGATATTAGAGGACACTTAGTTTGGGAGCAAGAGAGGAAAGAGAGAGACAGACAGACAGAGACAGAGAGAGAGAGGGAGAGAGAGAGGGAGAGAGAGAGAGAGAGAGAGAGAGAGAGAGAATGAGAATCTTGGATATGAGTGGAAATTCAAACATATTTCAAAACCAGACCACATTGTGACTTCAGTCCATTTTTTGATATTTCCTCTCTACTTCAAGAAGTCCCCTGAATATTTTCTCTGAGCTCCAATCTAAAACTCCATCTCTGACTTCTGAAATGCCACTTTCCTAGAGCTTTTCACACTCTTGATTTTGCAGTAGTAGCAACTGAGATAAATTGCTGTTTGTTATGTTTTTAAAAATAACTCTATTAGCTATTCAGTTGCCCAACTCAAAAGAGCAAAATGGTTTATTTCAAATTAAAAAAAAGGAATGATGAGCAAAATGATTTCTTTTCTCTCTTGCAGCTGCAGAACACATTCCACATCAAAGGGTTCTACCCTTGTGATCAAGGCAAGAGCAATGAGGATAGTTGAGTCTGGATTGGGAGTAGTTAGGCTTAGGATTGGATTACTTGAGATTGTGTTAGAACCTTTGACCAGTGGCCACCTGAGTCAGCCATTGGTTTTGATATTTGAAATGGTATACTCTTTCAGAAGGAAAATAATCAAATAATTGCTTTATAAATATATACATTTATGTATGTATATACATAATGTAAAATGTATGTATATATGTGTGCATGCACACACATGTAAACATGTATTTTTATATGTATGTGCATGTATATATATTTGTAAATGCATATATTTATATTACATTCATTTCCCCTGTATCCTTCCTTATCCCCCATCTCAGAGAATTATTCCATATAAGAAAAATATTTTAAAAGAAGCAAAATCAGCAAAATCAATCAATAAATTAAAAAAAATCTTAAAATGTACACCTTTGAACATCCTACCTCTGAAAAGGAGTGGGAGAGGGAGTTTGTATTCCTTTGTTTTCTTTGGGGCCAAGCTAAATCTTTGTAATATTTTGACATTTAATTTTGATTGTTTCATAATTGTTGCTCTTTCCATTAATATTGTTGTATTCTCTCTCTCTCTCTCTCTCTCTCTCTCTCTCTCTCTCTCTCTCTCTGTGTGTGTGTGTGTGTGTGTGTGTGTGTGTGTGTGTGGCTCTTCTTTCTTCACCCTGCATCAGTTCATGCAAGTCTTTCCATGTTTCTTCATATTCATCATACTAATAGTGATATATATTAAATTCATATATGTCATGGATTACTTAGCTATCTACAAATTGATAGGCATCTGCATTGTTTCCAGTTCTTTATCATCACTACAAAATACTACCATAAATATTTTATCTTATATGGTATCTTTATTTTTGCCAATGGCTTCCTGAGAGTATATACCTAGCAGGAGTATCTCTAGGCCAAAAGATATGGAAATGTTAATTAATTTATTTGTATAATTTAAAAATTATATCTCAAGATGGTTTCACTAGCTCACAGATCTACCAATAATGATATAGTGTGTCTATCTTACCACAACTACTCCAAGACTATTTCATCTTTTATCATTCCTCTCAATTTGCTGTACATTTTTATAGCCCTTTGGACATAGTTCCAAATTGCCCACTAGAATGGTTGGATCAGTTTACAACTCTACCAACAATGGACTAATATTCCAATTTTCCCACATCTCCAATATTTATCATTTTCCTATTTTGTCATGTTAGTCAACCTGACAGGTATGATGTGATAGCTCAGAGTTGTTTTGATTTTCAATTTTCTAATAAATAGTGATTTTGGGCATTTTTTATATGACTATAAATAACTTTAATTTCTTCATCTGAAAACTGCCTGTTCATATCCTTTGACAATTTATGAATTGGGAATGACTTGTATTCTTATAAATTTAACTTAGTTCTCTATATATTTTACAAATGAGGCCCTTATCAGAGACAATGGTTGTAAAAATTTTTTCCCGGTTTTCTGCTTCCCTCCTAATCTTGGTTGCATTGGCTTTGTTAATGCTAATGTTAATTTCAATTTAATGTAATCAAAATTACCCATTTTGCATTTCATAATGTTCACTATTTCTTGTTTGGTCATAAATTCTTCTATTCTACATAAATCTGACAGCTAAATTATTCCTTGCTCTCCCAGTTTGCTTTTAATATCAGCCTTTATATCTAAATCATGTACTCATTATGACTTTATTTTGTAATCTAAGATGTTGGTGTAAGATGTTGGTCTATACCTAGTTTCTGCCATACTGTTTTCCAGTTTTCCCAGCAGTTTTTGTCAAATAGTGAGTTCTTATCCCAGAAGCTGAGGTCTTTGGGTTTATCAAATGCTAGATTACTGTAGTCGTTGACTACTCTGTCTTGTGTACCTAACTTATTCCACTGATCCACCACTCTATTTCTTAGACAGTCCCAAGTAGTTTTGATGATTACTGCTTTATAATACAACATAAAATCTGGTATGTCTAGGCCACCTTCTCTAGCATTTCTTTTCATTAGCTGCCTTGATATTCTTCCCATCTTATTTTAGGTGAATTAATTTTGTTTGTGCAAAATTTTACAATTTCGTGTATTCAAATAACTTTTTATAATTGCTTAATAATACATCTGCTACCTATAGCTGTAAAAATATATGGCATATTCCTTTCTTTTTTATTTTTAATGACACAATATTTAAAATTTATGTCATCTCTATTTTTACTTTGTTGCAAATTATGGTATAAAATGTTCATCTAAGCCTAATTTCTACCAGACTGATATTTAGTTTTCTCCTGAGTGATTAGTCAATAGGAAGTTATTTGGGGGCTTATCAAACAATGGAATATTGAGTTTCATTATTTCTATTTATGTGTTATCTATTCTGTTTTATGGATCTGATCTGGGTCACTACTTGATGAATTCTGCTTCAAAATATTGTTTTAAGTTCAAGATGCCCTATTCCTCTCATTCTTACCTTTTTAATTAAAAAAATTCTCTCAACACTTTGGATGTTTTGTTCATACAAATGAATTTTTTAAATTATGTTATTGAGTTGTGTAAAGTCTTCCTTTGATAGTTTAATTGGTATAGCATTAAAACTTCAAATTTCCCTTGGTGGTATTTTTTTTTTATTATATTGACACAGCTCAACCATAAGCAATGATCATTCTTCCAGCTATGCATATTGTTTTGTATTTTTAAGTACTAGATTGAAATTGAGGCTATTCAATTATTTTCTGTACATTTGTAGATTGGCCCCCAAATATTTTATGCATTTTGTAGTTCTTTTTAATGAGCTTTCTGTATTATTTTCTCTTAAGTTTTGTTATTATTATTATTATTATTATTATTATTATTATTATTATTACTCAGAAATTCAGTTGATTGGTGGGGTATATTTTGTGACCTTCAATGTTGCTAAAGCTCTTAGTTGTTCAATTATTGTTTATTCCCTATGATTTTCTAAGTAAACTGTCAATTTATCAGCAACTAGGGCTAGTTTATCTGCTCTTGACTTATCTTTATACCTTCAATGTCCTTCTCTCATTGATGTTGCTAAGCCTTCTAGAATTATACCAAATACTGGTGGGGAAAGTAGGTAACCTTGATTAATACTTCTATCTCTATTTATTTATTTATTTATTTGTTTGCTTGTTTGCCTGTTTGTTTATTTATTTATTTGCTTGTTTGTTTGTTTGTTTATGTATTTATTTAGTGAAAGCTTCCAGTATATCACCAACGCATTTCATTCTTGCTCATATTTTAGATGCTTTTAAAATTGAAATGTAAAATCCCTCTAACCCTATATCTTGTAATGTTCTTAGAATAAACAAGTGTTATAAATCATTTACATTTTCCTTCTTTTTGATTCATTTTGTCACATCACTACTGTTACTTGCAACATCTCTCTTAATTCTCCTGTCTCTTACCTCCCAGAAAACCATCCTATGTAGCAAATATTTTAAGGGAAAAAAGGCAACACATAGGGGAAAATCAATATAAGTGATCAACAAATTAAAAAAATATATGTATTATGTTACAGCACTTGTGACTCTCCTACCTGTATAAGGAGTGGTTATGCCTACTTACAAGATCTGCTTGATTTTTATAATTTCATCGCATTCCTTTGGTATTATTTTTATGGTTGTGGTTTCTGTTTACATTATTGTAGTCATTGTGTATGTGGTTTTCTTGACTCTATTTATTTCACAATGCCTCTGTTCATGGAGATCTTTCCAGGCTTCTTTGTCTTCATCACATTCACTATTTCTTACAGCATGATAATATCCCATTACATTCATACAGCACAATTTGTTTAACCATTTTCCAATTAACAGGCATCTATTTTGTTTCCAATTCTTTGCTGTCATAAAAGAGAATAGTGCAAATATTTTTTGTGGATATGAGGACTTATGGCTTTCTTGAGGGATAAGCCTAGGAATGGAATCTATAGGTCCAAGTGTGTGATCATTTTGATTTTGTTTGCATAATTTCAAATTACTTTCCAAAATTATCATACTGATTCACATCTCTACCAACAATGCACTAGTTTCCCAGAACCTTTCCAAATCAAGTATTCAAGTATCTTGTGTAATCTTTGCTATTTGAAAGTAGATTGGTGAAACTTGAGGGTTTTTAAACATTTTATTATTTTTAGTGATTTGGAACAGACTTTCTTATGTATGTTTTTATAGCTTGCAGTTCTTTTGAGTATTGAGTATTGAATATGTCATTTGACCACTTTTATATTGGGGATGGCTTATGTATGTATCCCCTCTTATCTATAAGTATATGTGTGTATGTGCACATGTATACACACACATATTACACAATCATTTATATAGATATGTATCTATGTATGGGTATATGTGCATATATTTACAAATGGTGCATTACATATATAGTTTATGTATATATCTTTGTATGCATACATACACATGAATATATATGCATATACATATAATTATATATGAAGATATGCTTACATGTCCATTTATGTATGTGTATGTGCACACATATCTTGGGTACCAAATGCTTATCAGATAGTTTTGATATGAAGATTATTTTTCCTATTCAATTGCTTACATTCCTATCCTAGGTGAATTGATTTTGTTTGTATTGAAGCTATTAAAATATATCTCCCACTCATATCTGTGAGATATAGGTTGTTGTTGTGCAGTTATTTTTGAGTCATATCCAACTCTTCATGACTCTGTTTGGGGTTTTCTTGGTAAAGATACTAGAATGGTTTGCCATTTCCTTCTCCACCTCATTTTACAAATGAAAAACTTAGACAAATTGGGTTAAGTGACTTGCCCATGGTCACACACCTCATAAGTGTCTGAGGACACATTTGAACTCACAAAGATGATTCTTTCTAACTGTAGACTTGGCACTCTATCCATTGCACCACCTATCCTGTGAGAGGTATATGATATGCTTTTTATTTTTTTTTAGTGTGATCTTTAATGTTAATGTCACATATCCATTTAAAATGTATTGTGAAATATGACGAAACGCTATTCTACTCTAAGCCTATTTTCTGCCAGACTTCTTTCCAGTTTTCTTAGCAGTTTTTTTAATCAAATGAGTAGTTATTTCCTAAGTAATTTGTTTTCCAGTTTATTGAATACTGGGTACATCATTTAGTTTTAAATATTTTGGACAATATGGAAAGATATAAGCTAGGAAAAAAATAGTTTAGATGAATTCAGCAAGAATTTAAAAGTCACTACCAAACTATTGTCATTAATGAATAGATGTAAATTTGGTATGATACCTTTGTTTGAATGAGAAGAAGCATTGTTACAGTTGAGTGAATACTGACTCTTGAGGCAGAGGACCTGACTTCAAATGGTGATTCTGGGTCTTGCTCCCTGTCTGACCTCTGGCAAAACACTACTTTCTTAGAAATATTTTCTTCTTTGTAAGATTAAGGAGTTGGCCCAGATGGCCTGTGAGGCACATTGTAGATCTAGGTCTATGAGCAGATGATCCATCATTCTGTGCTGTTCAGCATTTTTACCATTGACTCAGAGAAAGGCCTAGATCAAGGTGGGGAACCTGCAGCCTCCAGGTCACATGTGACTTTCTAAGTCCTTAGGTGCAGCCTTTTGACTGAGTCCAAGTTTTACAGAACCAATCTCTTTATTAAGAGGATTTGTTCTGCGAAGTTTTGATTCAGTTAAATGGCTGCACTTGAGGACCTAGAGGATCACATGGGACCTTGAGGCTGCAGGTTCCCCATCCCTGGCATAGATTGTGTACTAATCAATTTTACAAATGACAGAAATCTGGAATGTCTAACATATTGAGGTATGGTCAGAATACCAGCAATCTCAACTGGCTAGAACACTGGGCCACACATAGCACAATGATGTCAGTTGGTCTAAATGAGAAGTTGCATAATGTACATCCATTCCAAAACAAAACAGAACAATAATAGCAACAACCTTATTAAACAGGGAAGGGAAGAGGGATGGCTAGAAAACAATCGTTATGGAAAGTGAAGTTGTTTTTAGCAGATTGTAAGGTCCATATAGGTCAAGAGTATGATATAACAACTGAGAAAGTCAGTGTGATTTGATACAAAGATATCCCCCCACACACACACCCATTGGGATAAAGGGTGGGAGAGACAAAAGTGAATTTCTATGATTTAAAATAATGATTTTTTTTAAAGAAAGTGAATGTAAGCCCAGGCTTCAATAATAGAATTACAATGTCTGGGACTGGGCAGGTTATTGCCTTGCTATGTTCTCCCATATTCAGAATACAACTGTAGTCTGATAATTGGCTTCATGCAGTATGTTTTATAAAGGAATTTAGTAAACTGAGCAAACAGAAAAACAAAGATGACCAGGATGCTGGTGAAGCTTATCAGGTACACGTCTTATAAGGATCAATTGAGCAAATGGCATTGTCTAAATTAGAGAAGGGAAGAAGGTGGGGGACATGGTAACCTCCTTCACATGCTTAATGGCGTGTTATGTTAAAGATGGATATGTCTTTTTCTAACTTGCCCTAGAGGGCAGAACCAAGAGCACTACACAGACATTAAAAGAACATCATTATTAACTTCATGTTAAGAGAAGTTTTCTAGTGTTAAGAGAAGTTTCCCAGTGTTTTGAGGTCTCCAAGAGCCACATGTCCTCCCTTAAGAGGGTGCAGGGCCTTCATTGCTGTAGACATCCAATCACTGGCTGGCTCTTCACTCAGCACATATTGCAAAGTCCACCTATGTTCAGATTGTGCTTGATTTGATGGCCTTTTCATATCTAAGATTATGTAATTAAGTGCTAGCTCTACTATATCCACAAACAATTAAATAGAACCTCAGTGAATTGGGAAAAATGGAAATAAATTGAATTGGAAACTTTAAAATCATAATGAATATTTGCCAAATTGCAGATTATGGGGCTTCATTAGTTACTTGCCACCAGAAAGGCCTCAATGATTCAGTTTCTGGGGAAGAAATTATGGGGAGTGGACAACTGTACTGTTTTTCTGTATCTCTAATTTTTTCAAGACTCATGCCCAACATACATTGGCATTGCTGCTACTGCTGCTGAAGCAGGTCCCAAAGCTAGTTTTGAAGTTGTTTAGAGATGGAGTCATTGAAATAACTCCATTTCAACACAAACAGATTAAAAAAGATTGGTCATAGCTTTCTGCCCATCAATTTCCAGTCCGCCACAGAGGAAGGGAAAGTGAATATGTTTCTTCAACTTGGGTTTGTCTTCAATACCTATCTATTAATGATCATTTTTGTGTATGTATGTGTGTATGAACAAAAGATGCAACAAACATTTCTTGATAGATAATTACAAGTTTTGCAACCACTTTCAGTCAGTTAGGTTGAGTAATCCATTTTAGAGAATATTATGGTGATTTTTAGAACAGTTGCATGATATCCTTTACATTATGACACACGCAAACCTATCCATATTTATTCATTGTGTGAACTCAGAATTCTTAAAAAGAGAGTCAGCTAAAGAAAGCCTGAACTCCATTAAATGGAGTGAATACATCGTGAAGCTGACAAAGTAACACAGAGGCAAGTGAGTGAGAGATTTAAAACAGCTTTGGTTTGGAACTGCAAGCCCTGGGTGGTCTCATTTCCAGCAGAACAATGCCACAAGGCACAGGACCCCAGCATTGTTAGCAACCATTCCAGTCATCTGCCATTTTGTCAGATGGCAGAGCATCCCCACCAAGGAGAGAAAGCTCATCATGGCCTTGACAACGTTGGGTTCCACATCATTAGTTTCCATTTGATTCTATAGCAACAAAATAAGAGAAAATTAATTATAGTAGATGTTGGAAACCAAATAGTGGAATTAAAATCCCAGCATTCTCATTTAATGGCCAAGAAACAAATTACCCCATTACGGCAGAACAGCCTTTTTAACCTCCTGTGCTAGTTTTTGCATTTTGCACAAATGAAGAGCTTACACTCAGAAATAAACAACTTTATTAAAAATGAATCCTGAAACATGACTGTAGAGACTTGCAGCCAACAATTCCCATCAACATGTGAAGGCTAATGATGAAACTGCCTCCCAATTTCTGGGAAGAAATGTTTACCTCCCTCTGTTTCCCTAGTAAACTGGTGTCCTATTTGACCTTGCTGCCTGCCTCATAATCATCTCTCTGATGGACTCAAGCTGGTGAGACAGAATGGCAGACACTGGCGCCATCCATGAGCTCAACACTTTAGCCTCAGTCTAAGGTTGATTAACACAGGGAACGATGAAGGGCTCCATCTTACATGAAACTGATCCAAATGGGTGGCTCAGACTAACATAACAATGAGCATAAGATTGAGGGAAAAAAAGGCAGAAGCAGAGATACAGAACTTGCACCTGAAAAAGGGGAAATAGAAGCTCAAAACAAAAGTCCCCACACTGCAGAAAATGGACAGAGGGAGTGGAGATTGGCTACTGTAGACGCACCTGGTCCCCTGGATTGTAATTCTGCATTTTTCCACCATCTCTATTAACAAACTACAATATGAGTATGATGGAACCCAGAGTATGCAAAGTGGCAAATTAAGGACTTCCTTGTCTCTCATAATGTCTTCTAGCATAGAATATATAGAATAGGGTTCTACAGGGCTGGAATAAGCAGGAACTTTTCTGATTAACATAGTGAAGACACTTAAATCCCACACACATCTAATCAGTTCCTCATATTCTATCCTGTCTCATTTTTTTTGTCCTTATATTGATAACTAATAAGTTGTTAACTCCTTGAGGACTGGAGCTATGTTTTTTTTTTTTTATCTCCCATGATGCTTTTCACAAAGTCCTATGAATAGAATGTGAGAGAAGAGAAGGGAAGCAAGGTGAGGAGGAGAGGGAAGACAAAGATAGGAAAGAGTGGTATTTGGAAGTACAGAACCATGGAAGTAGCAGAATGCAGGGATGGATGACATGGTCCTTACCCTCACAAAGCTTGTTATCTATATCAGAAAAAAAGATGAAAATTGCACTGGGAAAAGGAAAGACAAAGTCAATAAATGCATGAGGGTCAATTGAGCAAAATGGTGAGATTTGATGGGGGAGAGGCACTTGATTACTGGGCTACTTCAGAAACAAGAGAGGCTTGGATTATCAAGCCATTACTGACCTCTGGGCTTGTACTAGGTCAGGTCATGGCGATGAACACAGAACATTGCTTCTTAGAGTTGAGAGTTTGCTTTGGGACTTTAGGGCTGGGCAGAACTACAAAAGGCAAAAAAAAAAGCCAGAGACCTCAATTGCTAATGACTCCAGGGCATCTCCAGAACAGAAATGCATTGGAGATGAAGCCAAAATGGTCCTAGCTGGGACTGTAAAATTTGTATTGAATCCAAGTTTCTTGTAAGATCCCTTCTTCATCAGAGCAATCCAGTCTATATATTACCCTGTAATTAACACTGTAGTCTATTTCCCATTTTTTCCCTATGATTATCTCCTTCTTAATAGGTCCAGAAGTGTGATTATAAATGATGATGACTTGAGCTATCTGTTACTACAGATGTAGTGGATGTTGCATATTTGACTGCCAGGTTTAATAGTGCAAGAATCTTCTGACTCACATTCTAAGCCTTTTGAAATTGCTCAGCTGCAAAAGACCCTCGATTGGCCTATGGGCTAAAGTGAGGGTAGAAGCTGAGCAGTAGAAAGCCTGGTGTAGAAGCCTTAATGATTCATAAGCACTCAATTCCATTTGTCTGAGGAATACATGAAGTAGTGAGTCTAGAAGGTGGTCACCACATTATAGCCACACTACATGCAAATTAATGGGGAACCATTCAAATGACAATATGAGCTAGGCTCTATGGCGGCCTGGGATTAGAGTCATTCTCTCTCTCTCTCTCTCTCTCTCTTTACATATGTATACTATATATATATGTATATATATGTATATATATATGTATGTGTGTGTGCGTGTGTGTGAAATGTGTGTATGTAGTGAATTTAGCACACATCAGGCCTGTAAGCTAAACTACAAATCAGTATACGTTTATTTTCTAATTTACACAACACTACTTGGAAGATGCTGGAATAAAGAAAGAAAAACAAAAGCCCCTGCCCATAAGAAGCTTACCCTTTATGGAAGAGACATGTTATGTCCATAGATAAGGATAAGAAATTTAGAGAAGTGAAGCTTAAGATGAGCAGGCTAGCTTTATTCATACATGCAAAAATGCAAGGAATAAGACTTGTAGATCAGAGGAATGTTGTCAGAGTCACTTCCTAGATTTTAGCAGATTTAGATGTCACCGGATTCTTATTGATAGTAAGGTGAAACCATTAAAATCAGGTAAAGTTAGGCTCCAAGTTCTGAGCATGATCAATTTCTTAGTAAAGCATGAATTAACCAAAAAAATAGGAGCTCAGCTTTCTCAGGAAGCTAAGACCCCAAATAGGGGGAAATGGTTTTCTTTTACAGATTTTGGGGAGTACAGAACAAAGAAGAGAAGAGTAGGTGACATCACGATGGTGAGAACAACATGATTGCTTACAAAGCTTAGGTGCAGGGAACAATATGATTGGTTGGAAGTTGGGAATCAAGGGGCTAGCATCAACCTCCTTTTTCATTCCTATGACTTAAAAAATGTTCATTGTTTGAGTCCATTTGCAAGGTCAAAGATAGTGTTCCAGATTTTTGCATAGCAAACCAGACGTACTGGAAGGATAGGGAGGTGGTGTGAAGATACTAGACCAGGCTCCCCAGTGTCCATCCACATCCCCCAAGGATAGCAGATTTTCTTGAGGCAACAATAGAGCAGTGATTAGCAAGAGAACTAGATTCAACTCAGGCAGGCCTACTGAATTTTTGAACTAAGTTCAGAAATGAAAAATCATAACTTAAGCATTAACAGGACAAAATCAGTTCCAAAATAGTAAGAATTGATCTTGATCATTTCAAAGGAAAGATATACATACACACACACACACATACATATATATGTGTGTGTGTGTCTATATACATTTATACACATATACATATATACACATATATGTATGTGTGTGTGTGTGTGTATAACTGTCTTAGATGAACACCTAGATAGCATGAATAGGCCAAGTTTCAGATGGCACAAACCTGGGGAGAGAGTATAGCTAACACATTGGATGACAGAGTCTGAACTCCAAGCATGTTGAGAGATTAGACATGGGGGCTCCAGGCCACATGTGGCCCTCTGGGTCCTCAAATACAGCCCTTTCACTGACTCCAAACTTCACAGAGCAAATCCTTTAATAACAGAATTTATTCTGTAAAACTTGGACTCGGTCAAAAGGCTGCATCCAAGGACCTAGAAGGCCACATGTGCTCTTGAGGCTGCAGGTTTCCCACCCCTGTGAACCATTAGAGCACTGGGTCAAATCAAATAAGGTGAAATTTAATAGAGATAAACATAAATCTTTAAGCTGTTTAAAAAGTCAAGAGAAGACTTAGGGGAGGTGTGGTACCTGGGTATTGATGGCTTGTCATGTGGAAGAGTCCTAAAGTTTGTTCAGCTTGGCTACAGAGTACAGAACTAAAGATGATTGGTGGAAAGGTCCAAGAGGCCAGTAGAATTCTATATGGGGTGAAAAGTTTCCTGATGATGCAAGCTATGCCAAGAAAAATGGGAGCCTCATCTCTCATCCACTAGAGGTCATCAGGTAAAGGTGGATGGATGGCAACTTGTTTGTCACCTCATACAGGGTGGCCTTGTTCAGATACAGATTGGCCTAGAACTCTGCTGAGGACATGTTGTTGTTCAGTCATTCAGTCATGTCCAACTCTTCATGACCCCTTGGACTACAGTGCAACAGAACCTTCTATCCTCCACTATCTCTCAAAGTCCATTCAAGTTCATGTTCATTGTTTCTGTGATACTATCTATCCATCTTAACCTCTGACATCCCCTTTTCCTTTTACCTATTTTTTCCATCCTTCAGGGTCTTTTCCAATGAGAACCATCTTCTAGTTATGTGGTCAAAGTATCTAAGCTTCAGCTTCCTTATTTGCCCTTCCAAAGAATAGCCTGAATTAATTATTTTAAGTATTGACTGCTTTGATCTCCTTGCTGTCCAAAGAACTTTCAAAAGTTTCCACAATTCAGAAGTGTCAATTCTGCAGCACTCAGCTTTCCTTATAGTCCAACTTTCATAGCTATACATTGCTACTGGAAAAATGATACCTTTGACTATATGGACATTTTTGACAAGGTACTGTCTCTGCTTTTTAATCTGCTGTGTAGATTTGTCATAGCTTTCCTTCCTAGGAGCAAGCATCTTTTAATTTCATGGCTGCAGTCATCATCCACAGTGATGTTTGAGCCCAAGAATATAAAATCTGACAGTGCTTCCATTTTTTCTCCCTCTATTTGCCAGGAAGTGATGGGATCAGTTGCCAAGATCTTAATTGATTTTTTTTTATGTTAAGCTTTTACACTCTTCTCTTTCACCCTCATCAAGAGGCTTCTTAATTCCTCTTTACTTTCTGTCATCAGAGTGGCATCATCTGTATGTCTGATATTGTTGATATTTCTCCTGGTAACTGTCCAGATTATTTATCCAGCCTCACATCTTGCATGATGTACTCTTCATATTAGTTAAATAAATAATGTCATGATATTCAACCTTGTTATACTTCTTTTACAATCTCGGACCAATCAGTTGATCCATGGTCAGTTCTACCTATTGCTTCTTAGCCTCTATACAAGCTTGTATGAACCTCAGGAAACAAATAAGATGATCTGGTACTCCCATCTCTTTGAAGACTTGCCACATTTTATTGTGATCCATACATTCAATAGCTTCAGTGTAGTTAATAAAGCAGAAGTAGATATTCTTTTCTGGATCTCCCTTGCTTTTTCCATCATCCAGTGAATGTTGGCAATTTGGTCTCTAGTTCCTCTGTCTCTTCAAAAATCAGCTTGCTCTTCTGGTAATTCTCAGTTCACATATTTCTGATGCCTAGCTTGCAGAATATTAAACATAATTTTGCTGGCATGTAAAATGAGCATAATTGTTTGGTACTTTGAATATTCCTTGGCATTGTCCCTCTTTAGGACTGGGGCATAACCTGATAATTTCCAATCCAGTGGCCACTGTTGTGTTTTGCAAATTCACTGGCATATTGAGTGCAGCACTTTAACAGCATCATCTTTTGGGGTTTTAAATAGATCAGCTGGAATTCCATCACCTCCATTAGCCTTATTGTTAGTAATGCTTTCTACAATCCATTTGACTTTATTCTCCAGGACAACTGTCTCTAGATCAGTAACCATACCATCTCTGTAACTAGTGATAAGATCTTTCTTATATAATTCTACTTATTCTTCCCACCTCTTCTTAATCTCTTATGCTTCTGTTACATCCTTACCATTTTTGTCTTTAATCAAGCTCATTTTTGTGTGAAGGATTCTCTTGATATCTCTAATTTTCTTGAAGAGATTTCTTATCTTCCCCATTTTATTATTTTCTTCTATTTCCTTTCATTCTTCATTTAAGAACACCTCATTTTTCCTTGCTTTTCTCTGGAATTCTGCATTTAGTTGGGTATATCTGTCACAAGGCAGTGATGAGGGGTGTTTCTGAGGACTTGGCAAATATTCATGTTCTATTACATTATAAGCATCATGATTTGAGATCTAACTTTAATCATCTCTGCCACAACTTAATTTAGAATGAACACGAAAAACAAATGAACTCATTTTGAATGCTAACATTTCTCTATCTACTCTTCTTACTCCTTACTCCTTACTCCTTACTTACTGCCTCCTTTCCATGGGTGTCCCCAAAATCTCTGTTCTGAGCTCTTTTCTTCTCCCTCTATATTATTTTATCTGGTTATGTTATCAGCTCTCATGGATTCCAGCTTAATTTTTAAACATATGATTCTCAGATCTATATATCTATTTATCAGCCCTGATGTCCAAGATCACAACTTCAACTATTAGATGTCTTGACCTGGGATTTCTTATCAATATCTTAACCTCAACATGTCTGAAACTGAACTTATCTTTTCCCCAAAATATCACCTAAACTTGGTTATTACTATTGAGGGCACCACAGACCTTTCAGTTATCCAGTCTCACAACCTATGTGTGATTCTTGAGTTCTCCCTCTCTCTCCCCATCACCCAATTCAATCTATTTCTGGTGACGTCTATTGTACCTCCCCAATATCTCTGGTACATGGCCCTGTCTCTGCTTTAAAATTGCCATCACCTTCATTCTGGACCTTATTACTTCATGCCTGGATAATTGCTTTTCTCTCTTCACTCGTGTCCACTCATCATTCTTCTGCCAAAGCAATCTTACTAAAAAGCATGTTTGAATCCACTCATCTCGCCTCCTCCAATCCCCATAGCTTCTAGTATTAAAGGCAAACTCCTCTATTTGCTTTGAAAACCCTTTAAAAACTTGCTCACTTGATACTTTTCTAGTCTTACTCCCTTTTTCCCTCCAGGAATACTCTGAGATCCAATGAAACTGACTTCCTTGCTCTTCCTCAGGTGATACATTCTAAAGACCAACTCCATGCATTTTCACTGACTGTTTTCCATGTCTGGAATACTTCACTTCATTTTTCTTACCTTCTGACTTTCCTGGCAATTTAAATCTCAGATAAAAGCTCACTTTCTTCATAAAGTACTTCTTGATCTCTCTTAATACTAGTACATTCACTCTAGGATTCCTTTCAATTTTTCATATATATATATATAATTTGAACATAGTTGTTTGCAGCTGGTCTACACAATTGGGGTGTGAATTCCTTGAAATGTCACCTTTTTGCTTTTCTTTGAATCTCCCAGAAGTTATCACATTTCTTGGAATATTGTTGCTTAATAAATGTTTTTTTTTTTAATGAATGACTGATCTCCACTATAGAAGAACTAGTGTGAAGCTTCAATATTCATCTTCTGGAAAAGGGGTCCATCCCTGGGGGGTTGAATATTAATAATCACATTCAAAGTGTCTTCTACCAATGCTTTTTCTACTCACCCTTCTATTGATTCAGCACAGTGGGAACTGAATCAACAACTGGTCTTTTTCCATGATAACTACTCCCTTAGAGTTACTTTTTTGTCTTGTATCTTCAATATAATACAAAGAGTGTTGCATACACATGCACATGCACATACACATTCACACACATACACTCTCACATACCACCCTAATGGCTAAAGCATTGTCTTTCTAATTGTCAAAAGGTTTGGTGTGTATCAGAGGGCCCTCCAGGATAGTGCCACTGCTTCATTCTGGTCGATTTCTTGTTATTGTTTAGTACTTGTATTGTTTTTTTTTGTTGTTCTTTTAACTTCAGAATTCATTAATTAATTCTTCCATAGCATATGCCATAGTGAGAGTGGGGTTCTCATCCATGGCCCATCCAGAAAGCTATCCCATTTTTGAGACATTTTATATATTATCATTTACTCAAAATTATAATACATGTACCCACATTTTTTCTCTTACTAGACCAAACAGAAAACATCACATTTCAAAGCAAAATTTGGAAATGGTACATATATTAAAAGAAATAGTCTCAACCATATGGGGACAAATTGTCTCACAGGTATCCACAACCTAATTGGTGAGGTCACATGATCAGGAAATATATGAAATAAAATATACACAGCTTATATATGTTTTTAGAGGAAAGATGAGAAAGGTCAAATATGTAAGGGATATGGATGGACAGTTAATATATATGGAAGGGCACGTAAACAGGGAACATGTAGTCAGTGACTATGAACAAGCATGTAGCGAAAGGGAATTTCAGTTCAGTTACAACTTTGTGTTTATTTTGCATAAGAGGACAGGCAAGCCCAATGTGACTCATTTGTTGATCCTGGAAAAATAGGACCAGTTGTTTGAAGAAAAATTGTGTGGAGGAAGAGTCAAATATATTCCACATGAATGATAATGTGAAAGTACTAGATAGAGCACAACTTTTATCCCACAGAAAATTCAGAAAACACAATAAGAACTCATAAGATTAGGAATGAAGATGGCAGGATTCACCTGAGCTCTCCCAAATTCCTTCCAAACAACTTTATTTAAAAAATAATTTATTCAATAAACCAAGCATTTCCATAACATAGAACAATAAAAAAGATGATTGTACATGAAACTGAAAATCTCCTATGCCTAAATTGTTAATCCTTTCAAATATGTAACAGAATTATCATGCAAATTTCTTTTTTTAAATTTTTTTACCTCTCCATTGACCTAGAGATGGCTAGCATTAGACACACACACACAGACACACACACAGACACACACACACACACATATACATACACATACATGCATATATACACACATACATATATGTATGTATATGTGTGTATGTGTGTATGTACATATGTATGCATGTGTGTATATATACATATATTTATTCTGTACATACTTCTATTTATCAAATCGTTCTTTGGGTGCAGATAACATCTTTCTTCATATGTCTGTATAGTTAATTTGGGTATTTATAATAGACAAAATAACTTAAAGTAATTCTTAAAACAGTATTGCTGTTAGTGTACACAATGTTCTCTTGGTTCTGCTCATAACCTCATTGGTGAGGGCACAAATTTTTAGGTGACTTCTTTTGCTCTTCATTATTTCATGCAAGTCCATCCATTTTTTTTCTAAAATCATTCAGTTCATTATTTCTTATAGCACAGTAATATTCCATTGCAATCATATATCACAACTTGTTCAACTATTCCCCAACTGATAGATATCCCTGAAATTTCCAGTTCTGTGCCACCACAAAGACAGCTGTTATAAATATTTTAAAACATGTATGTTCTTTTCCTTTTTCTCTAATCATCTTTGGAAATAGACCTAGAAATGATATCACTGGGTCAGAGGGTACAGGCAGTTTAATAAGTCTTCAGGCATAAGTTCAGATTGCTCTCCAAAATGGTTGATCATTTTACAATTCCACCAACAATGAATTAATGTCCCAATTTTTCCACATCCTCTCCAACATTTGTCACTTTCCCCTTATATCATCTTAGCCAATCTTGCAGGTATAAAATGATATCTCAAGATTGTTTTAATCTGCATTTGTCTAATAAATAATGATTTAGAGTATTTTTTCATATGACTATAAATTGTTTTTATTTCTTCACTGGAAAACTGCCTGTTCATATCCTTTGACCATTTATCAGTTGTAGAATGACTTGTATTCTTATATATTTGACAAGTTTATTTATATATTTTAGACATAAGACCTTTATCTGATAAAGTGTCTATAAATTTCCCCCAATTTTCTACTTTCCTTCTAATTTTAGCCACGTTTATTTTATTTGTATTAAAAAACTTTTAAATTCAATGTAATCAGAATTATCCCATCTTACACCTAACTTTGTTCTCTATCTCTTGTTTATTCATGAATTGTTCATCTATCCATAAGTCTGATAAGCAAAATGTTCCATATTATTCTAACTTTCTTGTAAAATCTCTTTAAATAACAACTTTAAATAATACCTCAAAATGAATTCTGGAGCAGCAGAACACACACACACACACACACACACACACACACACACACACACAAAGATGGAGTAGAAGAATTTTCCAGTCCAAGAAATCTTAGAAGGTGAGCCAGAAATGTCTGTCACACTGGAGTGAAAGTGGAAAACAACAGCAAGTGTTGGAAGTGACTGAACCATCAGCAACAGCTGTGGGTTCTGAAGTGGTCAGTCTACACACAATAAGAGTGTCAGAAAACTGTTCAGAAGAATATTACAGAGATCCCTTTGCTGGGTGAAGGACCCTCTTGCCTTTCCCATTTGCAGATCTGGGTCACAGTACTATGTAATATTCTCTGGGGAGGAGGAGCACTAGCACACCAAATCTTGGGGCCACAGGGGCATGGGTACTCTGGTCATAATTTCAAGGCTGAAAAAAGTTACTGTGGTCACTCAAAGAGAAAAGCATAGGCCTGAAGATTAGTAAACATATCTCTTTTTAGATCAGACCACCTTGGAAGAACTGAAAGCTTATGTTCCCCTAGAACTAGCTCCAAAAACATGTGTAGAAAGAACCTGAAGCCTTGAACAGTGCCCCTTTCACTCCAAGAGCACAGCCCAACTTTAACATGAAGTTAAAAGTCAAGAATTGGGCTGAAAAAAGCGAGGAAACAACAACAACAACAATAACAATGAAAAAAAACCTGACCATAGAAAGTTACTATGATGGAAAGGAAGATCAAAACAGAAAATTGAAAGAAAACAACAAAGTTTAAAACACTGCATCGAAATGCTCAAAGGAAAATGTGAATTACTCTCTAGTCCAAAAAGAATTCTTGGAAGAGTTCAAAGATGGCTTTTGAAAGTCAAATAAGAGAGATAGAGGACAATTGGGAAAAGACATGAGAGTTATATAAGAAAATCATAAAAAAGTCAATAGTTTAGTAAAGGAACAAAAATTATGTCGAAGAAAATACCTTAAAAAATAGAATAAAACAAATGGTAAAAGAGACACAAACATTCATTGAAGAGAAGAACTCCATAAAAAGCAGAATTAGCCAAATGGAAAAAAAGAGGCACAAATGCTCAGTGAAGAAAATAATTCCTTAAAAAAATAGAACTGGGCAAGTGGAAACTAATGACTCCATGAGACATCAGAAAGTAAGAAATCGAAACCAACAAAATTTTAAAAAAATAGAAGAAATTGTGAAATATTTAATTGGAAAAAAAAAACTCAACTGGAAAATAGATCCAGGAGAGATCATTTAAGAATTATTGGACTACTTGAAAGCCGTGATAAAAAAAAAATATGCTGGACATCATCTTTCAAGAAATTATCAAGTACTACTGCCCTGATATGCTATAACTAGAAGGTACAGTAGAAATTGAAAGAATCTACTGATCACTCTCTAAAAGAGATCCCATGATGAAAACTCCTAGGAATATTATAGCCAAATTCCAGAGTTCCCAGGTCAAGGAGAAAATATTGCAAGCAGCCAGAAAGAAAGAATTCAAGTATGGTGGATAACACTTCTGTCAGGATAACAGAAGATTTAACAGCTTCTACATTAAGGGATTGGAGGGCTTGGGATATGATATTCTGGAGGTCAAAAGAGCTAGGATTGAAATCACAAATCACCTACCCAGCAAAACTGCCCAGAAAAAAAAATCCTTCAGGTGAAAAAATAGATATTCAATGAAATGGAGGATTGTCACACTTTCTTGATGAAAAGACCAGAGCTGAATAGAAAATTGGACATTAAAATACAACTTCAGAGAAGCATAAAAGGGAAGAGCAATCATAAGGGATTCAACAGGATTAAGATGTTTATATTCCTAAATGGGAAGATGATACTTGTAATTCCTAAGAACATTCTTATTATTAGGGTAATTATAAGAAGTATGCATAGACAGAGGGCATGGGCATGAGTTGAATATGATGGACTGATGTCTTAAAAATAAAATTAAGGGGTGAGAAAGAAGAATGGGATAGGTAGAATGGGGTAAATTATCTCACATAAAAGAGGCATGAAAGATCTTTTATAGGGGAGGGTAAGATGGGGGAAGTAGAAAGGCAGCACTTGAACCTTACTCTCATTAGAATTAGCTCAAAGAGGGAATAACATACACATCCATTTGGGTATAGAAATCTATCTTACCCTACAGGAAAGTAGGAAGTGAAGGGGATAAGAAAAGGGAGAGGGGCTTATAGAAGGGAAGGTGGATTGGGAGAGGTGGTATTCAGAAGCAAAACACTTTGATAGATGGACAGGGTGAAAAGAGAGAGTAGAATAAACAGGATGGAGGAAAATACACAATAATAATAACTGTGAAAAAATTACAGCAAATTTCCCTGGTAAAGGCTTTATTTCTCAAATACATAAATAAGTTGAATTTATAAAAATATAAATAATCTCCCAATAGTTAAAGGGTCAAAGAATATGAACAGGCAGTTTTCAGATAAAGAAATCAAAACTATCTAAAATCATATGAAAAAATGCTCTAAATCACTTTTGATTAGAGAAATGAAAATTAAAATAACTCTGAGGTCCTTACCCATATCAATCAGATTAGCTAATATAACAGAAAAGGAAAATGATAAATATTGGATGGGATGTAGGGAAATTGAGATACTAATGCACTGTTGGTGGAGTTGTGAACTGATCCAACCATTCTGGAGGACAATTTGGAACTATGCCCAAAGGTTTATAAGACCATGCATGTCCTTTGACCCAGCAATACCACTACTACATCTATATCTCAAAGAGAGTTAGATAAAAAAAGAAAAAGACATATATATATATATATGTATATGTATATATACATATATATATATATATACAAAAATATTCATAGCAACTTTTTTGTGGTGGCAAAGAATTGGAAATTGAGGGGATGCTTATCAATTGGTGAAAGGCTGAAGAAGTTGTCATATGTGATTGTGATAGACTACTATTGTACTATAATATGAAGAGAATATTCTCAGAAAGAACCTGAGAAGATTTACATGAATTGATGCAAAGTGAAATAAGTAGAACTAGGAGAATATTCTACACAGTAACAGCAATATTTTATGATTATCGACTTTGAATGACTTAGTTATTCTTGGTAATACAAAGATCCAAGACAGTTTAGAAGAACTTATGGTGAAAAATGCCATCCATTTGCAGAGAAAGAGCTGGATGGAGTATGAATGCATATAGGAGCATACTTTAAAAAAAAAAACAACTTTATTTTTCTTGGAGTTTTTTCCTGTCTTCTTTTACAATGACCAAAATGAAAATATTTTGCATGTCTGCACATACACAACCTCAATCAATTTTTTGTCTTTTTAATTAGGGATGAGGGGAGGAAAGGAGGAAGAAAATTTGAAACTCAAAATTTTCAAAAAATGAATGTTAAAAGTTGTTTTTTTTTTACATGTAGTTGGGGAAAATAAATATTAAGTAAATATATTTTAAAAGCAACAAAAAATAACCCATAGTATCCTACAAATGACCAACATAATTTTCCTTCCTCTCCAGACAGTCCCACCCTTTCCCAGTCCTCTAGACCTATAACTTACCCCCTACCACATGCTCTGACTACCCTCAGAAGTGATTAGAGCTTTGAATTCTTGATGAAGTCATTCTCTGATAATTTGGTGGTTTCCACATCTGCCCTCGGACTTCCAGACAGCTGTCTAGGTTTATAATGCTATCTTGTCCTTGAAAGGGATTGTTATATAGGTATTTGTTATACAGATATTATTATGCAGTCAATCCTTCCCTTCCCCCCCAACTTCCAACTTTGTTACACCCTACTTCCATCCCAGAGATTCATTTGTACTCATGATATGCAACTTATTTTCTGTTGCTCTCTATCTGTTCTGTTCTGTATCTATTCTGTTGTCTCTCTGTCTCTCACCACCTCATTTTCATTTCTGTTTCTTTGTCTGTCTCTGTCTCTATCTTTCTGACTCTTTTTCTCTGTCCCTGTCTGTCTCTCACAACATCCTCAACTCCACTTCTTCACAATTTTGATTCTGTAATATGTTATAGCTTACTCAGGCCCACCCTCCATTGTGTGACCCACAACTTTCATTCTCCAGATGTTGTGGTATCCCTTCATTGACCACCATACAAAATCAGAAAATGGATGCTGAAGCTAACATGATTGGTCTTTGTCAAAAAATTTGGCATTACTAAAGACCTCATACAATTTCCTAATGGTAGGCTATTCAATTCCGGGCTCGGTTCATTGCCCATGTGCCATACATTTGTGCAGCTAGGTAGTGCAGTGGAGAGAGTGTTAGACTTGGAGTCAGGATGACTTGAGTCCAAATATGGCCTCAGACACTTACATTAGCTGTGTGACTCTGGCCAAGTCACTTAATTTTTACTTGGTTCAGTTCCCTCATTCATTTAATGGGGATGACAATAGCTTTCAAAGATTATTGTGAGGATCAAATAAGATCATTATTGTAAAGTCCTTAGCACAGTGCCTGGTGCCTAATAAGTAGTATACAAATGTTAGTTGTTATTCTTATGTATCTTTAAATTACATGTTCAGACAGGATGAATTTTATAGGTTATCTGTCTGACTCTTTATCATAGCCTGGAAAACAGGCATTCTTTAATCTCTTGGCTTTTCCAAGTAGACAATTTATGTACTTTTATTGGTGTTTATGTAATGCTAAGAGACATAAAGGAAGAAGGTCTCTAAGATACTGGACTGTTGAAGATTTGCAGTAGGATCTGATCATGGCTCTCACAAGAATAGTGTGGATGGTAAGAAATATCAACCATTGGAAGGAGTGCCCACTATGATTACATAAGAGATCCACCAAACTAGGGTCATGTTGTACAAGAGGAACTGTCATTGGAAAGTTTGGCATAGCCGTCTGTAGAAACCTGTAACATGATCTTCAGACTGGCCTAGTAGTTTTTTCTTAGGAGAAAATAGTATAGATCTTGTTGGGATTTTTAGTAGGATGGAGGCAGCAGAATGAACTTGATGATGAACTGGAAGTTCCTTGTCTCTCCTACATCTTATGTCAATTCCTGGAGGCCAGGATCTATTTCTCATTTATCTCTGCCCCACTACCAAGACTTGGCAGGGTATTTGTTAATTGACTGAATGATTTCACCTGGAGCTGGGAAAGGATGCTTAGAACAAACTGCATGATTTCCTTTCCCTGGATGTTCTTGTTTCATAAAACAGCTAGGATCACAATGCTCTAGCAGTGGGGGGGGGGGTCTGTTAAAGTGAATACTCACCTTACTAAGTATTTGGAAGCTCAAAGTTAATAAGCAGAGTTAAGCAAGTATGTTATTAATGTGTATGCTCATAATTTAGGCTTCCAACGAGCAGGATGTCTCAGGAAGATTGGTTTGTTTAGTAAACATGTTTCCTATTCTCTTACTTGGAAATCCTATAATTTAATCAATCTCAGTGACAACTTCTGAGACAGCAGGTCTGATCATCATGGATTGTCCCAAGCCTACACATTTACTGGGATCACCTTGCCTTCTGTACTCCATGCCACCATGTTAGCCATTGGATATGAATGCCCCAAATCCACAGTCTTCTTTATATCATCACACATGTAACTTTGCACGGAAAATAATTTAGTAGTCATATACATGAATATTTTAAAGAAGGATTCATTGAGAAGGAATCTGTTGGGTAATTGGAAGACAATTATTTTAAAGCAATGACTTTCTCTTTCTGTAGGACATGATTTACCTACTGAGGGCAAAAAATGGGAAAACTAAAATTCTCAATGAGGTCCCATGTGAGCAAGTGGAAATGCTGTCAAGTTCTTAAAGTATTCTATAAATGTCATTGTTTACCTAAATGGTAGTGCCAGTGACATTGGCTGTGGCTGTTTGAACAGGGCAATGCTAACAAAGTAGACATGGCCCTTGGACCCTTTTGTGATGATCATGAGAGTGGCCCTTGCCCTGTTCCATCATACTTTTTTTTTTCTTTTTGAGGAAATAGTGGTGATTTCCAAATCCTTTGTAAGAATCTTTCATTGAGTACATTTCATATCAGACCTATGGCTTTCTGGATATGGTACCTCATCCCATGTTCTTTATGGAGAGAGGTTTGTCCTCACTTTTATTGAGAAGTCTTTATCTGTGGGGTGGATAGAGTGCTGTTATACCTAGACTGTAATAATAATAATATTAATAAAGACCTGAATTTAAGTCCCACTCAATAATAACGTCAGTTATAATGCCTTGCTTTTAAGGTTTGCAAAATACTTTACACTTACCATCTCATTTTATCCTCACAGCAAACCTGGGAGATAGGTATAGTTATTATTAACATTTTGCAGATGTGGATATTGAGGCAGGCAGAGGTTCAATGGCTTTCCCAGGGGTCACACAACTAGTGTCTGAGACAGGATTGGAATGTAGATCTTCCTGACTCCAACTCCAACATTCTCTCCACTGTGTTACTTAACTCCCCCTGAAATGGATGAACTGGATGACTTTCAGCAAATCCTGTCCCTTTTCTGAGCCTTAACTTTCTCATTGATGAGACTGACAAGCAAGCCACTAATTCACTGGCCACATGTGGAATCCATCATACAATCCTGAATCTGCTCTAAACTAGAGAACCCCATGAAACACGTGTAAGTTTTTGGCTGTATCCATTTAGGCTGAATTGTTGGAGAGGATAATATTTTAATGTCATTGAGCCAATGAGTGGCCCTTCCTGTCAATGCCTTATGGTACCTGATTGATGTTTCATATTTCTTGCATCTGCCTTATATTAAAGCATACTCATTCATTCATGGGGCTCCTTTGAGAATGGCCACTTTCAAGATTTCTCCCTCTGTTTGAGTGGCCATCATCTTTGTGGCTGTCCTCCCTCCCCACCCAGGTAAGATTTGTTCTTCTGTTGTCTTGCTGAGGGCCTTTAGCCCTGAGGAGAATTCCTTAATGGACTTGTCCATTTGGGCACAACTTAATTAACTTTCAATGTGACATGACCATTAGTCTCTGGGTAACTTCCTCCAGGGCAAAGTTTTGGCAATAGCAAACATCATGTCTCCTAATTTAAGAAAATTTTCTCTCCTGAAATGGCCCAGGGAAATATGAGTCTGCCTACTAAGCATCAAGTCATGAGAATTCATGCCTCTCTACCTGTAATGGGAAGTTCAGAGGTCAATACTCAGCTTTGTTATATTTGACAGTAGAATGTTTCTTCCCCCTATATGGGCACTATTTTTCTACTTAAACCCACTATATCTGTTTGTCCCCATGGAGCTTGTATGGAAGCACAGATGATTGATCGTAACGTTAGAAGTAAGAGATATGACTAGAAAGAAAGACAATATGGTATAATGGATACCAATGCCTGATTTAGAAACTAATAACCTGGATTCAGATTTATTTCTGATAACTACCAGTGATGTGACCATCAAAAATCATTTAACCTTTCTGAACCTCAGTTTCCTTTTCTGTAAAAACATGGAGATAATGCCTGCAATATCTATCTTGTGGTTGTTTTGAGGTCCAAATGAGATAACTTATGTAAAGTGTTTCATAAAACATAAATGGCAATGTAAATGTCAGCTATAAGCATGATCTTATGAAGACAATTATTAAGTCTTAGTTGTTTATAGTCTTTCTATATCTTTCTATAACTTTACTGTGAGATCATCAAGCTTGAATAACATCCTTGCAAAATGTCCTGTTTCTGGTATTACCCCGGCTGTGTCACCCAAAGTTTTGGGAAAAGAATATCTAAGCCCAAGATATATCACATAATCACCAGGGAAGATTAAAAAAAAAACAGCTAAAATGAAGAAATAGTGAAAAGGTCCTAAGGTGGAGGTGGGGGGAATAAGCTCTTTTTTTTTTCCCAAGAAGTAGCTGATCATTAATGATGAATAATTTTCCATCACAAATGTAGGGGGAGAAAGCAAAGTAGGAGGAATATGGCCATTCTGTTCCTTGTTGCTAAAGTGCAGCATTGCAGATATGCTGGTGCCGGGAGGGGAGTGAGACTTGCTCAGCCTGGTCCAATGAGACAATAGGTGGGGCAATGGGGGTGTTACAGAAAGGGCACGTGGTGACTCAATGTAAGGAGACTCATCAGAGCTCTTTTTAGTAGAATGGCCAGAAACAGTGAGGGACTGCCTCCTCACTGGGGATCTGCAGGTGAGAACTGGCTACTCTCTTGTTAAATGCATTTTACAGGCGCTTTTTTATTCAGAGCTCAGAGACTAGGTGATTTCAGAAATGTCTGCTGGCTCTTAGAGTCTGGGATTGATTGAAACAGGGAGCAAAGGGATGAACCTCAGCCATCCTCAGGGGTTCATTCTCAATGGATGGCTATAAAAAATAGTGGAAAAGTAGGCAGTATCCTGAATGATGACCAGGGGAAGTACATAAGATTTGGACTTGGACCTGGAACTTCATGGGAAAGTGTTATAGGAAATACAGCTAGCTTAGCAATTCCAGGTCTATGGAAGAGAGGAAATGGGAAATAGGAAAGGAGGGGTTAATGTCTCATATCCATTCTGGTGCACAAAAGCCTAAGCCCCACTTGAATGAGAATGGCCTCTCTCTGACCCATGGGTGTTAGTGGAAAACAGTTAGAATGGGAATGTGGGACTGTTTCTGAGAGGCTGCTGCTGTCAGTCCAATGTCTTCCCAGAAGGATGGTCAGCAGCAGGGGATAGGCTCAGCTGGACAAAGTGCTGAAGAAAGAGACCTCTGATTTTCAGGCCAGGGAGTGATAGAGATGCTCAGCCAGCAGCTGCAGGCCAGTCTGTAGGGGAGCCTTCCTAGTATTAGCCTCAATGAGACCATTTTTCATGAGTGTGAACAACGATGGTTTGCTTCGTGTTCAAGTGCTGGCCAAGCTGAGTGTCGCTGGAATAATGTCTTATTAATAGGGCTAACACTCTAATGCATTTTTGATGTTCCTGAAGAGGCATCATCATCCATCACGTTTGCCCTGGGGAAATGACTGGATGTCAGGCCTACAGAGCACATGTATACACATAGAGCTGTTCTCTAGGAAAGGGGGAAAAAAATAGAGACACTTAGAGAACCTACACTTTTGGCAATGCCTAAGCAACCAGTCCCCTAGGAATTTCAAAAAGCTTTGTTTCAAGCATTTATAAAACTGCTGAAAATTTGAGCTAGAACCAATGCAGGACAATTATGACAAGTTTACATCATTTGTGGACAATATCATTCCAGAGGATCAAAGAATCTCAGGCTTGAAATGGCATCAGAGATCATTTCATTTAATCTTGACCTCTAATGATGGAATCTACATTATAATATCCTTGACGAATGGAGGACAAAGTAGGCCCTTCCCTTCTAATCCCTTTGTAACAGTCTCCAAAGACTAGCAAGATGCTTAGATCAAACGAGATAACACATAGAAAGTGCTTTTCCAACCTTAAAGAGCAACACGGAATTCCAGCTATAAAGTCCTTTTGTCTACGTGGTCATGTGTTGACTTTCTGGTTTATCCTCCCAACTTATCCTGATAGGGAGTGTCCTGTGCAAGTGTGGTGGAGGTCAAAGTATTCTATGATCCCACATTTCTGAAATTATAATTCAAAAGACCCCATCAATGTGTGTCTCTTTCAGTAATCAGCCAAAATTCACTTAAAGATTCAGCATTTATAGAAACCACCTAATACAATGAACCCACTGTGCCATATGACCCTTGAGTACAATATCAGAATAATACAACAATGTCAGCATCAATACTGAGCACTGATACTCATGACAAATCACGAAGGAGATGACACAAGAAAGGACAATCCACACTTCTTCCTCTGCCAGGCTGCTGATGTTGTGACATTGCTTGCATTGACCTTGGCTTCTTATTCTTTTCTTCATGCTACACTGTTAAAATCTGTGGTGAGGACACTGAAAGGCTCTTTTAACCAACTCTATCTTAAATGAAGAGAAGTCTTTATCCCAGGAGAAGTCAAATATCTCTGAGGCTTAGCTCAGAAAGCTTCTATCTCCAGAACAAGAAATACTGAGTCCCAGGTGCTGAACTTTTTAGACCAAAGAATAAGGTTGCCTTAAAAATCTACTGACTTTTAGCCTTTACCTTTCTTCCTTATCCACATGCTGCTATGAGGTCTGGTTGCTTTGATCAGAGACATTATTACCCTAGCTTATATTAACTAACTAATACCTTCATAAATTTATATCACAACAGACCAGACTGGGACCAAGGCAATGTCCACCTCCTCCATAACCACAAAACAATTCTGGTTCTTTTCCCATTCATTTTTTACCTCTAGGTTTCTTCTAATCATCCACATCAATGGATGAGTGGGGAAAGGACCCAGAAGCACTCTCCTCCCAAGGTCATTATTTCTATTCATTACTTCATTACTCTTGAAATTCCCAGCCTCTCTCTACCAAATGCTGCCATTCAAAGTAAAAAAAAAAAAAAAAGAAAAAAAAAAAAAGAAAAAAAAGAAGCTTTGTTCCTGCATCTTTTCATCTGTCATTTTGTAAAGATGATTCTTGTTCATGGAGGGAAGGGACTAAATGCCTCTGAGGTCCTTTCTGCTTCTGAGTTGCTAGAATTCTTTGAAGTGGCCATCCATATCTCATTTTATGAATTCATTGGATCCCAAGGCAGACCACTACACTGTTGAAGAGCTCTAATTGTTAGGCAGAAGTTATTTTTTCTTTCATTTTCTTATTTAAAATCCCAAACTTCCTCATTAAAAAGCATCCACCTATTTCCCAGTAATAACCTAGCAAGTGAAATAAAATGAATCCTTCAGTCTGCCTCACCCCCAAACACTTAAAAAAGAGTGATTTGATTAATTCAAGTCTTTCTTTCTTAGACTAAACAACCCTATTTCCGATAGGTGATGTATGTGTGGTACAGTTTTATCTCCCCTTGCCATTTTGCCAATATCTTCAAAATATGGCATCTAGAATGTAATGAAATTACCTAGATATAGTGAGATCTGGTCAGATTACATACAGCAGGACCATCACTGTCCCCCCATTTTTTATAACCAACGTGCATCTATTCATGAAATTGAAGATTACATTAACTTTGTTGATTTCTGTGTTATATGACTGCTCTCCTAAAACTAGCCTGAAGCCCAATATAATCTGCTAGATCTTTTTATCCCCCCAAACTAACTGTTGTCAAACCATACTACAGCTTATATATGTAAAAGTGAAATTTGTGACTCTAACTGGAGATCTCACACTTTTTTCCCTATTGTAGTTGATCTTAGAGTCAGAATATCATCCTTGCTCATTGAAATCTTTCCAATCACTTTTTTCTTAATAGTATTTTATCTTTTTCCAATTACATACAAAGATAGTTTTCAACATTCATTTTTATAAAATTTTGAGTCAAAAATTTTCTCCTTTCCTTCCTCCTCTCCCCCTCCCCAAGACAGCAAGCAACCTAAGATAGGCTATACATATGCAATCATGTTAAACATATTTCCATATTAGTCATGCTGTGAAAGAAGAATCAGAACAATAGTGAAAAAACACAAGAAAGAAAAAAAACAGAAAAGAAAAAAAGTGAAAATAATAAGCATTGACCTGCATGCATACTCCATAGTTCTTTCTCTGGATAGGGTTAATATTTTCCATCATGTCTTCTTGTAATTGTCTTAGATCATTGTATTGCTGAGAAGAGCTAATTCTATCAAAATTGGCCATCACAAATTAATTCCTCTTCATCCCTGAATGTCAATTTTTTTCCTCTCATGGATTACACTCAGTTTTGCTGGGTAGGTGATTCTTGGTTTTAATCCTACCTCCTTTGACCTCCAGAATATCATATTCCAAAACCTCTGATCTTTAAAGTAGAAGCTGCTAAATCTTGTGTTATCCTGATTGTGTTGCCACAATACTTGAATTGTTTCCTTCTGGCTGCTTGCAATAATTTCTCCTTTACCTGGGAACTCTGGAATTTGACTATGATATTCCTAGGAGTTTACATTATGGGGTCTCTTTTAGAGGGGGATCAGTAGATTCTTTCAATTTCTATTTTACCTTTTAGTTCTAGTATATCAGGGCAGTAGTCCTTGATAATTTTATTTATTTTTTATTAATAAATTTATTGTTTTTTGTTTTCAACATTCACTTCCATGAGATTTTGAGTTCCAAATTTTCACCCCGTCTCACCTGTCCCCGCACCCCAAGATGGCATGCATTCTGCATATCCCCGAGTCTGCCTTCCCTTCTATCTCTGCCCCCCTTCTCTTATCCCCCACCCCTTCTATTTTCCTGTAGGGCAGGATAGATTTTTGTACCCCATTTCCTATATTTCTTATTTCTCAGTAGCATGTGAAAACTTTTTTTTTAAACGTGTGTTTTTAAAACTTTGGGTTCCAGATTTTCTCCCTTCCTCCCTCCCCACCCACCCTCATTGATAAGGCAAGCAACTAAATATAGGTTATACATGTGCAGTTATGCAAAACACTTCCATAGTAGACATGCTGTGAAAAACTAACTCTATTTCCCTTAATCCTATCCCACCCCCATTTATTCTATTCTTTTTTTGACACTGTCCCTCCCCAGAAGTATTTGCTTCTGATTACCTCCTTTCCCAATTTGCGCTCCTCTCTATCATTCCCCTACTCTCTTGTCCCCTTCCCCCCCTCCCAATTTCCTGTAGGGTAAGACAGATTTCCATACTGAATTGAGTGTGTATGTTATTCCCCCTCAAATCCTATGAGAATAAGATTCACTCATTCCCTCTCACCTTCCCCCATTTCCCCTCCACTGTAAGAGTCTTTTCTGTTTTTTTTGTGAGATAATTTACCCCATTCTACCTCTCCCTTTCTCCTTCTCCTAGTATAATCTCTCTCACCCCTTCATTTTATTCTCCAGATATGACTCCTTCATCTTGAACTCACCTCATGCCCTCTATCTATCTATCTATCTATCTATCTATCTATCTATCTATCTATCT